>NC_084596.1:20120378-20430378 GCF_033807715.1 Cololabis saira
ATATATATATATATATATATATATATATATATATATATATACACACATACATACATACGGAGGGGATCCGGTTTGGGAACCACAGGATTTCGTCTCTGCTTTTTGCGGATGACGTTGTCCTGTTGGACCGGGACCTTCAGCATGTGCTGGGGCGGTTTGAGGCCGAGTGCGACACGGCAGGGATGAGAATCAGCACCTCCAAAACCGAGGCCATGGTTCTCCACCGGGAAAGGTCAGCTGAGGTGGCTTGGGCATCTGTACCGGATGCCTCCTGGACGCCTCCCTAGGGAGGTGTTCCAGGCATGTCCCACCGGGAGGAGACCCCGGGGAAGACCCAGGACTCGCTGGAGAGACTATGTCTCTCGGCTGGCCTGGGAACGTCTCGGACTCCCCTCGGAGGAGCTGGAGGAAGTGAGGGTTGAGTTATATGTTTTATGTAAAGCGCTTTGCGTTGCATTTCTTATTTTGTAAGAAAAGCGCTTAACAAATGAAGTTTGATTTGATTTGACTCGTCCTTTTTTGCAAGCTGCTATCCAGCGTTGTCTGCTTTTGGCGAGGGGGGGGGGGGCGGAGCAGCGCTGCGCTCTCTGGTATTTGGTATTTGAGACTTGACGTACTTCGATGGTTTCAAATTTCTAATCGATGGTACATGTAAATAACTTCAGTCTTGTCCAGCGAACCATCTGGCATCTTTTTGAAAGTGAACTTGCTGTTCAAAAGTCGCTTTTCATTCTCCATCTTTCAGTCCACCAGACTTTTCCTCGAACTACCTTAAATGATATGGGCCTTTTTTTTTAAACCGTGCGTTAAAAACAATTGTCGGCGTTAAGAGAAAGTTAAGTTAACGCGTCGTTAACGCATATATATATATATATATATATACTTAAATAGACATGTACACACACACAAACATGCTGCCCTTGGGTGGTGGAACATGGTGTTGCTACATAGGGTGGCTTTAAAATCTTCACGAAGTTCATGTGTTTTAGATTCAAATGATCTCTCAATTCAAATGATTCAAATAATCTCTCAAAGTGACGAGAGCCGTGACTTACTAAAAAGGAAGTGCACATTTAAGGTCACCGTTTTCTCAATAATTACGGGTGAATTTGAGAAATACAAGCTGAATGTTCAGACATACTTCTTACAGCAACCATGGTAAAATTAATAATACGTTTTGTGATAATTTTACACCGAACTGAAGCGTGGTCACCCAGACAGCATCTTTAGGCTTCGTCTTCAAGGTAAAAAGAAATAAAAAAAACCACACAGATGCCGAGTTTAATGCTTTTATAGCCAGCTAAAGCTCTTTATTCATGTTAAAGACATTAAGGAGACATTTTCTAACATATTATATATATATACATATATATAATATATATATATATGAACTGTAAGGCACAAGACAAATTAATAAGACGGAGAAGAAAAACCGCCTTTAAGAGGACAAACTTGCCCTCAGAGGCACAGCTTTCTAATTTGATGGCTTTTAGACAAACTTAATGTTTCTTACAAAATAAAACACGGCAGAACACCGAGGACGAGAGCTGGAACACATAACAAACATCACAAAACATAAAAAATATGCCACGTACACGGTTTTAAAATACTTCCTTGATACAAACACAACACGGCAGAGGTCTCCATGCTGTGCTCAGACGCTCAGAGACCCTCCACAGAGTTATCAACACAAACTTTACTTATTTTTGGCTGCCCTACGGCCACAGCAAGCCGCCGTTTAATGTGCTTCATACCAAGACGTACAACACGCATGCTCTTCCTGTAAATAACGCCTCTGTGGGCGACAGCCAGGAAGCTAAAACCAGGTGATTCACATAAAACAAACAGTTTAAGTGTTATTTCTGAACCCAGTCGGAGTCTCCTTTCGTATAAAACATGTCTAAAATGATGCAACGTAGCAAGTTAAGACTGAACTCAGAATAAAGAGATGAGCAACACAGAGGAGTGATTATTGTTTTTGGGGGAAATGTCAATTTTCCTTTTCTTTTCCTTAAAGCCACTACATGTAGGTGTCTTCTGGCGTTAAATGTCCCGTGCTTTTGTCAAGTCTCACGTTAAAGCGGTAAAGACTGGTCTGATGTAGAGGAACCTTGATCACGGCCAGCGCGAACACAAACATTTCAGTCCAGCTCTGCAGATTTCTATTACATTCATGAACCGTGAACAATTTTCCAGACTTTTATTGTGAAATTTGCCAGAAAGTGCTTGATTTTCCTGCCGGTGGCTTAAATTGACTCATCAACGGCTATTGAAGGAGTAGGAGGCAACACACAGATAACACTGAAGACCCTGCAACAACGAGCGTTTTAAAAACGTTAAAAGGGAGGATTGATCAGGAGATGCGACCTGACACTTTTCCAGTGAACAGCCAGAAGCTGAAGTCTGCTGGTAAAAAAGAATGCAGCATTGATGAGAAGAACTTCGTGGTCTTCGTGATGGCGAAGCCCAAAGTGGAATCAATGATCCGGCCTATGCATCATGCTTCCAGCTCCACCTGATCTCCTGCTGCCTCATCTAGCTCGAGATACGAGCCTACTTTGCTTGTGACAAGAATGACAACATGGCTCAAACTTCCTGATACAACCAGACTTTTGAAATCTTCACAGTCCTTCCTCAGCCTCTCATTTCCAGCCCTCCTGATAACCAGATCATCATCAGCCGAAGGGCTGCTGTGCACGGTGGGGTTCAAATGGGAAAACAAGTAAAGTTTGGTAATTTTGCATCAGTAAAAAATTAAGAAAAATAACAATTGAAAGAGTTAAAAAACGTCCGAGTCTATCTGAGCAAGAACTGCTGAAAATATAGAGCATTTTTAAACATTTAAATACTACAGAACATTAAAATGAAGGAAGTAAACTGGCACACGGGGGAAACATTTAACCAAAGTGGAAAATTGAGACTGCCTATAGAGGGAATGCGCGTGACGTCACAGATGCAACTTCACAGCGGGTTACGCCCACTGAGTGGCAGAAAGACTGAGTGGCAGTGTAGACTTTTAGTTTGAGCAACTCGAAAACATCTAAAATGGGAAAGAGCTGTTTTACAATCGACTGTGCTCATAGATTTAGCAAGAAATCTGAGTTATCGTTTTACAGACTGCCGAAAAATAAGCTCAAGAGAGACAAATGGATCGCTGAAATTAGCAGTAACAACTGGATTCCAGGCACCGAAACGTGGATTTGCGATTCCCATTTTGTATCAGGTAATGTTGGATTTTTGGGTAGCTAACGTTAAACGGTCAAATCATAAAGTTCGGTGTCCTCATCACTTTAATTTCTACAACAAATCCTGCCTTGAAGTAGGACCAAGCGTCAAAATTTTTGTATGCCTTCAAGCTTTGCTTCGTGTATTTCCCCGGCGTAGAAATTAAGTACATATTAATATCAGGAAACTCGATTCGTCGCCAAATATTAATGTCCATGGACCACTGGTTCTTCGGGTAACTGTACGGGTCACTGTCAAGTCCAACTGCCTTTTATTTAAGCTGATAATCGGCTGTTATCCCGTCTTCTCCACAGTTTCCCCTACTAGTTGCAGCCGTTTTTGCCACTCAGTGCGAGTAAGGGGGCGTGGTGCAGTGTGGAAGTGACGTCAATGCATACCCTCTATATACCTTTTCTAAATCTTTGGCATCCAGAGCAGCCGACGCCGCGGCACGGGCCGGATCAGTCAAGTCCTCTGATTGGTGCTTTTACACGATAGAAAACACGGTGGTGCTGGCGTAGCGGGTAGAGCTGACTGCTGCCCTCCAACCAGGAGCCTCCGAATCAAACTTTCACGGTTCTTATGCTACTAAACTAAAACAATCCCCATCATTTGAAAGGTGAGGGCTAGTTTTCAGGGGCGTCTTCGTGTATTTAGTGTTCCTACTTCCTAACATCTTATCTGGTGTTTCTATGCAACTGCAACGTTTGCAAACTCCAAGCAGCAGCAGAAGAAGGTAGGTACAGTATCTGCATGCTCTCGGGACCCAAACACTGAATAAGGCCAGTGTAAAGTTACATTTAAGTCACTTTTAGGCCAAAAAGGGATTATTTTCTTTCTGGAAGTCTTTTAAAACATAACATCCTCAAAATACAGTCCTCCGTCTTGTCCATGGGGGTGGGGGTGGGTTGGGGGGGTTAATGAGGCCAGGACGGAGAAATAAGACCAGGGTTTTTTTTTTTTTACAGTGTACTCATGAGATGAACAGCTCACTGAAGGTGACAAACTCATCACAAATCTTACCCAAAAAAAACAATTTTTTAAAAATCACTTACTCTGCCTTTAATTAAAAAAACAAACAAATCTTAATATTAAATGTTAAAGCAATGTCCAAGACTTTAAAGTTATACATACAGTGGCTTTGATGTAATTCTTTCAGTTTTCAATTGAATAAAATAGTATATAATATTTCTTCTCGATGGAGAATCATCATCTTTGACCGTTTTTAAAATACACATGTGCAAATAGTCTCATTTAGGTTAAAAACAAAAAAGAAAGGAATAAAAGAACAAAGGAAACAACAGCGGCCTTATTTCAGTGTAACAACAGGTGTTTTTCTTTTTCTACTTTAGCAAAATAAATTCAGAATTAAAACACATTTTGGTTCATTTTGGTTCAAACGCCACGTTGTCACAGAGGTATAAAACCAGCATGTTCCCGTCTCTTTGGTGTGACTACTCGTCTGCTCGGCTTCAAACTGTTGAGAAGATTGTTTTTTTTATATAAAAAGAAAAAGGAAATTAAATTAAGTTAAATTACACACAAGCATTTGGCCAGTAAAACGCCGTCGGCTCTCCGTCGTCGGCTCCATCCTCCCCTTGTTTTTTCCAGCATCATTTTACATTATTTACATTTTGAGAAACTATTGCGGTAAAAGAAACGATAGCTTCTGTATAGATGTGGAAAACGGACTTCCACGGCAACGCGTGGTCTAACATGTCCGTCTCCGTCTAAACGCTCCCTTCAGCCAGTCACTTCTTAAAGGGGTGCCTTTGCCTTGCGACTGATGTGATTAAATGAATGTTCAAAGCTGCTTTCCTCAAAAAAAAAAAAAAAGACATCTTTTGTTTACATTTACAAGAAATGAAGATTTAAAAAAAAAAAGAACGAGAAGTCCTACTGTTGGCTTGAGTGGACGTGCTGCGATACGACGATCAGAATAATACTAACAATGACTGTTTATAGTTGGTGTGGCTTCGTCAGGCCGTCTTCGCTCAGCTCGAACCTGGAGGACGACAGAGACCCGTTACTTCTCATCAGCAGTGACATCCAACAAGATTTTACTTTCCAAAAGACGTAAGAGTAAAGTCAGCAAAAGTTTCTGTTCTTTTTAATGAACGGTCACACACCGTTAGGATTGCCACCCTTCAGAAATAGAAATAAGGGATGCCCCGATTTCAGAAGCGCAGGAGCCAAAAAAAAAGGGACATCCCCAAAACTTCTAAAATGAATAGAAATGTATTTATTTTATATGAAAAAACAAAATGCTTTGATTTTAAGTTTAAAGTGCTTTAATAGCATTGAACTTGCATGACTGTACAGACAGCCAACCATGCTAGCAACTGAAATAGCCTCATATGCTACGTACGTCCACATCAGCCCAGATGTAGAATATAGCTACAGGTGAAGGTCGGAAAATAGAATATGGTGTAAAAGTTAATTTATTCCAATAATTCAACTTAAAAGGTGAAACGAATTTATTACATAGTCTCATTACATGCAAAGCAAGATATTTTAAGCCTTTATTTGTTATAATTTTGATGATTTTAATTGTTTATTGATTTTTTATTTAGGGTTTTCATGAACTGTGAGCCATAATCATCAAAATTATAACAAATAAAGGCTTGAAATATATCACTTTGCATGTAGTGGGAAATAATATATGTTTTTCCTTCTTTATTATGCATTTTATGGCTCGTGCAACTTGTACTCCGGAGCGCCTTATAGTCCGGAAAATATGGTAAGTGTCATGAAGAGTAATACGTAAACGGGGCATTACAAAATAAAAGTGTCAGGAAATAAATAAATAAATATACCAATATGAAATAATTTGTCATGATATAAAGTAGTTGTCATTTAAAAGATTTTATTAATTTTTTTTTAAATTTATTTAATTTTGATATTCATTTATTTAAAAAAATATTTCATAATTTAAGTATTTATTTATTTAATTTTGAATGAATCGGCGTTCCATTGCAACGGCCGCATATCAATAATACTTGGGGGAGGGGCTATAAAAACCTCGTGACTAGTTCTTTAATTTCATCCAAATGTTTTCATCTGACGCCTCTGGCGCTGCCTGGAGGACGCACTCCAAGACCAAAACAGATGCAAATGATTGTTTTTAAGAGCATTTTCTGTCTGTTAAGCTGCATCAGTCAGACAGGAATAAAATGGGATGTAATTAGCGGTTTGTGTTGTTAAAATTGCAGCTAAAGTGCCATCAGAGACGTGCTTCACAATCTGTGTGTTTTAGTTACTTTTATTCATCATTTTAATTAGTCCAGATGTTTTAGCTCTTAACTTGTTCTGTATTATATGTTTTTATTTTTCTGTACAGTTTTTTTTGGTCCACTGCGGTTGCTTTTTAGCGCTGGCGCTTTATGAATAAATTTAGCATGGTTTTGTCATGACACTCAATACTCTAAATAATGTTGTACCATAATCCACACCCATGAAGATGAAGTACTAAAATTAAAACATACAAGCATATTTATGTCAACACTGACTTCAATACCAAATGATAAGGCTATTTATTTAAATGTAAAATGAATAAATAACATAAACTCACCATTGTGTCCAACCCTTGCTGATTTCATCATGAGTTAAATCCACCAGAACCTGAAAAAATTTTTTTTTAGTTAATTAAGCTTCATCTGAAGGTTATAAACCATCAGATTATTCAGATTTACGGTGAAATTATGACGTTTGCAGCTTTGAAGCTTAAAGAAACGACGCACCTTCCCTAAAAGGCCTTTGTGTTTGGAGAGGAGTCCCCCGCCGTTCTTCACCGCCACGTCCAGAGTCCTGCGGTGGAGCTCCATGAGGGACACGCTGAACTCGAACCTGCGGAGGAGGAGGATGAACGTCGGCTCCGGCTGAGAAAAGTGACGCCCGATCGGAAACCACACTCACGTCTGATCGTAAACCGGGTTCAGCGTCTTCTTGTACGTGTGAGTTTTCCGCCTGCCGGACCTCCGTTTGTCGGGAAGCAGGTAGACGCGGACGTAGGGGTCCGAGCCGTGGTCCGTGAAGGCGATCAGGTTCCTGCGACAGGAACAGGCGGGTCATCGTCAGCAATGGAAACACAGCGGTGCCACAGAAACAGTCACTACGTTTACATGCAGTCAAAATTCGGGTTATGGTCAATATTCCGGTTACTGAAACATTCGGAATAATCTGTTTACATGCGTGAGCAAACAGGGTTATCCCTGTATACATGGTAATTAATCATTTGGGATATCTCGATCAAACCAGCGACGCAAGGAGAACGTCATGATGCAATTCCTGTCATTTCTGCTTCTTCTTCCTGTATCCAAATTCAAAACACCGAGGATGAAGATTTCACTGGATTTTGTTTGTTTGGATGTTATTTGGAGAGACATAGATGGTTTGGTAAACTTCTTAGCATGTTATTTATGCTATAGTTATCTGAATAACTCTTAATGTGTCATGTTAACTTACCAGGCACGTTCTCAGTTGTGTCATGTAACGGAAGCAAACCGTTCAATTATTCAGCCTGTTGTTGCCTCTATTCTATTTTTATTTCAAATGGCCTTTCAAGATGACATGCCTGTTCTTGGTTTTGGATTTTTAAAAATAAATTTCCCCCAAAAATGCGACTTGTATATGTTTTTTCCTTCCTTTTTATGCATTTTATGGCTGGTGGAACTTGTACTCCGGAGCAACTTATAGTCCAGAAAATATGGTGTCATGAAGTGTAATATGTAAACGCAGCATAACAAAATCAAAGTGTCAGGAAAAAAATAAATATACCAATATGTCATAATTTGTCATGAAATAAAAAACTTGTCATTTAAAAATATAAAGATTGAATTAATTATTTTTTTTATTTATTTCATTTTGACATTAATTTATTTAAAAGTAATTAAATAAACAGCAGCACGGCGGATAATGTACAGTAGAAGTCGTTTTGTTTCTCGACCCTGTAGTTCGCATTTTTCAGCGTCTTCCAGCGGAGCTTGATCTGGTCTGCGTTCGTACAAATCCTGATTTGCGCAACTTTTCGCTCACCTTTTTGTAAATCTCGCTATCCCGGTACTTTCTACCGTCTACAAATGCCAAAATGTTCATATCTTTCATTACATTTATGAAGTGATTAGTCTCCTCCTGGTCTTGCGTTTCGTACTTCCTGGACTCAAACCAAAATTCCTTGCGAAAAGAACATGCGCAGAAAACAAATCCTTTTTCCTTTTGATGGGGATATCCCGTTAGGCGTTTACATGACCAAATATTCGGGTTAGAAAAGGAGTAACCCAGGGGTCATTTTCGGGTTTTTAAAAACCGGAATATGAGCAAATTCTGGTTATTCAAAGGGGTTATTGTTGTTTACATGGCCGTGTGCAACCGGGTTATTGCTAATATTCCGGTTAGAAAAGGGTTATTGACTGCATGTAAACGTAGTCAGTGTGATGGTGCCGTACCTGCAGGAGTGGACCACCACGATCAGCTTGTTCCTCTGGGAGCTGTGTCTGATGGTCAGCTGGATCTCCCCCAGCGGGAAGTAGCTGTGGCCCGACCCGCTGCAGAAACACGGAGAGGGTTAAGCATCACACAAACCTGTTTTTCTCCAGTGTACAGTAATCCCTCGCTACAACGCGGTTCACCTTTCACCGTCTCGCTGCTTCACGGATTTGCATTGATTTCTGCATTCTGATTTTTTTAAACAGTCTTCCCACTACAGTTCACAAATATGATCGATGGTGACAGGTCGGTTTATAAGAATATTTTCGCCCAGAAGAAAAAAAGAGCAACAACAAGCCATAACATAAGCATCATCCTGGACAGCACCCTTTCATTTGCACCTCATATTCACAACATCACCCGGACTGCATTTTTCCACCTCCGCAACATCTCTCCGCAACAGTACCAAACTCACCGACAGATTGCAACTCATTCAGAACTCGGCCGCACCAAGTCATCTGACCACATCACCCCCTTCTTATCCAACTCCACTGGCTCCCGGTCCACTACCGCATCATCTATAAAAATCTCCTCCTCACCTACAAAGCCCTCCACAACCAGCTCCCACTGACCTCTGTGACCTCCTACATGAATACACTCCCTCCCGCGCTCCGCTCAACCTCGGATGGACTTCTCAACATGTGTACAGCTCCCGCTCTTCCACACGGAAGCTGTATAAAATCCCTAGGATTCATACAGAACTTGGCAAAGCAGCTTTCTCCTACGCTACTCCTGGTCCTGGAACCACATTCAGAACTCTCTTCAACTTTCTGGACTCATCTCCTTGGGTGAATTCAAGGTTCTTCTTAAACAGAAACTAACAGAAATGTGCACCTGCTATTTTTAATGTAAGGTATTGTAATGTTGTTTGCACTGTGTTGTTGTTGTTGTTAAATTGATTTTATTGTTGTTGCACCAGTTAAGCCTCTTGGCCAGGTCTCCCTCGCAAAAGAGATTCAGTCTCAAGGGATTTTCCTGGTAAAATAAAGGTTAATAAATAAATAAATAACACATAAAACAGACAACATTCAAAACCAAACTCAAAACCCACCTGTTCAAACTCACTCACTCACTCACTCACTCACTCCAACCGGACACTGTGCTCTACACTACACCAGTTTGTTTTATTTATTGGTCTCTGCACTTTGTTTATTAATTATTATTATTATCATCATTATTATTATTATTATTATTATTATTATTATTATTATTATTACTATGTTCTCTCGAAGAAACACACCTGCACCACGAGCTTTAGAAGGAAAAGACGCTACAGATCGGAGTCAGGATGCAGCCTAAGTCAGAAGAGCAGTGAAATACACGCCAGCCAAAATTTGTCCTACTGTACTTATTTTTTTTTTTTTTTCATAATCATTATTAATTTTCTTCCATTCAAATCCAGTCCAATTTGAAGCCTTGTAAGATAATTGTAAATAAAATAAAGGTTGCTACTTCGTGGATTTCACCTATCACGGGTTCTTTTTGGAACATAACCCGTCAAACCAGGGATTACTGTAACGGGTAACGGCGAGTACTTACTTCTGCAGCTGCTGGAGCCGGAGCTGCAGCTCCTGCGTGGCGTAGGGGTTGGAGATGTCCGAGGCGATGCTGGGCGTGGGCTCCTTGCCCCCCGCCAGGTACTGCTGGGACCCGGAGATGGCCAGGTTGGAGGTGCTCCTCCCCGCCTCGGCCAGGCTCTGACCGGCCGCCCTCCCCGCGCCGCCGAACGCCGATTCCGCGGGTCCGGGGGACTTGAGGGAGTCCTCCGCCTCGCCGTGCCGACTCGGCAGGTCCTGGGCCGACGCCGAGGCCGAGCGGGGGATGTCAGAGCCGCTGGACGAAGGCTTGGGGGAGTCCGAGGAGACGGAGGCCCGCGGGGTCCGGCTGGACGAGCTGGACTTGCGGACTTGGACCGAGGAGGGGACGGAGCTGGAGGACGAGGACGTGTCCTTGTCCAGGCACAGGACCTGCAGCCACACGGGGGGTTATTTTTAAATATCTTTTAGGTGTTCTTTTTACGGAAGAGTATTAGGTTCAGGCAGGAGAAAAATAAAAATAATATTTTAGAGGAGAAATATTTTTTTTTTCATTATGCACTTTGAGAAAAAAGTCAAAATGTCGAGAAAAAAGTCAAAATTTCGTGAATAAAGTTGAAATGTTGAGAAAATACAGTGAAATTTCGACTTCATTCTTGAAATTGTATTTCAACATTAATAATAATAATAATAATAATAATAATGATTTGGTTTTATATAGCGCCCTTCAAGGCACCCAGAGCGCTTTACAGAGACCATTATTCATTCATACACATTCTCACCAGTGGTGGTAAGCTACGTTTTGTAGCCACAGCTGCCCTGGGGCAGACTGACGGAAGCGTAGCTGCCATACTGCGCCAAACGGCCCCTCCGACCACCACCAACATTCATACACATTCACACGGGGTAAGGTGGGTAAGGTGTCTTGCCCAAGGACACTACGACAGCAAACTGGGACGGAGCGGGATTCGAACCGCCGACCTTCCGATCATTGGACGACCCGCTCTACCACCTGAGCTACTGCCGCCCCAATCTCGACATTTCGACTTTTTTCACGAAGTGCACAATAAAAAAAAATATTCTCCTCTCAAATATTTTTTCTCCTGCATGGCCCTAATACTCTTCCGTATCTTTTAGATTAGATTCAACTTTATTGTCATTACACATGTACACAAGTACAGAGCAATGAAATACAGTTTGGCATCTAATCAGAAGTGCAACAGAAAGTATTATAGTAAATACAGTATATACAGATTATAAATTAAATAATGCAGAGATATAAACAACCTATCTGAGGTTGTTAAACTAGTAAAAATATTCAGTGCATATTGACTTGGGAGTGCAAACAAATGGCATAAAGTGTCTACAGTGCATTTATGGTGCTTTTCCACTAGCACCTACTCAGCTCGGCTTGGTTCTTTTCCACCAGGGGTCTAACGTGCCGAGTAGATACTTTTTCTGTAACTACTCTGCTAAGGTTCTAAGCGACTGAGTCGGCTGTATCTGACATCATCACACTACAGTCCACCGATTGGTTGGGGGATTGGGAGTCAGACGTCTGAGTCAGGATGTGACATCATCGAAAGAGCGACCCTGACTGCGTCTTCTTGTTCATTATATTCAACAGGCAATGGCAGGGCAAAAGTCTGTTTCATGATCCAACTCTGAGGTGCAGATGTTCATAAACCTGGTGCTGAGGAGAGAATTAAAAAGGGATGTAGACGGGCGATAAGGAACAACAAGATCTACCAGAAGCTCTGTCTCTTCATAGCTGCTCGCGGCTCCCAGCTGACATTTCAGCAGCGCCGAGACAAACAAAAAAAAATTAAAAAGCGCTGCTGCACAAGACTCTGGATAAGAAGTGATCCCCCAGGACTGAGACAATGGCTCGACGCTGTTGAAGAAATATACGGCATGGAAAAATTGACTTTTTGTTTGAGAATTAGAGGAAGGGATTTTGCTCAAAAGTGGCAAAAATGGTCTACATTTAAGGTCAAATCCCAGCCATGCCCTTAAAGAAGGGGAAGAAAAGAATGGCAAAATATTACATCTCCCCCAGGAAGTTATGTTATGATTGTTACTATCATTTTTTATTTTTATTATTTTTTCTCTTTCCTTTTTGTGTAACTTGAAAAAGACAAAATAAAAAGTATATATATTAAAAAAAAGTGCTGCCGCTTGAAGCTTCTTTCACACTCATTTTTTAACTTGATATCGAACAAAAGCCACAGACCCAGCAGCATATACATCATCTCCTCCAGGTTCTACATCTTTAGTGTTGTTGTCTTCTCCGTTTAGATCACACAATCAAATACGTCACAGCAGCTTCGCTCAAACCCTCCTATTTCTGCTCCAGGGGCTGAATTGTTATGGAAAAGAAACCAGGCCGAGCTGAGATGAGTAGGTGCTGGTGGAGAAGTGCCAATAGAGTGGTATAATGTAGACCAGAGGGGGGTAGAGTTCAAAAGAGTAACAGCTCTGGGGAAGAAGCTGTTACTTCTTGATCCTCAGAGGTGAAAACGATCCTTTCTGATTGAGTCGTACCCGCAGAGCCATCTTCATCTTGAGGGTGCCGGAGTGTTTGAGATTGAAGCTCTGGTCCAGCGTCATGTCCTCCGCCTCCAGCAGGCTACTGAGGGGCACCGTCAGCGTCCCCAACGAGCACTCGTGTTTGGCATCCTTCACCTGAAAGACACAGGACTCACAGGTGAGATGAGAGGAAGTGAGGCCGCCAGTGTTGTGCAAGTTCATACTTCTAATGAACTAGCTCAAAGTTCAGTTCACATAGTTTAAAATTGAATAATTCACGTTCATAGTTCACCATTTTCATTTTGAACTAGTTCAAATTCAGTTCATTTCAATATTTTTGTATATATCAAGGACTTGCAGATATTTTCTCACACTGGACTGATGCTTTAACTCCACATGACATTTCAAATTTGAAGTTGACGAGGCAGACGCAAGGCTCTCTTTTTCACTTTTGCACTATTTTCAATAAATCTCTGTAGCTTATTTGGTGTCAACGTCCTTTTTCATCCTTTTTCTCACCAATCAACGGCTTGATTTTTTTTTAATTTATTTATCAAGGATCCCCATTAGCTGGTACCAGAGCAGCCAGCTAGTCTTCCTGGGGTCCGCAACACATACAGTACAATCACAATTAAAAAGCACACAAAACAAAAATGAAAAAAATAAAAGCCAAAACAATACATACAATAGATAATAGATAGATACAATAGATACCCTATCCTAAAACTGTTCACTGTATACCAGTCTTCAACACTGGTCCTCAGGACCCCATGTCCTGCATGTTTTGGACCTTGTGGTCCAAAACATGCTGATGACTTTGTTTGATTATCAAGGACTTGCAGATATTTTCTAACACTGGGCGGATGCTTTAACTCTACATGACGTTTCAAATTTGAAGTTGACGAGGCAGACGTTCGGACTTGTTTTCTCAGCGCAGGTGGACATAATTTGCACAGAAAGGTCAGATTTTTACCGTCAGACTATTTGGGAGACAATGTGTAAAATTCCCGCAGATAATGATAAGCGGAATATCATCTGATGGCTCGCTGACGCTGCGTCTGCAACGTCTCTCTCTTCACTGGTCATGTAAAGACTGCACCGGGCTCGGACCACCGTTGCCATGGAGCTGGTGCCCGTTGCTACGCTAGTGTGTGCACTGCATTGTGGGTAATGTAGTGTGAAGTCGTCGTCTCGTTGAGTATTTTAAATGTGCGCGCTGCCCGCTGGTGAAATGTATTCCGTAATAATTGGACCTAAACAGTGAAGCTGAAACTCACATAATCTGAACAGTTCAAATTCCAGTTTGTGATCTGCAGATTTGAAGTTCACGTTCAAGTTCTTTATTTGCAAATATGTTGCGTTCAGTACAACGTTCTCACAGAAATGAACGTGTTCAATGAACGCGTTCATTTGAACTCGTTCATGCACAACACTGCCCCCCCCCACAGACTGCACGGACGACCTCTCACCTCGACCTCCAGGTTTTGACTGTTGGGGTTGTGAATGAGGAAGGTGAAGGTTTGTTCCCACAAGGGTTCATTGGTCTTATATTTGATCTGGAATCAGGAAATAGAGAGAAGTTAAGCTCATTCTGATTATTTTAACAAGAATATAATAATCAGCTGCAGAAGGCAAGTTTATTTCTACAGCACCATTTGACAACAAGGTGATTCAAAGTGCTTTATAGACACTAAAACATGAATAAAAAGCATGATTTAAAAGTTAAACAATGAAATTAAACAGATGAATTAACAATTTGTGTATGGCCTGATCTTCAGGCTGTGTCAAACTTCTTCCAAGCAATACGGGGGTATATTGCTTCAGTTTGTACAAATGTCCCATTTCAGCCTCCAGGTATTCTTCTGTGCATTTGCAAAACTTTTCATCTTGGAATGCTGCTTATTGCTCTCCCATTTCTGGTAAAAGGAGTGAGCTGGTGTGCTTACAGTAGACCTGCAGTTCTCCAGACCACTTTCTTGTGGTCTTGTCTCGGTCTCGGGTCTCTCGGACTCGGATAATTGAGATGCCATTGCACACCAAGGTGACAGAATCT
Source organism: Cololabis saira (assembly GCF_033807715.1). Taxonomy (NCBI): domain Eukaryota; kingdom Metazoa; phylum Chordata; class Actinopteri; order Beloniformes; family Belonidae; genus Cololabis; species Cololabis saira. The sequence continues at coordinate 20,135,205 of NC_084596.1, forward strand.
GGTGATCAGCAGTTCTTCCTCCTTTTAATGTACAGTTTTGTAAACTATTTGCATTTTGCATCTGATTTAATGTTTTGGTGCATCTGCATGTGTCTATATTTAATTACAGTTTTGTGTTTATAACGGCCTTGTTTGAATAAATATATGAATAATATTTGCTTATCGTTGTGATTGATTAAGCATCAGGTCCATTTCAGTGATGCTGATATATGGTGTAATCTGATTACTATAATGGTAAATAATGTAATTACAAGTTGATAATTGTATCTTTAATATTTAAAATTCAGGCTTCATCTCCAGATTAAGTCCAATTAAATCAGTAACATTACTATTCATTACATTTCTGAGGTGGAGGGGGGTGTTGGAGGCTGGTTATTTTGCTAGATGACTTTGGGACTAGTTAGTAGTAGTGTCAATCCTTAAAAGCACTGGAGTCAATCCTCCAATAGTGTAGAAATAGCGGTAGTGCAGTTGCCACACATATCTGATCTCAGCTGATGGATGAAAACATTTATAGTGAGTTCAACATCAGACATCCACTTCTCTGTGTTATTGGGCTGCAGTTAAATACAACCTCATATGGAAGCTAGCTGAACCAGGATGGTGCTGATGTTCTACAACAAGGCAGGATCAGGACATTACTAGGTTTGGTCTCGGTCTCGAGCTGAACTAGTCTTGGTCTTGATACTCTCTACTCTTGGTCTTGGTCTTGGTTTAGGCGGTCTGGACTACAGGTCTAACCTACAGACAACTACTGGTTGTTCAGCTGAAACAGATTAAAAACAGTAATCCAAGAGTTTGCACCCACGTCTGAATGCAGAAGCTAGTTAGAAGTTCCTGAGCAGCAGCAAAACACGAATATACTCATGGATAACAAAAACAAAAGTACCTCTAGCTATAACTCATGGCTAAAAGTCACATGTTGGATTAAAACTGAGCATGATCTTGGGAAGATATTTTGCTTTATTTAAGTGTTTTCCCATCTACAATTCAAATAATTGAAAATGTGAAAACGCACGAGTGGTTTTTGAGGGCGAGGCCTTTCTCACATTTTTCTGAAGGACTGTGATCACACACAAATGTTTTTTCTCTCATGAGAAGATCATCAGCGTAAATGCTGAACATATGAACCAGCAGCAGCTGATGGAAACGCGCTCTCACCTTGCTGTCGTCGGACTTGTGTCCCACCGTGAAGTGGACGAAGGGATTGGGATCGCTGGTCACCTTTTTACCAGACTGCAGCCAAAGAAAAAAGGGTCTTAGACTGAAGAAATGACGAGTGAACTCACAACAACAGAACAAACTGAGTTTAGCTCGAAATGAAACAAACTCCAAACTGTCGCTTACTTTTAAAATGCAACTTTAACATTCAAAGATTTAAATGCAAAGATCATAAAGTTTCAGTTGTGGGCCGTGATAAGGAAAGGGATTAGGAGGAAAATGCATCAGACTAAAGTCCCCTGAACCAGAAAGTGCAGAAATGACACCAGGTTAAATAAAAAGGATGAGTGTAGCTCGCATCGATGATGTTAATTACAACACACGTTGTTAGATGCAGTTTTAGCTCGATGAATGACAAAGTTAAAGAAACTGTCTGCAGGTGACCAGGCAGGCAGTTCTGGGTTTGTTTGTCCAGCTTTAGAGAGATTGGACATCTCCGTCACTGCTTCAGTGTGGATCTGGGTGAGCAGCAGTGGCGTCGTTTTTCAACTCCCTGATCTTCCCTTCTAGATACTCGACTGGACTCAGTAAATACGGATCCAAATAAGACCTGGGTAAGAGTTTTAAAAAGAGTTACGAGCATCAAGTTGCACTTATTTGTCCTCCAGGTGAATAACTAGTTGTTTGATTTTATTTTATTTCCCCGTTAAGGAAACAAGTGAAACTTTTACAAAAATGCTGCATATTGTTAGCAAAGTCTAAGCTTTCAAGTTAAACACGAGGACACATTTTTCCGGCCACATGGACGTGTTTGGGTGCTGCAGCAACTGCAGGAGCTTCAATGTTTCACATGAAGGGCTCAAAACATTCGCATATGACTGATAAAGTCTATGAAACCATAGACAATAGAGATATTGGACATCTCCTTCTCTTTCATGGACATTTAGCTCCGTCAAGAACAACATGAAAAGATTTCATGTCGTTCCCACAAACCTCGTCCTTCCAAATGCTTCCTGAGGAATTATTTTCTCCAGAGGAAAGTAGTTCCGGCTGAAAACAGCTTCAGTCAGTGTGAATTTTTTTTTTTTTTCGGCTCCCTGATCGACAGAACAGTTTTCCCAAGTTTCCCTTCTAGATACTCGACTGAACTCAGTAAATACGGATCCAAATAAGACATGAGTAAGAGTTTTAAAAAGAGTTACGAGCATCAAGTTGCACTTATTTGTCCTCCAGGTGAATAACTAGTTGTCTGATTTTATTTCCCCGTAAGGGGAACCAGTTTTTCTGGTTTTAATTTAAAGTTAAATGAGGACAGACCTCTGGTGATATTGTGAAAGCGTGTGTTGAGCGTTTGCCCGGGTGTCCCGGTGTTTCCTGGGGGTGTCTGGGGGGGGGTATGCGTGTGCTCTGTTACCGTGTCGTTACCTTGATGGCCTTACTGACCGAGGCCTTCTTCAGCCCCGCCTGGTTGAACTCTAACGGATTGCGCTTTGATTTTCCCCCAGAGACAAGGCAGGAGAGAGCGATGCAGACACACACACACACGCACACACACACACCAGGAGGTTATTTAAGGGAGGGGGGGGCATGCAGGGACGTTGATGACAACACACCACCACCATCATCCCCGGCATCACCGAAGAACCAGGATGAGCCACAGAGTGAGACAGACAGAGACAACATGGATGATCACATGGTTAATGTCATTCCCCGGTCAGATGTGACATGAGATTATAATCAAACATTAAGGCTGAAATTCAGATGTGAGCATCATTATTGAGACAATAAAAAGAAGAAGGTGTGTATATTTAAAGCGCTGTTGATTGAAATAAAACAGCAAAGAGAACATCATTGAATGGCAGGAGTTTCTGATCTCTTCAAACGTTTCTGGCGTTAAAAGTCGACAGCAGGGAAACGGCGGTTGAGATGAGAGTCAGTTCAAATAAAACAGGAAGAGAGTTAAATAAGGACCAGATGGAGTGAAAAACACATCTTATAAAGCTCTTTTGGGATAAAACAACCAATATGAACAACAGGATCCTGACAGAATGTTATGAGCAAATAGAAAAGCCCGCCGTGAGAATATAAGCGCATCTTGTTCAAAGGACAGAGAATAGGCATTAAAAAGCAGAATTTCAGGGCATTTATTCATGCAAACCCCTCTGGTGTTGGTATTTAGTGATTCAGCTCCTTAATTATGACCCCACCTCACTTCAGAGTGTGGCTGTTTACTGTAAATACTAAAGTCTGCTGGTGTCCAAACAAGATGCGACAACCAACGTGTCAGACGTCAGTGTTAACGCATTAAACGTGGACATCAGAGGGGTTAAACTGGGGGGTCCTGCACACACTACAGGGTTAAACTCAGACTGTATGTAAAACATGGACATAACTTCCCTGTAAAAAAGAAAAAAGGAGTCAATAACAAAACAAAAAAAACAAAACAAAAAACCCCCCGATGGCCAGCAGGGGGCAGTGACGTTAGTTGGAACTGGTCTGATTTTCAGGAAGCCGATAAGAAATGATCCCACTCTCAGGTCTTATTTAATATGCAATGACATTGATTGTTATAAATGATCATCCCATTGGGAGTGAAAACACAGAGATGGCAACGACCTTGTGGAAGTCATGTCCATCTTTGACACACAGCCTAAACGAGGATGATGGAAGGGAGCGATCGATGGAGATCTCACAGTTCCCGCTCCGAGCTTCACTTCAGAAACGAAATGCACATCTTCCTCCAAAATAAAATTACATCATATAATTCATCTTTAATAGTTTTAGCAAAATAGCTTTCTAAACTGGTACATCTACACTGTGTTAACATTGTAAACAAAAACCTACAAAACAAGAGAACATTTTCCTAAAAGAGGCAAAGTAAATGTAATTCTGAATACTGATTCTATTAGTTGGCATTTAAATCATTTAGACATATAAATGTTATAATATTAAGAACTATTCTAGATCCTCTTCTCTTTGCCTGCAATTTTGTTTATTCATAGTTTTACATATAAATCCAGTACCACCCCCCAGTATAAATGATGAATATAATCATAAGAGACAACAGCTTCAGATCTGGGATTATTTTAGACAACCATCGCTGTATTAATAATTTCTTTCATTTAAGGAAAGAGATCATTCAAATTTCCAGGTCGTCATTGTAAATGAGACACTGTTCTCAATTGACTTACCTTGTTAAATAAAGGTTAAATAAATAATAATAAAAACAAAAATGTGACCATTTCAGGTTAGTTTGTAGATTTCCTGTCGTTCAGTGGTGTGGGAGAGTTTTCCCAAAGTGAAAAGATCACATCATGTTGCTGCTTGAGCTTTTGCACTTGCTAGCTGGATTTTCAGACCATCAATTCCTTTATAATGGCATCTCTGAGGATGTATTGATTTGTTCACCATGCTGAAACTCAATTACTCTCTTCTATAATGTAATTTCTGTTGGAATCACATTCATTTTTCTTGGGAAAGGAAGCGCATCAACACAGAAAATCATGTCTGGGGAGAAGAACAATCAAGTGAAACCCAGTTTGTATAAACAAACTATGTGATGTTAATTCTTTAAGATCTCTAACTCCCTATGATCGACGGTAGTGGAGGAAGATGGATGCATTTGATGCTTTTGATAGCGGTTTTCAACTATGGAGTTTGCCAAACTCCCACTACAACATTAACAACAAGTAATGGTATTATTGGGAATCAGGCCCGTGCATGGGGGAGGAATTCATGCTGACCAGGCAAACAAACCAGATCTCTGCTTTTCAGACAAACAAGCAAAAGCACAAGTTGCTAAAGCAGGGGTTATCGCACCGGGGCAGTCTCCAACTAGTCTACAAGAAAGAAAAACGGCCAACCGACTCACAAATAAGGTCCTATAGAGGGAAGCGGTGTTCTCGCAAAACACGAGGCCCGCCGCCCTCCTCTCTTTTAAGTAGCCAGAGCCCAAGTCGCCCTCGAAGACGCTCTTCAGAGGGAGGAGGAGACAAGGAGGAAAGAGATGGAGCAGAGAAGAAGGAAGGTGAAGTCTACGCTAACAGCTGATCAGGTGAATTCCTACGTTTTACTCCTCAAACATGGAAATATCACTAAATCTAACAATCAGGTGTGAGAAGCTTGAACGGTTTTATCACACATGTCAGTTAAAATGTAACTGATCTATCAGGCTTTTGCCGACTTCACCTTCAAGAGGAGACGGAGTGAAAAGCAGGAGAAAAGTTCAGGAAGTAGAAAAGAAACAGATGCATACAACAATAAAGCTCAGACACTCATAACATCTGAAAGACACTTGTTTTAACCTTGCTCTGACAACTAAATCTGAAAAAAGAAAACAATAAAAAACGAGAAGCCTTACAACTCTGGACGGTTGTATTGTTCTCTTAAAGCCGTTCGGTGAAATTGAGGCTTTTAAGATGATAAATCTTCACCAGCTTCATCTCAAGATTGAAAACGGTACATTGCAGAGTTATACAAAGAGCTGCTGCTTTTATTTTGGTTGATGACACGAATCAAGACCAAGATGTTTCACTAAGAGCTCCTAACTCTTAAGAGCAGCACACCTTAGATTTAGACTTGCAGCTCATTTATGTGCATTTTAACCACAAAGCCAATAAAAGTCTTGATGATTGACAACACTGTTAACAGTTCTGTGTACGATAAGCTTCATGGATAACAGCAAGAATATTTGCTGCACTCAATTTTGTTGTGATTTCTGGCTCTCCTGAAGACTGAATGTCGTTTCCTTCTTACTAAATGCTCTGGGGAAATGTGTTGCTCTTCATCCTGAAGCATTCATCTGAGTCAGGCTATTTTTTTTTCTATTTTGGGGCCGAGTAGGTGATTAGAAATACTGAACTTTAAAATAAAATTCTGGAAAAATGCAGGTATTCGTTTGTGGTCTGCAGCCCTGCACGAGATCAAACTCTGTAGTAAGTAACGGCGAGCAGTGCTGCCATGTTCGAGTATGTCCACTCACCGGCAGGTTTCGGGCTGAATCTAAGAAAATTATAAGCAGCACGGACGACGGACCATCGTTGGCGTCGCTGCGATTAGCTTTGATGCTCGCCAGCACCTGTAAGAGCAGAGGGGGACACAGCGGCAGCTTGTTGTGTGTTTGATTCCTTACCGTTTGATTTTTATTTTCTTTTAAAGTGACTGAAGTGTTTTTTCTGCGAGGGTTAGGGTTTACCTGGTCCAGCTTCTCAGGTGTGGGCAGCAGAGACAACCACTCCAGTTTCAGGTGCAGCTTCCCCGTGGCCACGTCCTCCAGAGCGAACCACTGAGAGGAAACACGCTCGTTAGTGATCATGGCATCAACATTGGTTGTTGTTTTTTAATTGTTTTTCAATCTTCCAAATGTGAAGCACATATTTGGTCTAAGATGCTAAAATGCTAACAGGTAAGGTAACATTTTTAGGATTTTTCTCTACCAAACAAAAGTAAACCAAAATAAATCTAAGAGAAATCCATCTCCAGCCTCTCAACATCACTCTGTTTGTGAACCACCTCGGGCTGAAAGCGGGTCCCTGACTGAGCCGTTCAGATCTCTGGGGAACTGTGACATCACAGACCCGAAACTACAGCACAACCAGCACTTCGAATTCCTCTGAAGTGGGTTGGAAAAACTGTAACGACGGATCTTAAAACAGGCACATCTTGCATAGGACGGGGGTTAAATGACCTGCTGCATCTCAACTCCATCAATAAAAGGTGTTGGATATGTGTATTTGATACGGTTTAGGATGCTGCTGTTGGAGCCTGTCACGTTCACAGGTGATCAATACTTTTTCTGTTCTGCTGTGAGATCATTTAGTTAATTGTTTTCTGTCGGCGTGTAAAGATCCTTTCAGGTAACATGTCGAAAAAGATTTTACCCAACCTTTAATTTCCTCTGTCGATTCAAGCAAAGACAAAAATCTAATGTTTCAGCCTGATCATCTTCATCCGAAACACACGAAGGTCCTCTTTCTTTCTTTTTTTGCGCCTTTGTTTGAAATGGAGGCTTTGTGACGGATCAGAGCGAAGCAACTGCTTCAGATGGACGATAACGCCTTTCACTGAATCCTGTTTCCATCAGATTGAAAACTCATCATGTCCCCACCAGTTTCTCCATAAACGTAAAAATGTCACGTTTCGAGCAACGCGGGGGATAAGCGTTGAAGAGGAGAGGAGCGACGCCTGCCGTGGGAGTTTAACAGAAAGACTTTAGCTCTGATTGCGACTCATCTACTTCTGTAAATTAGATGCAAGAAGCTTCTGGACTGAATTTAGAGCCACAAACAACCTTTTAAATGTTCAGTTTAAAAGGAAAAAATGAGCTTTTGTGAGGTTTCCATCAAAGTTCCTGCAAAAGTATATTTTAGTAAATGAATCTGGCTCATTCTGGGCTTTCTTTAAAAAAACAAAAACAACATATAAACTTGTTCTAATGACGATACAAACATTTCAGGTACAAAAATATACTTTTTTCACGTTTCATTAGATCTTTAATTTATATAAGTATGTCTTTAAAGAGGAAACGTGTCCGTCGTCCGGTTACCGGCGCGCGGCTAACGATGCGCAGCTACCGGGGCACAGCAGAGGCTCTTTAGGCTGAAACGTTAATGTTGGGACATTCAGAAAGCAGCAAGACAGCAGCTTAGAAAGGAAATGCTTCGTCACCTCGTCCACCTTCTGCTCCTTCTGGACTTCCCCGAGGTCGATCTCCAAACTGAAACACAAACCACAGACACAGTTTACACCAAGCGCTGTCCAGAACCGCCTTCAGCAGTCCTTCTCTTCACTGAAAAACCATTATCAGACGTATAAAATCTAATCTGCAATCAATACTCACAGGATTTGTCTTATTTACTAAACATCTGTATCTACGGAGACTATTTATTTATTTAATCAACATAGTTACTCATTACCTAGGCATCCTTATCTATTTGTCAATTTATCTGCTGACATCTAAAAGTCATTTAAGGTAAAAATAAATAAATAAATCTGAGCTCTACCTTCCCAAGTAGTCGTCCTTGTCGGTGTCTTCGTCCAACAGCTCGATCTTGAGGAGGTGTTCTGTCTGACCGTAAATCAGGATCTAAAAAAGACGAGCAGAGTCGTTGGTGACACACACACACACACACACACCGAGTATTGGTTGATTGACATCTTTATCAAATCTTCAAAGGGATTAAATTATTTCATATGTTAAATCCACGTCACGCCAGGTATTATCTAGTGTTGTTTCAATTCTAGTTTTAGTCTAGTCTTATGGTCGATTAGTTTTAGCCACGTTCATTCTCCTTAGTCATATCAAGTTTCAGTCGACTAAAAGTCTGAGCATTTTAGTCTAGTTTTAGTCAAAGATCGTATTTAGCCAAACCCATTTTACAATTCAAACAAGGTTTTCTTATTATTATATTATTGATACCTCAAGAATACATTCATTCCAGATACAGAAGACTCTAATTTGAGTTTACAACATATTTATTTTTCTGCATTTCTTTTTCGACGACACATTGGGTTTTCTTTTTCACGTCTATGTAGGAAAGTGTATCCAAAGATGGTTTCTTCTTCTTCTCCCAGTCCCAGAGCAGATCCCCGCGTGGCCGGCCATCGGCCCCTTTCTCTATTTAAGTTTGTTTTTAATTGACGTGAACCTAGAGCTCTGCGTTAACGGCATCAGCCTCTAACTCTGCAGCTGCAGCTTCTGGATCTGATTCCCTGCTGCAGCGACTGGGATTGAGGACGTGACGTCACCCAGCAGAACTAAACCAGAGGAAACTACTGAAAACATGGACATTAAGGATCTTTGGTAAAACATTTAGTCTCGTTTTGGTCAACGAAAATGAAGACACATTTTAGCAGTTTTTATTTTGTAATCTACATTTTAGTCTCGTTTTTATCCGTCTACGATATTGCATTATATATTTAATTATTGTTATCGTCACATGACCAGCATTTTCGTTGTGTCTCATTTTCCTCAGGTGATAAATGTTCGTTGACGACGATATTTACCGGTAGTCATAATTTTCGAAAGCAACTTTACTTTTATCCGATTACACGAAAGAAAAGCCTCTGTGTCTCCTCTCTTGTATCTCACCTCGTACACCTCGTTCCACTTGGGATGGACGGTCTCGTGGATGACTTTGCTGTGGAAGATCTCCGTCCCCACCTGGATGACCCCGTAGGGGTCCGACTTGCCCTTGATCAGTCCCCCCAGGAACTTGTCTTTGCCCAGCAGGTCCTGGGCCTCGATGAAGTGGATCCTCAGGACGCCCTGCGGAGACGTGTGGCGACCGTGTTCACTGAAACGACGTAACGCGGCGGCGCCAGTAAATGATCAGAGGAGCGGGTGCATGCGTTACCTTTGGAACGGGGAAGCGGACTCTGGCCAGCTGCTCCTCGCCCACCAGGGGGATGGTGATGCGGTTGGGGAGAACCAGGTAGCCGTGGATGATGTCCTGGATCAGGTTGTCGCACAAGCCACTGCAAAGTCAAACACCTTAATCAATCATCACTATACACTTTGTACTGCTCCTTTATACTTCCATATATGAGCTACTGTGTGGAAATGTGAGGAAACATATAAAACAAACACGGATACAATATTCAAACTTCAAAAAAGAGCAATAAGAATTGTAAATAAAGCGGTCTTTAGAGAATCAACAAACCCACTTTTCATTAAATTGATGAACACTCAAATTTAAGGATCCGGTCGACTTCAAAACTATACAAATCATGCACAAAGCGAATCAGCATCAGTTGCCACAAGACATCCAGAAGTTGTTTCAAATAAAAGAAAATAAACACAATCTCAGGGGAATATGTAATTTAAAAAAACAGCATGTACGAACAAACATCAAAACCCATTGTGTATCAGTGAAGGGAGTTAATCTGTGGAACAACTGCAAAGACGAAATGAAATCATGCAAATCACCAAGTAAGTTTAAACAAATCTTTAAAATCAATACTCTTAATGGATACAAAATGGAAATGGACACATGAACTGACAGCCAATGACCAAAGTGCCTTGCTCAGCCGAACCACCTTTTCTTTCTCTTTTATGCTTTTCTTTTGCAGTTCTGTGAAATGAAGAAATTGTAAAAACAGAACATTAGAAGGGGTAGGACTAGAAAAGTTTTTTGAAACTTCATCCTACACCCTTTCAAACAGGAAATATTTATTTACATATAGATTTGTCTCTTTAATTTGCTTCGTTTTGCTTATTTTTTTGTTGTTTTTGGTATATACATTTTATGTATTCTGATTATTTTTTGTTTTAACCTGTTTGAATAAATGACAGATGCCACTTCAGCTCTTCTCCTCTAGAGGGCAGCACTGTCCTGCAGCCCCACAGCTTCTGCTGGAGACACACATCTGCCTGCAGCAGCTGATTCTGGGTCAGCGTGCCGAGGAGGACCTTACCAGGTCCAGATGAGACTGAGACAGCCCGATTCTACCGCCTATCCCAACATGCTTAGGGAAGGAGCTTCAGAGCGTTTGCTGCAAAGGAAGATGCAAACGAAAGCATCTAAGGTTGGCGTTTCTGTTTCACGAGAGAATGCAAATCCCGCTGAGGAGATTTCAGGCCTTCTTACACAGAAACACTGACAGGAAGAGGAGGGTGGGGCAAGTGCAGGTTTGTGTTTGATCACAGCAGTGTGTGACACACACACACACACACACACAGTTTTCTTCAAACCCGTTCAGCAAGGAGGGCTGCATTTCACGGGGCGGAGTGTTTCTGCAACGGCTGAACACAAAGCGTGAACCAGCAGGAAGCAGATGCAGGTAGGGTTGCCAACTCCCTGAAAAATAAATAAAGGACACCTCATCAACCTGATTGCCTTCACCCTTCCTGGCGTGGTGAATTTTTTAGCCCCTTTTTTTGTGAGTGAAATGATTTTTTTAACTATTTTACTCGAACCTGATTTGAATTAGATGCATATTTTTGAATACTATGAACAAAGGGAAAACAAATTATTGTCCAGCAATTCACTTTAATACAAATAACAAAATGAACTGAATAAAATAAGTATCTTTCTTAAACAGAAACCTGTCCTGCTTAACTTAAAATGGTATAAATTCATATAAAACAATAGAAAGAAAGCAGGAGAACATCCATTCTGTAATAGTGCACTAACAAAAGTGCAAACAGAAAGTCTGTAGAAAACTTGTGAACATATTTGTGCCTCAAAGGCCATGACTGTAGGCTACAGTTGTAGTAAAACAGAAAAAACGCCAAAAGTAGAAGAATGGGCCCCCAAGAGTCTCCATATCCGAGTCTCATTAGGGATCTTTAAGAAGCTTTATGAGCATATTTTTAATTAACATGTTCTTTAATTGAGCATTGATGAGGAATTACATGAAAATGTTGGTGAAAACCACAAAATGAAAAGCTTTGAAGGTTATCAAGATGCCACACCTTAGAGGACCTAAGAACCTTTTTTATTTCTTTATAGTTAAACCAATTATTTCACATTTCCCACTTCCCACTGGGATTATGGGAAGAGATTATGATTTGCTGCTTAACTTAAAATTGTATAAATTAATATAAAACAATAGAAAGAAATCAGAACATCCATTCTGTAATAGTGCAAATTTTTAGTGGAATAACAAAAGTGCAAACAGAAAGTCTGTAGAACACTTGTAAACATATTTGTGCCTCACTGACTGTAGGCTACAGTTGTAGAAAAACAGAAAAATATAACTCAACAGCTCAATGCCATTTTCCATTGGCATTTTAGGACTATTTTCTGACTCTCACAGTAATACGGGACAAAGTGCTTTAGTTTATAAATACGGGACGATTCAGTTTTTCAATGGACGGTTGGCAAACGTAGATGCAGGTCAGCGGAGGAGCCAGCAGCTCCGCCGGGTCGCAGCAAAGGGCGTTCACCTCCTCCAGGTTGGGTTTCGCCCAGTTCTTCTCACACGTTTTCACTATGAGTCTGTTTGGCAGTCATCACGTCATGTGACTTCTCCGAGCCAGAACCAGGACTTTGACTCTGACTAAACTTATCATTTTATTTGTTATTTAAGCATACTCTTAAATTAAATACTTAGGATTTTTGAAAGCCGTGCAAAGTTATGGATAAGCCCTGAATACAGGCATTGTGACGTAGAATTGTCAAATTGGTTTGATTCACCACAGGAATCGGCACAGATTACTTTTGTTATACTGTATTTGACCCGGTCTTTGTACGTTTTGACCGTATAGAAACGCAATTCTCGTCAGTTGTGTGAAATAAGACCTGGAAACAGGCATTGTGGCATAGAATTGTCAAATTGGTTTAATTCACCGTACGAATTGTTACAGATTACTTTTATAATACTGTATTTGACCCGGTCTTTTTTATGTTTTGACCGTATAGAAACGTTATTCTTGCCATTTTAAGAATGAGGAGTACCTGCTTTATTCTACTGCCCTTACTTTATAACAACTTGTGCTTTTTATTATTTTACCTCTTTTCTTATCATTTTATTTGTTATTTACTGTTTAATTGTGTCTTTCCGCTTTTAATGTTGATGTAAAGCACTTTGAATTACCTTGTGTTGAATTGTGCTATACAAATAAACTTGCCTTGACAAAACAGTAAAGCTCTATTTACAAGTTTGGAAGAATATTTATTACTACCTAAAGTTGTTTTCTAAGTGCTGTGGCAACGTTTCTACCTGAAGTTTAAATTGAGACAAAGATAAAAGGGGGTTTAAACATTCAGCATCAAGGAGCTCATCAACCTTGTGTCTCTAAAAACCCGTGTGAGAGAAACTGGAGCAGCTTCAAACCGCACGTTGCTTTTATTCTGTAAATTATTTTATCTGTGTTGCTGTGTGATTCCTGTGTTTTGTAGTTGTTGCAACTTTTTTTACGCTGCTGTCTTGCCGGGCTTCACTTGGAAAAGAGGTCATTGTGTCTCAACGGGGCCGACCTGCTTAAATAAAGGCAATAATAATAATAAAAAATAAATTTAAATTAAAAATTCTCATGCATCTGGTTTCACTTATTTCATTTAAACATATTTTACATATTCCAGAGCTTCAACATCTGGCTGATTTTATTTCTATAATTAGTGTTTTGCAAGCTAGACCTGCTTTTGGCGTCTTGATCGCCTCTCTTGTATTTTTTGGTCCACGTGTAAAAATCTTCCGTGTATATTGTAATAACGTGTAATTTTTCTGGATGAGTGTCGCTCTCAGCCTCCTAACTCGGCCAGGGCATTTAAAAACTAATTAATTTAAATCTCAAGAGCTTTTTTTCGCTGGTTAAATAAAAGTTGGGATTTTAGGACAACAAACAAACAGGAGTTTACTGTGATGAGCCCAAATTATGAAATCATGTAAAGTGTTTCAGAACAATACTGAGTTAATGAGTGTTGCAATACCACTTTATCCCTCTAGAGGCATATTTCGTTGTGTTTTGCTACATAGAGTGCCTTTAATTGTCGTAACTATCCATCAGTGACAAAACAAGAAACAATAATTGTTCTCGTCACTGTTGACTTATAACGGCATTCTGCGTCGAGACACTTTCTGGCAAACGTCTTCTTCAGCTGGAAGCAAACTTCAGGCTCGGCTCTCACAAGCGCAATAAAAATCAAGATTTACTTTCTAGAAAACAAAAAGCTCTTTTCACGAAACAAGAAGTTTAAAAAAAGAAAAGTAAGGAGAGGGGGGGTTCTCTCTGGGGACTCAGTATTACATCAGACGAGAGCAAAAACACATCTGTCAGTGGTCTGAACTCACATCATACAGTCATTTTAGCCTCTTACAACATGCCCCGTGTCTGTCAGACTGACCACAGTAATGCCCCGATGTCCATATAGTCCCATGATGCTTTGCTTCATGTCTACTTTTCACCGGGATCCGTGTGACCCGGCTGCAGAAAAACTGATCCAGTCCAGTTAAGAGCAGCTGACGAGCAAATCCTGCCCCCTAGGACAGGGTTTCCCCCCCAGAGCCCCTCCCTCTGGTGGTCCTGGACTTTAAAACTCATCTCAGCTACTTTCAGTTTTCTCAAATACGTCCAAAAGTATTTAAAAATAAAATAAAAACAACCAAACAACCCTAAATTAAGCAGCTCTAACATATTTACACTAAAGCAGGCTAAAGATCACAGGAGGTTGGACGTGACGCTGCACATCTTAACAACGTCAACATCATCAACATCCCTCGCTGAGTTAAATCTGCACCAACTGCAGTCGAACTGATCCAGGCGTCCGTTTTTAAAACGGTTAAAATGTGTTGTGCACACGAACAGTTACTTACTTCACGCCAGGGATGTCCAGCATATTTGTGAGTCCGGTCCAATTGATGTCCAGCAGCTGAAAGACAGGAGACGAAGAGCAGCTTGGATTTAAAATGAAAACAAAAAACAGACACAGTAAACATGATTAATAATCAGCTACTAATCAATTTTTCTGGCTGATATTTAAGAATCTACGGAAGCGTATCGCATTCACTTGAGAAAAAAAAAATCTGCTCTGTTTTTCGGAATTAACGATATACTTCACATTTATTTTGTCAAGTGAATGCAATATGCGTATTAATCTCGTAAGAATCTCATCAACAGCAACAAAAAAAAAATTACAAATTAAACCTCCTCAAATTGTCACAAAAAAAAAATAAAAAATAAAAAGAAGATTAAAATGCATATATATGCTTTAATGTTTACCAAACTTGGTATTAACCATTAATATATATGCAGACAAGGGAAGGAGAAAAAAAAAAACAGTCAAGCTGTTTGGGACAAACGAGCAGACTTCTGACCGAAGTTAACGACAAAGATGTTGCTGATGACCAGGTTCTGAATCTCGAGCAGAGAGACCAGCATCCGTCTGAGACAACTGACCAAGGGACAGGAAGTCAGAGAGAAGACTTCCTGTGGGCGTGAGGAGATCGAGTGAGACAGGGTCACACACACACACACTGGTGAGAGGATGCTGGAGATGGAGATGTCTGGATTTGGGGGAAGAGGACGTTGCAGAGGCGGAGGACAGAGTTAGACGGAAGCAGATGAGCTGCTTCGTAGGAAAAGAGGTCAGGAGAGGAGCCCCCCACCATGGCTGAAAAAGGTCATTACATCCACATTTATACATGTAGAGCTCCTGCTGAAGGATCGAGAGGAACCCAGTCCCTGCAGGAAATATGGCCGGGGCAGAATGTTGACAGGCCATATTTATCAAGCACTTTAAGGTAGAGCATTTTTCTTTCACGATTTCAGTGGATGAGTTGATGCTCATTTACTTTAAAGGGTTGTATGAATGCCCCATTAATGAAAACCCACGAGAAAACAGGTTTATTTCCAATCTTTTATGATTATTTTTTCAGTTCTGTCCTCATCCAACATTTCAAAGGTCTGAGTTTCTCCTTAGTTCCTCCAAAACAAAGCAGTCAGTGGATCCCAGTGATTTGGCCTCAGGAAAGGTAATAAAGGGGTTTTGTTGTGACACCTTCCCCTGGCATTTAATGATGTTGCACAACAGACTGGTGGAGCAGGATTTGCTCTCACAAAAGCAAGAACCTGGTAGTAACCGGTCAATCAATGATGGGATAATCAACCTAATTTTACCATTTATCAAACAGGTTTAACTCATACGGGATAAGTTACATCTGAGGTTTCAGTTGAAGTCTGCTCAGATCAGGAAACCCAACACCGACGGTGGAGGCAGGTTCAGGAAAGAGGGGTGTGCTGGCCAGGATTAGCATATTCACAGAGGAGCTTAACCTGGTTTTCTAACCCAGTTGTGGGGCCTGTGCTCTGAGACGGGGACCTAACTGGGTCACCCAAGGAAAAGGACTGCAAGGAGAAGCGAAACTCAAGATTCAGCCAGTCCCTGCATCTGATAACTGGAAACATCGAAAAGGCAAATAATTAAAAAAGTTGTGCAAGTTGTGGTTTTGTCTGAGCTCCACCTCTCTGCTCAGTTTGATTAATCCTGTCTCAACAGGTTTGGCATAATCTTGCAGAGAAATGAACGTCAGTGATCAGACGCCACTGCCTTGATTGTCTGGGCAGAAGTAACCAGACTGAATCACAGCACACATTCCCGACACGCCCTCTTATCCACCGAATGCCACCATTACTTCGGCCAACAGCTGAACAAGCAGCCAGACGTGATCGCAGCAGACAGGAGGCGTTGCAAAGGGAAAGCTATAGCAACAGGAGCAATCGTGAAGAAGATATAAAGGTTAAGGGGTAAAGTCTAAGAAAACTCAGCTAAGAGCTTCAACTAAGGATCAAATCAATAGTATGTAATAGTATGGATAGCAGTGTTGTATTTGCAAATGAACGTGAACTTGTTCATTCTGCAGATCACGAACTGGAATTTGAACTGTTCAGATTATGTGAGTTTCAGCTTCACTGTTCAGGTCCAATTATTACGGAATAATCCTCCTTTTCATATTTACCAGCGGGCGGCGCGCACATTTAAAATACTCGACGAGACGACGACTTCACACTACATTACCCACAATGCAGTGCACACACCAGCATAACAACGGGCACCAGCTCCATGGCAACGGCGGCCCGAGCCCGGTTCAGTCTTTACATGACCAGTGAAGAGAGAGACGTTGCAGACGCAGCGTCAGCGAGCCATCAGATGATAATCCGCTTATCATGTTCTGCGGGAATTTTACACATCGTTTCCCAAAGAGTCCGACGGTAAAAATCTAACCTTTCTGTGCAAATTATGTCCAGCTGCGCCGAGAAAACAAGTCTGAATGTCTGCCTTGTCAACTTCAAATTTGAAACGTCATGTACAGTTAAAGCATCCGTCCAGTGTTAGAAAACATCTGCAAGTCCTTGATAATCAAAAAAAGTCATCAGGAAAGACCACAAGGTCCAAAACATGCAGGACAAGGGGTCCTGAGGACCAGGGTTGAAGACTGGTATACAGTGAACAGTTTTAGGGCAGGGTATCTATTGTATCTATCTATTATCTATTGTATGTATTGTTTTGGCTTTTGTTTTTTTTTTTCATTTTTGTTTTGTGTGCTTTTTAATTTTGATTGTACTGTATGTGTTGCGAACCCCAGGAAGACTAGCTGGCTGCTCTGGCACCAGCTAATGGGGATAAAAATAATTAAAAAAAAAAAAAATCAAGCCGTTGATTGGTGAGAAAAAGGACGAAAGAGGACGTTGACACCAAATAAGCTACAGAGATTTATTGAAAATAGTGCAAAAGTGAAAAAGAGAGCCTTGCAGGAGGATAAGCCTCGTGGATCAGCTGGATGGGAGTCCAGGTTGATTGAAAGAACCGTGTGACATCATCATGACTTAATTGGACAACATGCTTCGTGTTCAAGATGTTTGTTTTCTTGGCATCATTTCATCTTGAATGCCACAACCAAGCAATGTTCTGGCCATTTGTCGTCTTTGACTCTTTCCTTCAAGCATTTCAGAAGGTTAAAGGCTTGAAGCTCGTCGCGCGAGCATCAGATGGACTGTCGTCCTCCATCACCGGGCTGGAATCCAGCACAGCATCTCTGGAATGATGACCCACTGTTTCCCAAACCTGAAACTTTCTCAGTTTTAAGCTCCTGATGTATCGTTTCAACGGGAAGTAAAAGTCTGAAAAACAGAGTGAAACATACTGCATTGATTTTCAAGTAGACTCAAGGACACGGGGCCTCTCATGAGAAAAGGAAACTGCTAAACGTTGTGTGATGATATCTGCAGAAGAGCTAATGTGGATCTGTCCAAGCGTGAAGGACGGTCCAGGAAAACGCTCTGACCGAAGACGAGTTATCATCCACCTGTCCTTTTTCTCTAGCTGCTTCATTGATTCAGGGTCAAAAGGGGGTCATCAGCGTTTATAAATGTGCTGCAGTCACATTCATAGAGACGTCAATATAGTGGTGATGGCTCTTATTTTGGCAAATAATCTGCCTTTCAGAATAAAACGATGCATCTTTTTTTTTTTAAATGAGTTAACTGCAAACCTTTGAAGCTTCTCCCTTTCGTTATCAGGTGGGAGTTGCTTTCCCCACCACTGAAAGATTACTGCATTCACTCAGCATGTCTTTACCTTTGGAGGTTACAGATTACTTTTGTAATACTGTATTTGACCAAGTCTTTGTATGTTTTTACCGTATAGAAACGTAATTCTTGCCATTTTAAGAATGTGATGTGTACCTGCTGTACTCTACTGCCATTACTTTTTAACAACTTGTGCTTTTTTTTATTTTACCTCTTTTTTTACCATTTTATTTCATTTTATTTGTTATTTACTGTTTAATTGTGTCTTACTGCTTTTAATGTTGATGTAAAGCACTTTGAATTACCTTGTGTTGAATTGTGCCATACAAATAAACTTGCCTTGCCTTTCAGAGTAAAAAGATGCATCACATTTTTAAATTAGTTAACTGCAAACCTTTGAAGCTTCTCCCTTTCGTTATCAGGTGGGAGTCATTTTCCCCGCCGCTGGAAGATTACTGCATTCACTCAGCATGTCTTTACTACCTCTCCGTATCCGACAGGTAAGCTGCATTATTTAACTCGAGTGAGTGACAGAGAATCCAGCAGCGGTACATCAGCTGCGCCATTAGCCAACTTTTGCCGGCGCACCGTGACACAAAGCTCCATTTGTAAGATGGGACGTTGTCCGAGTTAAGAGCAATGGTTGGGTTGGGTGCAATCAAGCAGTGATTATCAACCCCCAACCCCTCATTAATCAGCATGACTAGATGTTCAGAGAGTAAACAGATCGATTGGAACCACAGCTGAGAGATATCTGTCTCCTGCAGCTGATGTGCACATCTAGCTGGAGGACGGTGCCCAGACTGGTGATGGGACGCCGTCCAGCCGCGGTTAGCACCAATCCACGGGATAGAAGTGAAAAGGATCCCCGTTGACATAAATGTGGGATCTGGACTTTAAAAAAAAAAAAAAAAAAGTATTATATAATAAAGTCAAAGTCAGAGCAGACGCATCAGTATCTGTCTGCCAGCTTGTGTGAGATTAACAGACACTGTGAAGCTGTAAAAAGGTTATAAAAGAAGCTTAAAATGTCAGATGCT
The DNA here is from genome assembly GCF_033807715.1 of Cololabis saira. Taxonomy (NCBI): domain Eukaryota; kingdom Metazoa; phylum Chordata; class Actinopteri; order Beloniformes; family Belonidae; genus Cololabis; species Cololabis saira. Next base: position 20,154,375 of record NC_084596.1, read on the forward strand.
TGAAACTGTTGTTGAACTAATAAAACAACAAAGAACAAAAATATGCAACTATGTGATTGTACAATACATTTAAAATAACATTTCTGCTTCCTGAACCATATTATGGGTCTGAAATTTCTCCCTAATAAGCAACACATTTCCACGCCGACAGGAAAGTGACAGATGTGACGCGGTGAGGTGACGCTGCACTTTTGTGCGGTTTAGCTGACGCTCCAGATGAAGAGGATTTTGGGTGTCAGAGCCGCTCTGGCAGCCTGGAACAGGAAGGATATTAAAGCAAAACGGGGATGTAAATACTGCAGGAGTACTAGAAACCAGCTACTAACACATCAGGACAGTGGCCAGATAAAACTGACGCCCAGGCAGGATTTCATCAAGGAGCTGGTCCTATTTTCAGATGGATGGATGGTGGAAAGACCCCACTGAGATGTGTGACAGGTATAAAACCTCTATACTACCACCGATGTGGTTAAACTGAAAAACAAACGCCATACATCTTTTCATCTGAAAAATAGTATTATATTTTTTTTTTTATTCTCTTAGATGAAGAAAGTCAGCTGCTGATGGATGGATGGATGGATGGATGGATGGATGGATGGATGGATGGATGGATGGATGGATGGATGGATGGATGGATGGATGGATGGATGGATGGATGGATGGATGGATGGATGGATGATAAATAGGGATGGATGAATGGATGGATGGATGGATAGATGGATGGATGACAAATAGGGATGGATGGATAACAAGGGATGGATGGATGGATGGATAAATAGGGATGGATGGATAAATAAGGATGGATGGATAAATAGGGATGGATGGATAACAAGGGATGGATGGATGGATGGATGGATGGATGGATGGATGGATGGATGATGGATGGATGGATGAATGATAAATAGGGATGGATGGATAAATAAGGAAGGATGGATAAATAGGGATGGATGGATGGATGGATGGATGGATGGATGGATGGATAAATAAATAAATAGGGATGGATGGATGGATGGATGGATGGATGGATAAATAAATAGGGATGGATGGATAACAAGGGATGGATGGATGGATGGATGGATGGATCCACAAACTCTCAAACAAAGATGTAACTGTTGCTTGAGGATCATCCAAAACCAGTCGTGACCAAATTAAGCTCCATCTTTCATGGTTTCAACTCAATGTGTAATGAAGTTGGTTTTTTTTAAACCTAGGAAGATTACGAGTTTATGTACAGACTAAAATTAAATAATGGTGTTTTTTTTCTTTCCATCAAATGAAAATGGTTTATTCTAAAGATGTTTTATTTCATAACCCTCCCATATTACTAAAGTACAGTTTGTAAATTAACAACATGCCGTTGCTCTTAGATAAATAATACACATATTTGTTCGTGGTTTTTTTGTTTTTTCTTCCCACAAGTAGAAAGCTGATGGCGAAGAACGTGACCATGGGCTCTTGGTTTGTTTATCTGCCGGATGGGGACATGAACGTGTGATGTGCAACATGACACATGTGACAGGGTTTTTAAACTCAATCAAACAAAATTACTGTTGTTCGACTAAACACTTATTTATCTTCCATTTCTGGTAAGAAATGTGATGCCGGCGGATTTCGTCTTTGAACTCCATCTAGATGGAGATAAGTGACACCAAATGACATAATAATGAGGTTTTGCAGGTTCCGTCTCTGTGGACCCGACTGAAACCTCCACATTTAGCTGGACAACAAAGACAAACAAAACGATGGAAGCCACCCTTCGGCCACACCTCCCTCAACTACTTTAAGTGTTTGCTGAGGAGGGGATAATCTCATGTTTACGTTTGGAAGTTTTCAACGAGGGCTCTTTCCCTCTGGGTGCCCGTATCGAAGCCTGGATCTGGAAGATAAACTTCCTGGATCACAGGAAGGAAGACAGCAGTCAGGACGAGGGAACGCACTGATAAAAGGACAACTGGAGCTCGGCGGCGTTCATGAAGACGGATGTGGAAAATGCAGCATTTCTGGAGAACCGGCAGAGAACCGGCAGAGCCATGACCTGCAGAACACGTATATGTTAAATCACTTGATTTATAGCCGTTTCATCCCAAAAGTAAACTATCGTGAATGTTGGAAGTGCAGCAGAGAAAGATTTGCAGCTGAAATCTTCGGAGATCAAGAAGAAGGATGGAGAATTGTGTTTGTCGATTAGCAACAACTGAACTCCTGACATAACGTGCAGGTAACACAAGTTATAATCTCTTGTACACAACAAAGATGGAAACTAAAACTTAGGTATCCAGGACACAGAGATGCTCCATCACAGTAGCCTGTCAAGGATTACTGCCTCTTCCATGGTAGTCATGGTTACTCACAACAAATATTAAACAGTGACTAAAAGCCTTGTAGCAACTGTCTAAGCAACAAAAAGCCTCAAAAAAAGAAAAGACAAATTCAGTAAAACAAGCTGCTACAAGAGTGGCATCATTTTCTAATTTCTTTATACCCTTTCATGCATTAAATTATTTAATTTGTAGTTATATATGTACAGGTTTCATATACAAGAGAAAAAAAGCTTATTTATGTGAAGCAAATCAAAGAAATATTGGAATGGAGTAATAAAAAACAATAAAAAAAAACAAAAAAAAAAAACAATGACGCTTCCTTTTCCGTTTGCGTGAATCTTATCGCCACATACTGGAGTAAAATTCAGCCACTGAGATTGGAGGTTATTATTAGACGCAAAACCAGAGTTACACCCACCGATATACCTGAGAACCATGAGCTTGGAACATTTGATCAGCAAGAAAACAAGAAACACAAACTGGGAAGGAGACGCTGCGCAACTGAACGAATTCTACAAGATTGATAAAAAAAGAAAAAATAATAATCCAGGTCTAAAAATTAGAAGGTACGCTTCCTCTTTTACTGATAATTCAGTTGTGAATAGAAGATACTTATGAAAATTTAAAAACCACTGTTAATATCAAAGTACTCACAGGTTTCTTGAGGAAAAAGACAGACAGGGCTCCGATCAGAGGGATGTCCCCGAGAAGAGGCTCCATCACAACTCTCAAAACTCCATGAAGCTGCAAAAGCAAAAGAAGAAAAAAAGCCTTTGGTCATTTTCTCTCTTACTAAATAAAAAAAAGCTTTTGAGAACACAAAAACAGTCTCTAAAGAGAGGAGAGCTGAAGGAAGTGGTGAGGAACTGAGGGCACCGCCTCGAGGGGCCAACTTCACATGGATGTTTTCACTGTCGCGATCATTGGATCCATTAGATTGATCAGCACCACCTGGCTGCTGCTCACCCTCTTAGCTCCTGGCTGGAAGTTCTGATACACTTTCTACTATTCTGCACTTTGCTGACTGATGTTCATCTTACTTTCTCATAAATGCTCCTAAGTGATTAATGCTGCAACAACGATGATTATTCCCCTCTGAGGATTTTTTTTTTCCAACTCAGAATAGAATCCTGCACTTTGCTCTTCTTTGTCAAATTGTCAAATTGGTTTAATTCACCGAACGAATTGTTACAGATTACTTTTGTAATACTTTATTTGACCCGGTCTTTGTACGTTTTGACCGTATAGAAACCTAATTCTTGCCGATGTAAGAATGAGATGTGTACCTGCAGTACTCCACTGCCCTTACTTTTTAACAATTGTGCTTTTTATTATTTTACCTCTTGTCTTATCATTTTATTTGTTATTTACTGTTTAATTGTGTCTTGCCACTTTTAATGTTGATGTAAAGCACTTTGAATTACCTTGTGTTGAATTGTGCTATACAAATAAACTTGCCTTGCCTTCTGTCCTTTACGGTCTCTTTTTTTTATTTATTTGTGATCTGAAACATGTCGCCAGCTGAAACTCTGGGACTGAAGGAAGCCATCAGCGTAAAAAGTCCTGCATGAAAAAGTCCAAGCAGAAGCAGAAGAAGCTGGTGTAGATCACCGCGTTTGTCATGCGGCCGTGACTCAAAGCTCAGATATGTAGCCCACTCCACTGCAGCACCAAATTTGGTCGTAGCTCACTCTGAGTAATCAACTGCCAGCACTTTGCTCATCGAGAAAAAAAAAAAGGCCGCAGTGGAAAGATTTAGGAAAGTGGTTTGTTTAGGCCTGCTCTCCTACTGTCGCTGGGTCCTGCCAGAACGAGGGCGCTTTCGAAACGCTGCGCAGCAGATAATGCCCCATCTGAGGCCCGCTGGGAGGAAGCTCTCCATAAATAAGACACAAGACAGCAATGAAGAAAACGTATGACTCGTGATTTAAGCTCCAAGTCGACGTCTTCCATGTCTAAATTTATTATCATTTCTCCCTCAGATTATGAAAGGCCGACACACGCCTCAAAAGACTGCGGATGAAACATCGAGTTCCCGCTCAAGAGGCAAATATTGACTGTGCTTCATAAACGCGATCGATTCCCTCGGTAAATCTCCTCAAGTCGTCTCACTTTCAGCCCCTGGCTGATCTCTGAACAGCAAATATGGCCTGATCCTGTGCCAGCAGCCGAGTGGATGATGCGTCCTTTATCAGTTCCTTGTCAACACATTATGTAAAACCGTCGCTGCAGAGGTCACGGGGTCACGGCGGCGGCCATGGCTGAGCAAACAAGGGGTGAGATAGCTGTACCTCCTCTTTATTTTTGGATTGATCACAAAAAAAGCTGCTGATCGATTCATTTCAATAAAAATACTCATTTCTTTTTGTTGATTTTACTGAATTTAATGAACCATGTCCTCACAATATAAACACTATGTGAACCTCTTGAAATTAACTGTTTCGTTTCATTACTTTGCCATAAAAGTCATACCTAATAGTCAACAACAATATGCTTAAACTAATAAAACATACAATTGTAGTTTTGTCCCCTCATCTATTAATGCCCTAAATAGGGCATGACTTCCCATCCTCCATCTAGGTCTATTTATTTATTTATCTATTGTATTTATTCAATCAGGGGTATTTGTAAGTTTGTCCGTCAAGGTTTTGTTTTGTCATTCTCCTGTTTGTCTTGTGTCACTGTACTGTACGGTGTTGTTGTAAGTTTCTGCTTTTTACCTGCAAACAAATCTACCTTCAGATATCAATAAAGTTACCTTACCCTTTTATTTATTTGTTGGAATTTATAGTGATCTTATTTTTAATTGTGGAGTTAAACAATTTAAAATTAATCTTTTTTTTAATATAGAAAAAAATTACTTTGATATAGCTGTTTTTTTGCTACAAACGTATTTTTTAGGTTTTGTTGTCTCCAGATTTGTGTGAAAACAGCTGGAAAAGTGTCAGAGGAGAGTCTGTGAGGATACGTTAGGAACCTCATTAACCCTTTTTCATACCCGACATCAAATTATACAAACAAAATCCTCGTAATTATAGACTGCCATTAGAAACACTCCCAGTTTTGTCTTTAACAGTTTCTAAATAATATTTTTTTCTGTCTGAATACATCATTATAAAAAACACACAGGACAGTGTTATTCATTTGTTATTTGTTTTTACATTTTTTTCTGTGGAAAACTTTTTGGTTTGTTTGTTTTCATTATTATGGGGTGGAGCAGAAATCCCAGAAATTATGGGATTATGATTCATCCGGACACAAAGGGTTAAGTTAGCAAAACACCGAAAACACTTCAGATTCATAAGGGTTGGGGTAAATCTGGAAACATAATATTAAACAAATCTCAGCCCTCAGGTCCCAGAGAGCGATTCTTTAGTTTATGCGACCAAGAAATTGAGCACAAAAAAAAAAAAAAAAAAGGGATAAATTAAAGGCTGCGGTCGTACCTGTATGCTTTTGATTCCAGCCCTGCAGTAGTACTTCTTAATGTCCACGTCGATTTCTGTGTTCCCAACAAAACTAAGAGACGTAAGGAAAGAAGTTACTGTGGGAATAAGAGAAGAGAAAAAAAGAAGAACACAAAAACAACAAAAAACAGCAGCAGGAATGCTCGTAAAGAAACCTAACAAGTCAGGTTTTTTCTGTTTCCACAGCGGTTGATGATTCCTGCCAAAGTTCAACGACTGTAATCCTTATTTCAGGCGAAAGCTGCCCAAGTTTGCACGCAGAAATAAAATGTGGGGGTCTATTTTTAGCAGAGGATGAATCCACATTTGGTTTTCTGACTGAGTTTCAAAGTTGAATGTGACATTAGTGATGAAGCCGTCAGGCTGCGATGTCTGCTGGGCTACAGTGACTGACAAGTGGCCTTTAATCCTGCAGGAGGTGCAATAATATGTGCAATATTCTTTACTCTTCATTCATTTATTTGCAATATTCTTTCATCCATTCATGTGCAATATTCTTCACTCACTTGTGTGCAATATTCTCTAATTCATCCATTTTCATAGTGTTTATATATTTATATTTCCTATTTCTTATTTTGTTTTTTTACATAAGCTGCGTCCGAATTTCCATACTTCCACCCTAATTTTGTATTTGTATTTATTTATTTAGCACAATTTTTAAAAAAAATAGTGCAAGGAGGGAACGAAGCCCAGAGGGCTTGTACAGAGTTCCACCCCCGTCATCTACTGCAAACAGAAAATTAAATATACAAACATAGGAAAAGTCTAACTATAAACATGAAAAGAAAACAAAGATACATAATAGAGAATACATTGAAAAATTAGGACATGAGATGTTTTTTCAGCAATTTTTTGAAGGATATAAATGACAATGTGGACCTCAGAGACATATCTAAATTGTTCCAGAGTTTAGGACCTCTAAATGAAATATTAAACTGATGAGAAGATGTTCGACAAAAGGGTAAATGTAGATTGACACTGTGTCTAGTTGAGTATGAATGCAAGTCAGATGAAAAACTAAAGAAATTATGAAAGGTGTCCGGAAGATCTTGCTTATTGTCTATAAACTTGTGTTCAGTCAGTAATGAGTATGCAAAAACAGTATGAGTTTTTTTAGTGCGTCCAAAACATTAGTACGTACACAATAGTATGCTCTATCCATACTCATTCAGGAGAAATGTATTAGTGTGGATTGATGGACACTAGCTAAGCAGAAACTTCCCACAATGCAATGCAGCAGTGTTTGGTTGCTAAGTGCTGCGCAGATACATATATGTCATAAGTATAATAGGAATAATAATATTATTATATAATATTAATATTATAATATTCGTATATAATAATATTATATAATTTCATCTTGTTTCGGCCAGGATAAACAGGAAAGAGCGGAGCGGTGCTGCTACTGCTGCTGTGACAGGAGTTGTTACCATGGTAACAACTCCCCCTCCCAATGGCAGGAAGTGCCGTGTGCGCTCTGAGTAGTACGTCCGAATTAATGCATACTACTGATATTTACTTGAAAGTGTGCCGAACTTAAGTATACTTTTTGAGTATATACTGTTTACTATGGCATTTCGGACGCACCGATTGTCTTTACATGTGTGCACTTTTATGGAGCTGCTGCCTAATCTCATTATACCGTTATAATGATAATAAAGGCTTTCTATTCAATTCAATCGGCGGATCAAGAACGTTGGAGGAGTAGGAGTTTACCTGATCTGCAGGTCCATGATCACCTGCCTCTTGTCAACATTTTCCGTGTAAACCTTCACCCCGTTCACTCTCAGAGGCTGCAAGAACACAAACAACCGGGAGAAAAGTGAGCACGTCCGCCCAGACTCTCACTGTCTGTTGTTTAAGAGGTTAAAAGCTGTATCATCCAAACAGCTAGACCCTGGCAAACATGGAGCAGTAGCAGGAGCAGGGATCGATTCAAATGTCAAGAATCGATTCGATTCAGATTCTTAAGATTCAGAATCGATTATCAAGATCTGATTCGATATCGATTTGGGTTAGTGTTATTAAAACTGTTTTTTGAGCTGTTGCATGAATTATATGACTGTGCAGTTATGCAACATATTAATACTAGTATTATATTGAGAATCCACAGCAAGTATTGGCAGCTAATGATGCTGTAAGGACCAATCACCTCCCAGAATGCTGATAGAACTGCTTTCAGAAACATCTTGTGGGGCAGAATTATCAAACAGATCCAGGGAGGAAACAGAGGACGTATGAAATCGGTTTTATTTTTTCCCACATTCCATTTAAATTTTTTCCATTTTCTGTCTTTTTCGGTTTTTTATTTTTGAGAATTTGGTTTTTAGCATTTTATGCAAATATAATCCCAAGACAGTATATAAAGTAATGAAATATAGACAATTTATGCAATTATAACTGAAAACTTTAATGTTTTCATACCTTTAAACATATTTAAAAGGCAAAAACATGGCACCAGTTATTCTTGTGTCCAAAAAAAACATTCCTTTTTTGGGCATAAACAAAAAAATACCAAAAGTTGTAATGTAATGATGAAAACAAAAAAAAAAAACTATCTTTAGACATGCAAGTCGATTTTTAGCAATTAATATGAGCATCGATTTAGAACCAGAAAATTGATTTTTTCAACACAGGCCTATGGAGCAGCGCCGTTAAAAGATCCACAACAGTGATATTCTGGGTTTTAGACAGGACATGTCCCATTAAACGTGAAGCTCAGTTGTTCCTTGTACTTCATTATAATCACACAGCAACTACAATGAGCTTTACATCCGCAGCGGGGTCACTGGAACACTATGAAGTTGTATTATTTGTATTTGGGGATGTGGAGATGATGGTCTTTCCATAAATCTGCACTGATAGCTGCTGTTAGTTCATCACCTTGTCGCCCATGTCGATCTTGGTGAAGCAGAAGGAGCTCAGATGGGGGTTGGCGCCCCTCACCGCCGGCTCGATGGTTTCTCTGAACAGCTTGTCCACAAACTGGCAGATGAACGGCCACATCTGTTTCACCGTCTGAAGACGGGAGAGAGGAAAGAGAAAGGGACGGAGAAGCAGCAGAATTAATACATCACATGACTAACTCCCACACAGTACAGGCAAAGCCATCCATCCATCCATCCATCCATCCATCCATCCATCCATCCATCGGGTTTGCTTCCAGTGAGACTTCTCATGGCTCTTTTTTGTCCTCGAATCTGTTCATAACTTTTATGGACAGAATTTCTAGGTGGAACCAAGGAGGAAAGAGGATCCAGTTTAATAACCTCAGGATTCCATCTCTGCTTTTTATGGATGATGAGATCCTGTTGGTTCCATCAGGTCGCGACCTTCTGCTCTCTATGGATGGATGGATGGATGGATGGATGGATGGATGGATGGATGGATGGATGGATGGATGGATGGATGGATGGATGGATGGATGGATGGATGGATGGATGGATGGATGGATGGATGGATGGATGGACGGACGGATGGATGGATGGATGGATGGATGGATAGATGCTGATAACTGCCATCGTTTATCTTGATTCTGATCTGATTAGTTGTGTTTCAATCAGTGTTGTATTTTAGAGAGATGCTGTAATAATTTGACCTTTCCAGTAACGATTAGTGCATCTAATTACTAACAGAATTTCAGTGACACTACAATCCTCGTCCTGACATGAAATACCTTGTTTTAGCGTTACTTTTATTGATTTTAACATGAAGAATGAGTCATAATGTGAGCAAGTCAGCTTGCAAGAGCCAACATTCACTAGTTAATCTGCTCACTGTTTTCATTTTGTAGAAAAGAGATGAAAGGAATGTTATTATCAAATGTAAATGTTGTGTAGGCACCAAGACAAGCAGAACATAGAACTCTAATTTGTAACACTGATAAGCGCGAAAGTCACTAACAAGAAAGGCCTAAAATGAACATATTCTAGAGTCTCATAAACTTACTTTTAAAACTCTAGATCATCTCTGATTCAATCCTCAGTGAAAAAATTAAATAAAATTAACTCATAGAGGACATATAAATACATCTGAGGTAAAGTCGTCTCTTCAGAGAACCATGAACATCTAATCCTGGTCAGTCACATCGTGAAATGGCTCTGGTACCCATCCCATTAACAGCCATTTCACAGGACGAGTCGAACCAATGCCAACGCGGTGGGGGCGGGGTTTATGCGATGAATCATACAGGAGCATCCCAGGAGCCACGTTTCAAAACAAAGATGGCAGCAGGATTGCTCATAAATCATTCACATGTTTTTACGTTGTTTTGGACGTTGATACTAGGGCTGGGCGATATATCGAGATTTTAATATATATCGATATATTTTCAAACACGATATGGTACGAGACAATATCGTTTATATCGATTTAAAAAAAAAAAAAAAAAAAAAAAAAAAAAATCATTTTTTTTTTAATGATTTTGATATAGCTTATTTTGTGACAAATTGACTTGAATGTTTTATTTGAGATTTGCACAAATGTTTTGTTATTGTCAACTGTCAACCTCAGTGGAAAAGTCTGCCTGTTACTGTCTACATTGTATTAATTGCACAGTGTATTTTAATTTAGTTGTTATGCAGGAAAGGGATATTTGTTTTATTTTATTCAAGAAGCATTTTTATTCTATATATGCAGGCAGTTTATTTTTATTTCATTTGTTTTATACATTTTGATATTGTGCAGACCTCTGTTAATAAAGGAACCTGTGTGACATTTGGCACGAGGCTTTGTATTAAAACTGACTGTTTTTTTAAGGGTTTGCCTCAGAAAAAAATGAAGCTAACAGAGATGCTATGCTATAATGCTTTGGGGGAAACCCCAATTAAGGCACAGAAAAAATATCGAGATATATATCGAGTATCGCCATTTAGCTAGAAAATATCGAGATATGACTTTTGGTCCATATCGCCCAGCCCTAGTTGATACATATCGTCACTCTTGCTACTCTCAAAGAGGAAAAAGGTTAGGGTGAATAAGCAAGCAATGACTTTCCTTTACTGGCCTTTAAAGGGGACTAAATGTATCTGTAACATAAAAACACTGAGTGGGAGATCATCAGCACCACCTTTGTCACGTTCAGGTGCCAAGGACCCGTTTCCCAGAATATCCATTAACACTATACCGGAAATGCTTCTGAACATTTACAGTAAGTGATGCTCTTCCAGGGCCCATACACACACACACTCTCTGTCCCTCTCTCTCTTTAATTCTCTGTCTATGTCTCTCCAACATCGTCTCTGCAAGGTAAAATCCCCACATCAGCCTCCCAGAGCCTCAAACTCAGATCCTGTTTTTAAAACCCACCTGTCTGCCACTTCCACTGGAGCTGATGGTGGCGAACATGTGTGTGTGTTGGCAGGACAGATGTGTGTGCACCTACCTTATTGAGCCACTCCACCCGCTCCACATCTGGATAATGGACCTGAAACGAAAGACAGAAAAGTTGTCGTTAAAACCTAATTTTATTATTACATTTTTTTATTTGCAAAATAGTCAGATAGCTTATACATGTTGCTCTGCAATTTGTAAACATATTAAGTCTCATCATTTACGCATTTGCTGCATACATGTGTAGCACTAACTTATAATTGTGTAGTTATTAAAACAAGAACAAAACAAAAAAAACAGAACCAATTGAGTGGGGTTTAAGACATCAGGAGGGGATTCATTGCTTTAACCAGTATAAGTTGCTAGATAGTTTGACCAAATCTCCCAATAAATGTCAAACTTTTCTTATTCCGACTTCCATCCAATCCATCAATCCACTCGTCAACTGTAGGAGAGTCTTTAGCCAACCATTTCCTCGTGATTGCTTTTTTTACTTGCAAGTAGTAAAATGTTGTACATATATTTGTTTCCCGGTCCGTTCACAGTGTCCGGTCTTAGCCCCAGACATAGTGACTCAAACCCCAGCGGGATCGTTACCTTCATGATTTTCTCCATGTTCAATTTAATTTCGTCCCAATATTTTGAAATGGCCGGGCAATCTCAAAACACATGGAAATGTGTGGCCTTGCTCTAACCACAGTGTCTCTAGCAAGATGTACTTCCTCCCAGAGAAATCCTCTGCGCTAAAAACTAATTTTTATTAACTAATGGCTCAGATGATAGAACGCAAACAGGTCTCAGGAACAACTGATATTCTGCTTTTTGCCTCTTTAAAAAGGAACACGAAGCAACTTTTGCAGTTTTTAGCTCAGAAAGTGAATCAGCCAGTCTGGTTAAGTCCCGCTCGTTTTCTCCTCCAGTGTCTCAGGCACCTCTCAGGACAGGAGCGTGAACAAACCCCTATAAAACTAGTGTGCATTCAAGCTTTCAGGCTGGAGCTTCTGGCCCAGACCAAAGCAGAACAAGAACTGAGGCCAGACACTGACCGTGGAAACCCGTCTAACGGACCTAAAGACAGTAGTAGTCTACTAAAGTTCTTAGGGATGAGCTTATTTTTCATCCCCAAATTCAAACTGAATAAATTTGTCAATTAACACGGCAATTTAGGGTGAATTCATATCACATCATCACATGTATTAAATTCTGATGGTTTTGTTAAAGAAGGCCCAGGATGCAGTTTAGTTACCCTGAGATACTGTTCAGGGACTGCTGGTGTGTAGGAGACGTCTAGCATTGGCTTTCAGAATCAATAACCAATATGGACCAATGGTTATATCCTAGCTGGACAGAGTCATTTAGATGTCTCGATGTCAAACAATAATAATAATGTTGAACAAGTAAAACGCTGAGCTGCTGATCAAGTTCTAAACAAGCAGAAAAACACAGACATCCATCAACTGTTTTACCTCATGACCCATTTATGTCTGTACTAAAGAGTTCGCACCAAAGGTTCAGCAGTTTCTTCACGCAAAGATTGTGCCGAAGTGTTTCATATGACTGCACTGCTATGGAGATGGCATTACAAAAGATATCAAATTAAGAGTTGCCTCAGTTCAGAGTGATGTTTGTGTGATGATGTCAGAGGCTGCAGGCCCTTACACACACTTTTTGAAAGACGGTTGGGTCCAAATGTTATTTCATGACTTCACATGTCACTGTAATCAAAAGGTATCGCTTTTTATCTGTAATTTAAGAGGTTTTAAAAGGAAAAATGTTGCTTACCATTTAGGATTTACAGCCGTTTTAAACAAAGTACATCTATTTTCAACAGTAGTTTGACCTTTCAATAACCATGTCTACCTCATACTGCTGCACCTTTCACCTTTTAAAAATTGTATATATGTTAATAAGAGCTGTCATTTGCCTATTTACTGTACAGTGAGCGAAAATAACCGAGTCAAATTCCCTGTCTTGTTTGACCTGACTTCACCAATAAACCTTATTCTGATTGTGGTTTGGCAACTGACTGAAAAGGAGGTTCGATTCATTGTAAAAATCACATTACACAATAAACACAGAACCTCTGTAAACTCAACCTCTTTCTGTCTAAACAGTGGAATTTAATAAATACTTTTGTAATAAATCAAGAACTTATTTTGAATCAAATATTGACCTTAATAATTGGAAAGAGATTGTGAGACATCTTAAGAGCCACAAACCCTCCACTTCTACACTACAGCTTTATTGATTTTTGTCCATTATTGCTGGATCCATCAAGTCACAGCAGTGGAATGGCAAAGGGCTCGCTGAGCGTTTTAGCGTACCGTTATGACCCTGTGTCAGACGCAGGTTAAACACCCCAGGGCCCAGTGCTGGGGCTGTGTGAGGACTGAGATTAGCCCGCCGTGCTGACAGCAGCGGCGGCGTCACAGCGGCCATGGTGGACCGGGAGTGATGGTTACATAACCAAACTGCACAGAGGGGATTGTTGTAAACGAGCGTCGTACAGGAGGACCAGGAAACCTTCCTGTTCTGTAGCTTGTCTCTGAGAGCTTCCTCATTTTGTCATTTTGCACTTTTGAAAAACCACGGATCAAAGTCCTTCACAATCAAATAATCACATATGATTAAAATAAATACATTTTTAAAAAACAATCCAGAGACCTAACTTATTACTTAAGAACATGCGCGTGCAGAGGGGGGGCGGAGGGTGCTCAAGCACCCACCCCTTTGCTCAGATGCCCAAAGTGCCCTATTTTTTTTTTTTTTTCCAAAAGGCCTTTAAAAAAAAAAAATAAGATTTCCATTTTCAAGTGTGGACCTATCGTGCCATTCATTCACCAAGCAGAAACAAGGCATGTTTCTCCTTTGAGGCCAGAAGGAGACTGGTCTCTGCAACATTTTTACCAATTTTGGATTATGGTGATCTATTGAATATGAATGCTCCTGCCCAGTTCTTGCATATGTTAGACACTGCTTATCATAGTGCACTGAGATTTGTTACAAAGTGTAAACTTCTAACTCATCATTGCATTCTGTACTCCAAGGCTGGCTTACCTTCACTGACATGGCGGAGGCTTAATCATTGGTACCTGTTCATTTACAAAGCTATATTAGGTAAACTTCCATTTTACATTTGTTCGCTGATCAAGGTGAAAGCCATCAGTAGGTATAGCCTGAGATCAAATGATGCTATCCTGCTATCCATTTCAAGTGCGAGGACCAATCTAGGAAGAAAGCCTTCAGCTGTTCTGCCCCACTTGCTTGGAATCGCCTCCAAAAAGACCTGAAGCTAAACACATTAGTGTCATTGTCTGATTTTAAAGCTCTTACAAATACATTTTTAAATGACTCTGTTGGTACTTGTCACTGTTTTTAAGTATTGTAACTTATTTACTGGCACTGTTTTGTGAACTATCTTGCATTGCCCTTCTGTTTCTGTTGTTGTTGATGTTGTTTTGTTTGTAACTTTTAAAGCTGCCATTTTTGGTCAGGTCTCCCTGGAAAAAGAGATCCTAGATCTCAATGGGACTAACCTGGTAAAATAAAGGTAAAATGAAAAAAACCACAAAAAAAAACCAATATAATCTAACAATTAATAATAATTCAGCTAAATAAAATGATATGATGAACATCCCCCTCCCTGACATAGACCTGACATGCCCTCATCACGTGCCCTGCCCCGCACTTAGCAGGTCTGCAGACTCAACAGTTCAACTGAGGATATATTTTCACTTACCAGTATGGTTTGCAGCAGTAGCATTATGTGCACATTACTTGTGTGTGTTGTTGTTGTTGTAAGGCACTTGACGAATTTCACTCAGTCAAGTGCCTAACAATTCTTTGCAACTGCGCAACATGTGCTGTATATTGCTGTTAGTAATTCCTCGCCATTAGCTGCTCGCTGACAGAGAGAGGGATAGAAATGAAGCTGCTCGTCTCTCTAGGTCTTTTTTCCCACCGTTTTAGAGATCATGTGATTTTATTTAAATTAATTTAAATTAAGTTGCCATCCCCCACTTGGCTGCGTGTATGTGCGTGCGTGCGCGGGCGCATGTTTCATGTGCATCAGATTTTTATTTTATTTATCAGGATATTTAATTGTGCAGACATGCCTCGTAAGGAGAGGAGGTGGAGAGAGAGGGAAAAGGAGCAGAGTGAGGCTGCTAAAGGCCGTGGATCCATCACCAGCTGGGTAGCAAAGAGCACAGCAGGAAGCACATGTACCAGTTATTTATGTAGTATATATGATATGCATGTTATGATTCAGATCTGTAATGTTTTTCTGTCATTAGTTTAGTTTTGATTAGTGGGTATCCAGACTTATTATAGTTTTGTATTTTTCCATTAGTTTCGGTATTAGTTTTACTTTGTTATTATAATACAGAGTATTTGTCGTGGGTAAGGTTTAAGAAGTTCAGAGCAGGTGTTACAATACAAAACACAACAGTGTTTTGTATTGTAATTCAACAAAGTAACAAATGTAACAAAGTTATTGAAAGTGTTAAAGTCGTGTTCCATGTGTCCCTTTTTAAATTTCAGCACCTGCCCCCCTAAAGGTCTCTGCACGTCCCTGCTTAAGAATGCATGGTTTATAAGTAAACATTTGAACTAGATGTACAAGCAATTATGTGCACAAGGAGAGTATTTAAAACCAAATATATTTTTATTAAAAGCTTAAATGTAATGAAATATCTAGCATTTACTGGAACAATTCAATCTTTTAAACTAAAGATTAAAACTGACCTACAGTGGGCAGTTAATGGAAGAAATGTTATCGTTAGGATCCTGGAAAACTAGTACAAACATGATTAAATCTAACCATTCCTCTTCAAAAACCTCAAAACAACAACGAAAAAATAAAAAATAAAAATAAAATAAAAAACCCTTTATGTTAAATTGTAACTTATATACATTTTCACTACATGAAGTACACCAAAGTATGTACTAAATGTTTTGTTAATTTTGTTCTTTTCCACTTGCGATATGAACACCTGCTGGATCCTCTGATGCATTACTTTTACGCATTTGAAATTGATTCAAATACATCTTATAGTTGTAGAGACATATTAGTGTCCTTTAAATTTGATATGTCATTTTCCATCTGGAATCTCAAAACATGCTCAGTTAGGGAGACGTTAAAAGTGTAATTTGATTTGAAAAAGAAAAAAAAGAAAACAGCAAATCTTCCTCTTTTTAAACAAGCAATTTGTTTTCTTTCAAAATGACTTGAACATACAAATATGCAGTTTAAGGATCCCTTCACACCGGACCAGAGATAGTTTGCTCAGAAAGTCCGGTTTGTTTGGCCAGGTGTGAACGCACAACCAAACCCTGATGCAGATTAAAGAAGCGGACTCTGGTGCACCTAAAAACTGTAGATCTTGCAGGAAACAGACTAAAAAGCAGGGCATTGTGGGTAAACAAAACCTAAACAAATGCGTAGGATGATATCCAGGAAGCTCTTATGAAAGTATTGTTGGATGAAAATACATCACAATTGCTGTAAGGACTCACAAAAACAACGTAGCCCCCCATTAACCAAAAGGTTTATTTTTTTCCACTGTGGGTCTCATCTTCAGTAATTCCTAATGAGAAGATTAGAAGTTTTCAAACAACTGAAGCAAGTGTACCGGACTATCAGGTGTGAAAAGAGGCCTAATTCTCTTTTGATTATTTCTTCTGGCCTAATTTATCGTTTATTTTTATTTTTAATTAGCACACTGTTGATAGTAAAACAGGGAAGTATTCAGATAAATACCAAGGTTGAATTTTCAACCCGACACTCAGTGCGTTTACATGGAAAGTTTAAAGGTGACCTATTATGGCATTTAATGTATATTTTAAACAGGACTTGAATGTCTTAAAAACAATCTAAAGCTTGTTTTTTCTACATAAATCATAAATCCAGCCTGTGGGCCCTGTCACTAGTTTTACCGCTTCTAACCTCTTTTTCTGCGCCTCATTTTTAGGGAAGGGGGGGTATGATAATGAGGCTCTGTGCTGATTGGCTCCCTGAATGACGTGTAGCAGGGGAGGAGCATAAACCTCCTCCGCCAGAGCAGCCCGAGCCTGTAAATTATCACAACACTGAATTTTCACAAATGGAAACTTTATTGTTAAAAAAATAAAATATGAGTTGTATATAAATAAACATTTATGCACTATTTAAGCCGGATCTACCCGGCGGATGCTGAACGCTGCCCCGGAGCCACGCCGGGCGCCCGGGAGCAGCGCTGCTAGAGCAGCGCGCATCACCGCGGCTTTAACGGGGGAATCTGACCGGTTCCGACCGGCCGGGACCGCAGGAACCGGCCTGGACTGGTAGCAGGGACTCCCGGGGACCGACCAGCGGAATTTCAGCCGGATCTGCCCGGCGGATTCTGCGCGACGGGCGCCGCAACCGCACGGCGGGCGCACAGATCGGCTCCGGAGCGCATCCGCGGCGCATCGCCCGTTACCGGGGATCAAACCGACAGATTTGCCTGAAAATCTAAGAGGGTGAAGCTGGTCCAGCCTGGGACAGATCCCCAAGGACCCAGCTCCCAAACCACCCGGGAACCTGGATGATTCAACCCGGATCCGCTCCGCCGCGGCGCAGCGTCCGACTGGCTGAAGGATGGACCGCTCCAGCCTGCGGAGAGAGCTGGTTGTGGGCGTGGTTTCAGCAGCGGAGGCTGAACCTATGGAAATCTGCTCCTGTCGTTACGTAACGACGGGAGCAGATTCTAATCGGCTCAAAAAAAAACACGTGACACTGGGGGACTCTGTCCGGCGGTGGTCAGAGACCTTGCAGAAATTCATGGTATTTTGTCTCCCCTGTGCTGGCAGGGTGAGGGGAGACCACTTTATATATGTTAAAACAAGAAAAAACGTGTTTTTCATAATAGGTCCCCTTTAATTCCTCTTTAATTCAGAATTAAAATTAAATCTGATTTAAAATTATTAAAAATTACCAGAAATTTACGAGTACCCACACTGTTGAATTACTAACACATCTCAGCAAATGATGACTGTGTTCTGTTTACTTAAAGGGATAAACATGCAAATGAGTCCAGATACCCAACAGCAGCAGCATGAAACCAGGCATTACCTTCACCAAGTCTGAAAACAAACACGGCACATGGAGACAGCCAGGAAACACATGCTGTTTAATGCATGTTTGCAGTTGTGGATCTCGTATTTAAGTCTGGAAAACGGGGAACAGTGGAATGCAACTAAACACTGAAATCGTGCCAAATCCCTCGTGTTCACGGGGGATTATTACACTTCAAGTCTGAACTTGAGGCTAAGCGGCGGCAGGTATGTGTCGTTGCTGCAGCATGGAGAAGGACCCGACACTAATTACATCTGTCCGACAAACTGTCTGCAACTTAACTGATACTACAGCGACTGAAGTGATTTAAGACCAGGGGGGAAAAGTAGGAAAATATGACTCATGCAGCCTATAAAAGAGGCAGGAACTGAGACACGCTTTTCTCCCATTTTAGGGAAAGCAACAGGGGCTTGAATCTGAACGTGCACTTAAAAAAAACAACAAAAAAACAAAAACCAAACAGACATTTATTCACATAACCGTTTTGGTTTAGGAGCCAACGCTGCTGCATTTCCTTCTATCAACCACTGACAAGAAAAAGAGTTTAAAGTGAATCTATAACTAAAGTGAATAAAGAAGGCTGAGATTGACCAGGTAGCCCAGGTTATAAAAAAAAGTTTGCATTGTTCTTCTGCACTAGATTCTCTAAAAATGAAGCTCACAAAGTGACAATGGCCAGGAATTTGATTAATTTCCCCAAGAAACTGTAAAACTGATGCACTTTTACAGGCACAATGAGACTATTTTTCCGAGTCGGAGCCAGAAATGGCAGATATCTCTCAGATTATTGACCTTTCATTCCTTAAACAATCACCAGAATCTCATAACGCTTCAGATCTCCAGAGGAAACAAAGCCTATATTCATGAAAAACCAAAAGCCGGTACGTCGGTTGGCGGAAGTTAAGTGACGAGCTGATGACGATCTTAGTCTTTGATGTCTTGTAATGGTTCAAGTTCTGGTTTAGGGATGCCATTAACGCAGTTCTCTGGGAGGTAAGTCCCATGGCAGGTCGTACCGGTTAAAAACATGAATGAATAACTTCATTAAGTGAGCCAACGAGTTTCTGTTGGGATCATTTTGGGCTTTAGAAGAAGATGCTCGCAGACGAAAGACCAACACACCAGAATCAGCACAATCAGCTGTTTAAACGTTGAAACAAAAAGACAAAACATCAATATAGCTGATCCAATTGATGTCCATCATATGTGGAGTCTTATCATTTAATCATCTACTTTATCACACAATGAACATCTGAGA
This sequence comes from Cololabis saira, assembly GCF_033807715.1. Taxonomy (NCBI): domain Eukaryota; kingdom Metazoa; phylum Chordata; class Actinopteri; order Beloniformes; family Belonidae; genus Cololabis; species Cololabis saira. Next base: position 20,173,848 of record NC_084596.1, read on the forward strand.
TGATTGGTTCATATTGAGAGAGAAGAGAGGCAAATGTAATATTCATCCTTTTTTAAGTATTGAACGCAGCTAAACAATCAAATGATGTTACTGCTGTCATCGCTGTCACGGTTCGTCTGGCTGAATAAATTCCTCGTGCTTCGCTCACGTGATGCCACTCAGCTATTTAAGGTTGCTGGTGTTGTTTTGAGCAACGTTCGTGCCACGTCTGGAAACCACAGCGGTTTTCCTGCTCAGATATCCCAGTTTGAAACATATATGAATTAATTTATTTATTTATTTCAGACAATTACCACAAAAATGATTGGTAAACATTATTTACAAAAGAACAATGCCAAACCACAAACATATTCACCAGTTTGAACTCATCCACACAATATATTATCATATATAAATGCGTACATAATAGAAAAATTATATAAACAACATTTCCAATTGAATAAACTTGTAAGTATTAATACCTTCAGATATGACATTGATTGATGCAAATTGTCTGAAATAACTCATGTTCCCTGAAAGGCACCTTAAATAATTAAATGTATTATTATTAATTATTATTATTATTATTATTATTATTATTATTACGTGGCACCGGTTGTCCACATGCTCGCTATTGTGTAACTTTTTTAGGATTCTTTTTACCAAACTTAAATGGTATCAGATGGCGCATCCAATGATCTGCAGCTACAGTGTCCAGCCCAAGATATGGTCATTTTTCCTCTTTCGAGAATAGCAGCATTTCTACATTTTCTGGCAGCAATTGAGGCCTTTGGAGAGTAACTCTATTTCCTGTCTCGTCAATTTTTATTATTTCCACCGGTTACGCTAAATGCTGCCACACAAATGATTTAAAAGTGACGGGGACGTCCTCTACGTTGAGTTCGCCAGACTCCGATGTCGTGTCGGTTATTGTTGCGTAGGCTCTCGTTCTTCTTCTTTAGTGGTTTTACGGCAGACTAAAGGGAGCAAGGATGTATTGCTCCTCCCACTAGCTGGTTTGAGATACAGCTTTTGACTCAACCAGATGTATTCCTTTTTAATATGTTAATATGCTACGAGATCTCGTCATGCCCCTGCTAACCAAGAATGTCAGTGATGTGACAGAACTCCAGCCTCGAGAAGGTCCTGATACTAACTACATCTGTCCAACAAACTGTCTGCAGCTGATATTAAAACGATAGAAATTATAAAAAGATTAGATTTTAAAAAAAACAAAAAGAAAACCAATAATCAAGAATATTTTAATAAACTCTACCAATCATTTTCACCAAACGGTATTTTAGTTAGTCGACTAATGGACAAAAACAATCTTTTTGTAAAAATCCATACTGAACTATGTCCTAGAGTCACATATCTTTTTTTTTTTCCAATATGGAAGGTTTTACAATCCAAAACTCCATTATATCAGTACAATCAGTTAAGACACAATCTAAAGTCATATACGTACGCAACTAGACGGGCAACAAATGGCCGGTTTTCACGTCCTAAGCCAAACACTAATTTTCGGAAGCATACAGTAGAATATAGATCAATGAAATCGTGGAATTCTTTACCACTGCCTATGACTAAATTAACACAGAAATCAATATTCAAAAAGCAAATTAAGAAACACCTTGGAATATCATATGTATAGGATACCATATGCACACATACTTATACAGACACATATACATACTGGACAGGATAAGCTGTATTTTTGATCTGACTTTCATGGCCTAGATGTTGTTTTACTGTATTTTGGAATGTTTCATGTATGTTTTTTTGGTTTAAGATAATGATTTAAATGTACGGTAAAGTTTAATGTAGGTTTGTCGTGTTATTTTGTTTTCTTTCTTTATGTCTTGTTTTTAACTGTATGTTTTAATAGTGATGCACCGATTGTTCGGTAACCGAAATTGTTCAGCCGAAAATGGCAAAGAAAAATGTCGGTGTTCGGTGGAATAAGTGGGAAAAAAAACGAACAATTAATAACGAACAATTAATAACGGCGTTGTAATATAAGGAAATAGACTGGCCGCTCCGTAACTGTTGCGCACCACATAAATCGTTGGCCAACCAAAAACTAACCACATAACGCTCCCCATAGACATCATATAGAACACTATATGTGTTCTATATTATGTCTATGACACTCCCCATAGACATCATGATGTCTATGACGCTCCCGTAATGGTTGCGCACCACATAAATCGTTGGCCAACCAAAAACTAACCATATAAGAATTTTACCTAACATTCACCAGCAGGTGGAACCAAAACAACATAAATCCATCTATTACAGGTGCGTTTAGATGACGAAATCATACAGCGAAGAGCGTGGAGTGAAGTGGTGCGGTGCAAACATGTCAGCAGTGTGGAAGTATTTTAGAGTGGCAAAGAATAATACAAGAATGGCTGTTTGCAATGAATGTTCTGCTCAAATATCTAGAGGGGGCACATCTGCAAAGTCTTTCAGCACTACAAGTTTGATTTATCATTTGAAATGATAAAAAACCCTGAGCGCTTTAATGCATTTTTATTGTTTTAAGGCCTATGTTACAATGTTCAGTCAGTTAAGCCTAACGTAAGCTCAAAGATGGCCAAAAAATTTATTTTGCTAATTTATTTATCTAAGTTATTGTTCTTTGCTGGTATAATGTCTGCTGGAATATTTAAGAAATGCTTGGAAATTAAAAAATGTTCAGTTTTTTATGTTCAACAAATGTTTTCTACCTTGTAATTTTGTGAAAGATTTTTTTCTTTTAAAAGCATGCCTAAATCAAATTTATTTGATTTATGCAATGGTGAAAAAATTGGCAAAATAAATGAAAAACTGCGAAGAACCATGTTCGGTATTGTTCGGTATTATTATTATTTTCGGTTTCGGTTTCGGTCACAAATTTTCATTTCAGTGCATCACTATTTTAAATGTATTGTTTTTTAATGTGCACCCCAGTAAGACTAGCTGTGTTTAAGGGCATAGCTAACGGGGATCCTTACAAATGAACGAACATCTTCATTCTTTTTAACAAAACCACAAAAGGAACAAAGCACTTATCCCAGATATGCTACTTGGTTTTAATGTTTTTTTTCACTATTTATCTGTTCACAAAGGCTGCAGCGTCTCTGTGACACTGTGAATCATTTCCATGGATGTAAAGCACAAGCAAACTGTCCCAGACTCTGCTTCATAAGCTTACTGCAACACGCCCACACCGGCAGAGACCTGCAGACGGTCTCATACAGTCCTAACCTGTAGATACCAGATCGGACTTGAGGAAAGCATGTGGCCTTTGCAGGGTCTCTTGTACACGTCTTTTCTAAGGAACCAATCAGTGCTCAGCAGAGGGCTGGAGCATCCCGTTCGGCTGTCAAATGGTGAGACTCATACCCCAAATATGCAACAGCTGTTGCAGAAATCCCAACCAACGCCTTCAGCCGCACCCCTAACAAAGCAGGCGTGAGTGCGGTGGAGAGAGGAAGGAAAAATGTGTCCAAAACTCCTACGGCTATAAAACTCAATGGAAGGCCGTCCTTCCAGAAATATCAGTCCTTCAAATCCAAGCCCCTCACACGTGGGATGGAGGAGACGCTCCTTCACCAAAGGTGACAACACAAACAAGGATCTGACTCAATCCGATTCCTTTAGTGAGACAGGAAGTGTTGAAAGGTGCAAAAGCAAGAAACTTACACGACTAGACAGCGGCTCTATACTTAGCTCTGGAGCAAAAGAGACAGACTGTCAAGGATTGTGGTGGATAGGTTACAAAACCCCCCGCTTTGAATACATTTCAACACGGCATCCTCCAACAGTTCCTCTGAGGCCACAGCATCCTGATTATTTATGTATAAGGAGGCTTACACAAATCCAGCTATTCTTGAACTCTAAACGGTGCAAAATTAACTTACAATCAAGCAGCTTTTAAAAAAGTGGATTAATGAGCTATTTCATATATCATAAGAAGCCCTGTATGAGTGTGTGATGGATGAAAAACACATTGTGGAGCAGTTTGCCGGCGCTGGATATGATCAGAAAGGTTGCTATGAACAGGAAGCGGACCATTTACCAAATAAGTCAAACTTTTTTTCTGTAAGCTCTGTGACTGGCTAAAATTTCCTGTCATTTGAATGAATTTCACTTGAAGTCAGCCTCTCAGTGAGACTTAATATGCTCGGGGATTAAGAGCAATGTCACAACGTTACGGCACAAAAGGCCATCTGTTTCAGGGGAAAAACATACCAACAATGGAGGTACAGTTTGTAAATCGCCAGACGGCGATGTGGATCTTGGATCTGCTCCAACACATGAGGGGATGAAACCTGACAATGGAGCCGGAGGAAAAAGTTGGAAGTTGTGAGCAGAACAAATGCTTTTCTTTCACAAATTCAATAACTGTGTGGGAAAAAAAAAAAAGAGTCGACACTTAATAGCCTTTTGTCAGGGGGAGCAGAGCCACACAGAGACTGAACACTAGGGTGGAGATGTAGGGCGGAGCAGCCGAGGCAAGGCCCCACGTACCTCCGTCCCCCCTCCGGCACTTCAAAAGAACAAGAAATGCCCACCCGTGCCGAGTCATACGAATGTCCGCTGACTGAGGAGGGAGGAGGGAAACAGTTACGCTGCAGCCAATTGAGAAGTCGGACCATTTCCTCCCTGATCACACGAGAATGCCAAAAGGTTGAGCAGAGTTTTCCACAAAGACCACATTTCATCTCACCGAAACTCCTCTGACTCAAACCTGCTCCATCTGCAGTGTTCATAAAAACCACCAAAGACACTCAGATGATTCATTTTTTCTTTGGTATCAAAGATTTCACAATTTAAAATGTAACTGCACCAGTGTAGACCAAGTGGCTGCATCCGGCTTGCTAAGTGCAGTTCCTGGACCGTCCACCGTCCACCAGGACGCCCCATGTTGTAATGTCCAACTCTGCAGCATTATTTAAAGGGGACCTATTATGAAAACACGTTTTTTCTTGCTTTAACATATATAGAGTGGTCTCCCCTCAGCCTGCCAACTCAGAGAAGGAGGAAAGCAACCAAATTCTGCAGTGTCTGTACAGCCCGATGAGCCATCCAGTGTCATGTGACTTCTACGAGCCGTTCAGATTCTGCACATTTTCGTAACGTAACCAAAATGCAAACCACGCCCACAACTATAAAACCGTGTAACTGCATGCGCGCGTCCGACTATCGCATCGCACTGCGTGACATCGGATGCTCTCTGTCCATCTCCCTCCAGCCAGCTGCCACTTTATTGAGGTTTTTGTAGTGAAATGAGGAGCTATCATAGAGATAACTTCAACCGGCTTTCAACGCAAGCGACAGGAAGAAAATAGAAGCAGGGCGTCCGACAAATGTTCCGCTCAAAACGGCGTGCTGCGTCCTGCTCAGTCGCTGCGGCCAGTTAGGACAGTCCAATAGAAAATAAAGCAATGGAATTGATTTTGTCGCTGACGCTCACTCGCATCGCATGCAGTTATGACACGGTGTAACTCCGCCGGCCAGAGCTTCCGCCATTTTTTCGTAGCGGTGTATCGCGTCATCGCGTCAGGCAGCCAATCAGCACAGAGCCTCATTATCATAGCCTCCCCACTCACTCAGAATCCCTCATAGAGAATGAGGTTAGAGAATGAAATGATAAAGACATGGCTCAGAGGCTGAATTTCTAATTTATTTAGCAAAAGCAATCAAAAGCTTGTTTTTAAGACATTCAAGGCCTGTTTAAAATAGGGATTAGATGCCATAATAGGTCTCCTTTAACATATTTATAGCCTAGAGCAAACAATTGTTTTGGTCTCTATTAGACTTGTAGTCAAGACCTAAACCTTTGACCAAGACCAGAGAGGATCAAGACCAAGACCAAGACTAGTTCAGCTCGAGACCGGGACCAAAAACAAACCTAGTTATTTCATCATCAGCGTGATTGTAGAACATCAGCACCATCCTGGTTCAGCTAGTTTCCATATGAGGTTGTATTCAACATTAACACAGAGAGGTGGATGTTTGATGTTGAACTCACTATAAATGTTTTCATCCATCAGCTGAGATCAGATATGTGTGGCGACTGCACTACCGCTATTTCTACACGATTGGAGGATTGACTACAGAGCTTTTAAGGATTGGCACGACTACTAACTAGTCCCAAATTCATCTAACAAAACAACCAGCCTCCAACACCCCCTCCACCTCAGAAAAGTAAGGAATAGTAAATGTTACTGATTTAAATTTGACTTAATTTGGAGATGAAACCTGAATTTTAATTAAAGATTGAAATTACATTATTTACCATTAAAGTAATCAGATTACACCGTATATCAGCATCACTGAAATTGACCTAATGCTTAATCAATCACAACAATATGCAAATATTATTCATATATGTATTCAAACAAGGCCGTTATAAACGCAAAACTGTAATTACATATAGACACATGCAGATGCACCAAAACATTAAATCAAATGCAAAATACAAATAGTTTACAAAACTGTACATTAACAAGTGGAGGGTTATTAAATTGGCAGATAGAGTTACTGTAGAAGAAGACGTCTGTTTCTGCGATTTAGTGTCTCAATCCCCCATGATTGAGGATGAATCAAGAGTTGACGCTTTAGATTAATTTCTTATATATTATAAATTCCTGACAAACACTGAAATAATTTGTTTGGAGACTCAATAAGCCCCCCCCCAAAAAAAAGATGAAGTCAATTCAATCTTATCTCACTCACTACTTATCCCATTAAGAGCTTTAACAGGCAGCAGAGCATTGAGCTTTTATCTTCACTCTGTCTGTCGTGAATCTGATCTTACAACCTCAGAGGATCTAAGGATTCCTGGGTAATCAAGTCAACAGAAACTGAGGCGCAGAATGTGGAAAAGATGAAAAGATGAAATGTAACTGGTTTTAGAGTTATTACTAAAACAAGCGCCGTGGTTAAAAGAGGGTCAACTCCAACAAGGAGCCTCGTGAAACGTTGCCGAAGGGCTGGACCCACATATTGCGATATCTGGCTATTCCTTTTATTCCTTCCTTTTTATTCTATGGATGTTGGAAAGGAGAACATCCCAGAACACAAAAAAGAGCCTTCCTGAATTTAATTCAATTATACATTATTAAAACCCCAAATGGAAATTACATTACATGTGTCAGAGTTCATCAAGAATGCATCAGTGCTGTTTGTGTTGGTCGCCTGACAACAACGTAGTGGTGACATCACAACTCACAACGTCAACAAGCGCTACAGGATCTCCTGCCAGGCAGCCTGGCATGTTTTGAAACTGATATCCATGAGACGAAGATTCTGAGTTGATTCGCATTTGATTTGAGGTTTGTACCCGATACGCATGATAATGGGTTTAAGCCAGGGGTCTTCAACCGGGGGTTGAGGTACTGCAGGGGGTCCTCCAACTTAAAAAGAAATAAAGGCAATTTTAACCAAAATAATTTGAGTTGGAGTGGAGTGAGCATCCGAGGATGTGGGTTGTGACCATGAAAAATTGCCAAATCTCACACACACACACACACACACACACACACACACACACACACACACACACACACACACACACACACACACACACACACACACACACACACACACACACACACACACACACACACACACACACACACACACACACACACACACACACACACACACACACACACACACACACACACACACACACACACACACACACACACACACACACGAGAAAACTCCATTAACAGGCGATAATAATCTACTTTTGACAACAGTCTACAACTCTACATAAATGATTCCCATGACGTGAGTCATGTGACTAATGTCAACTTTAGAGCAGAAAAACGAGCTAGCTAGCTGTTTAAGAGAAGAGAATTCGTTGCGAAATTGACTTGGCTATTTCATATTTAACGCTAGTTAGACCTGATGGATAATTTTGTGACAATAATGAAGCCTGAAGCTCGAGATTGTAACGTTACAGCTCGGCCTAGCGTTACTCCTTCCACGTCTGTCAAGTTTCATCAACCATAAACACATGTAGCCTAATAACCCAGTCAGGAATTGGTTAATAAGGTGATATAAGCAGAATAAAACACATCGGCCACAGTTACATGATGTTTTTTAATTCTGAATTAATTATTCCAAATTAAATAATTCTGAATTAAACTATTTTCCTTCCAGTTTACATGGAAATAGTAATTCCGAATTGAGGATTACATGGAAAACATGTTTGATGGGCTTTATCCAATTCCGCTTAAGGTCTGGGGGTTGGGAAGGGTTCTGATTGGATAGGGGGGCGGACCGGAAGTTACGTCTACCGGAAGAAAAACAAACTTAGCCGCTACAACTTTGAAAAGCTCACAATTTTGATGTTTCTTGCCATCTGTTCTTTTAACTATTTCCAGTCCTCCAAGCTATTCATTATATAAATGGTCTCTGCTCTTGACCACCGTTTACTGCGTGCTGCCTTCATGAAACTTTGTTTTGAAAACAAGCCCAGCGTGGAATATAAGCGTCATCGCAACAGACGGGCAAGGGAACGAGCAGCGCAGAAAGACCGGAATTAATTTAAAGCGGAATGAGTGTAGACATGATTGCGGAATTATTCTATTCGGATTTAAAATCGGAATAAACCAGCCACTTGCTTCGGAATTAAGTTTAATTCGGAAATGCCATTTTCATTTGGAATTAGGTGTTTACGTGGTAAATTTTACTCATTTTAAATCGGATTTCATTTTAATTCTGAATTAAAGAGGAATTAAACTTCCCATGTAAACGCACTGATTCAAAAGTTATTATAAGCCAGGCTTAAAACTTGACACATTAAAAAAAAAGGGAAAAAATAAGAATTACAAGCGGGGGTCCCTGCTCTATTTTTCTCTCATCCAAGGGGTCCCTGGGCTAAAAAAGGCTGAAGACCCCTGGTTTTAGCAATGGTCGAAAAAAGGCATTACAGCGATATGTACCATGGTCGAACGGGGGAAACTGCAGAGTTTTGTAAAGTTAAGGGATACATTTGGATGAGATGAATATGAACAATATCGATACCGACAAATTAGGGATTATTATGAGAAGGAAATAAAAACTGACACTGATAATGAAGTTATTGATGTGTTTTTGAAAGCTTATGAAGGAAAAACATGAGTAATCTCAACCCTGTACAAAGGTTTGCCGTCATGCAGGAAGACTTCCTCTCTTTATATCAAAGAAAAATGGGAAAAAGAGTTGAGAGAACAGATAACTGTGCGCGGCCACTAGCTCCAGGATCTGGAGAGAATTCAATAGGAAAAATATAGTCCGATTTTTTATAACTCCAAACATTAGGAAGGAAACTGTATACCAGCAACTGTGCTGGAGACTATGTGGACACATGGATGTGGCCCATGTGCATATTTTCTGCCGGTGTTGGTTTTCTCCCCGACTGATTACTCTCTACTAGGGCTGGCGATTGATTCAAGAAGAATTGATTCGATTCCGATTCTTAAGATTCAGAATCGATTATCAAGATTTGATTCGATTCCGATATTGATTTGGGTTAGTTTTATTAAAACTGTTTTTTGAGCTGTTGCATGAATTATATGACTTTGTAGTTATGCAACATATTAATACTAGTATTATATTGAGATTCAACAGCAAGTATTGACAGCTAATGATGCTGTAAGGACCAATCACCTCCCGGAACTATGATATAACTGCTTTCAGAAACATCGTGGAGCAGAATTACCAAACAGATCGAGGGCAGCAAACAGAGATAGGGCCGTATGAAATCAGTTTTGTAACCCCAAGATAGTATATAAAGTAAGGAAATATACACAATTTATGCAATTATAACTGAAAACTTTAATGTTTTCATACCTTTAAACTAGGGATGCCCCCGATACCGATATCGATACTGGTATAATGTAAAAAATAAATAAATAAAAAAATCTATCTTTAGACATTTAGATTTACATTTAGACAATCGATTTAGAATCGGAAAATCGATTTTTTCAACACAGGCCTACTCTCTGCCCTCTTAACTTTGACCTGCTGCCTGCGAGGCATTACCAGGCCTCATTCCAGACATATTTACCGAGCCAAGAGACAACAAGCTCTCTGGCGATTTCTCCATTTCACTGAAAACCGCTGTTGCTGCAGAGTTTGCCTGTAACATCTAATAACACAACGCTGTCCACTCTGTTATTCTTTTTAGTACTAGATTATATCACATCTTTGAAACTGTAGTGCAAGTAAATCAAAGCGACAGGAAACTGGTGTTAGCTTCTTATCACTGGACATGCTCAGGGTCCAGGCGTAAAGACTTTCCTCGCTGGAGATGTCAAGAGTGACGGTGGCATCGTGATGACCCGGGGGCTTTCAGAGGCCCTCTGATCTTTGAGGTCAGTGTGACGGAGGTGAAGCAGATAAAGTATCTCGGATGAGGACGGGGCCACGACAACAGCGTCTGGGTATCTCCGGGGGCCAAAGTTCACTGCTGACGGACACCGTTGTCGTACAGTATCAGAGAGACACGTTACCACTCTGACATCCTTTCACTGGTCTCCGTTTAAACCAAGCAAACCTTCAGCTGTCAATGACCCGCGTCTGGTTTGTGTATTAGCCAGGCCGGAGCGAGTCAGCCCACCTGGGAGCCGGACCTGGTCTTGGGTCCAGCCTGGTGCTTTCATCACATTAAACACAAATCCGAGCTGTGCAGTCAGACCAGCAGGTAGCACGCGGTGAACCGAGGTGAGCTGATAATAATCACACGCATCATTGCAGGACGTTCATTCAGTTCTTCTTCAGTCAGAAACAAAGGAGAGGAGCAACTGATGAGCACTAAAATGCAGACTAGCAACATGCTTCAAACGCTAGTGAATCCTGCTGGGAGCGCGGCATGTCTCGAAGAAAAAACCCAACATACGATCCCATCTCGCACTAGGAATGGGTGATATTTTACCGTTCACGATAAACCGTAAAAAAAATTCCCCACGGTAAGAATTTGTCATCTCGCGGTAAAAACGATAAATTCCCGTTTATGAAGTTTTTGTGTAAAGCTGATTTATGGTTCTGTGTTAAATCCACGCACAATGTACGTGAAGGAAGGAAGGAAGGAAGGAAGGAAGGAAGGAAGGAAGGAAGGAAGGAAGGAAGGAAGGAAGGAAGGAAGGAAGGAAGGAAGGAAGGAAGGAAGGAAGGAAGGAAGGAAGGAAGGAAGGAAGGAAGGAAGGAAGGAAGGAAGGAAGGAAGGAAGGAAGGAAGGAAGGAAGGAAGGAAGGAAGGAAGGAAGGAAGGAAGGAAGGAAGGAAGGAAAGAAAGAAAGAAAGAAAGAAAGAAAGAAAGAAAGAAAGAAAGAAAGAAAGAAAGAAAGAAAGAAAGAAAGAAAGAAAGAAAGAAAGAAAGAAAGAAAGAAAGAAAGAAAGAAAGAAAGAAAGAAAGAAAGGAGTCATTCCAGTTTTGCAGTACATGTGTACTAATTTAATTGTTTTTTATTAATTCAATGTAATTGGTGTAGTTTAGTATTTAGTATCTTTTACAGCAGTGTTTTGGCTCCAAAGACTGAATGTGGTGATAGATTTATAGTTACAAAGATGGAGTTGAATTGGTATTTTTTTAATCGTCATTTTTATCGTTATCGGGATAAATGCCAGAAATTATCGTGATACATTTTTTAGTCCATACCGCCCATCCCAATCTCGCACGTATGACAACTATCCGTCCCCACCCTTGGAGACAGACTGAGAAGGATGGATGGATATACGGATGTACGGACGGACGGTCGGACAGATGAATGAACGGATAGACAGCTGGATGGACAGACGGGATCTTGGCTTGGTTTGATTAGTCAATGAAAATCTGCATATTAATGTAATGTGAGGAAAACTTCACGTCACTGATTTAGCTTTTCTTCTTCGAGAAGCGGCTCAAACGTTATTCCAACTGTTCTGATTGAATATTCATGAAAATGAAGTTATTTTTGATCAGAACGACAATCGAAACAAGAGATTTCCCGGCAGTTCCACCGCTCCTCCGGTGGGGATCGGCCGATAGCCACCGGCAGGCTAGCGCGGCATCGGCGGGTCCCAGCTGGTCCCAGCATCAGGTGAAATGAGGATGTTTAGACATATTGATAAGAATGAAGATGAAGTAACACCAGTTAGCATTGTAGATTAGCATAAGCTAAGTCAAATACACCAAACAGGCTGTAAATTAGACGCAGTATGACAGCTTCAGGAGCCCCGCAGGTTCGTAGGACATTCCCGTTGAAGGGCTCACGCTGACTTCATCGGGCCTGCCGACACGACCGGAACAAGCCTGGAGATGATTAAATCCAGAAAACAGCGCTGAGCTCCTTCAGTAAAAGTACACAACGTTTGACCTTCCGGACGGCTATTTCTGAGACTCCCACCGCCGAGAGGGGCATCACATGCCGGTCACATTTCTGTCTTTATTCCTGTGTTGTTTCCGTCAGCACAACACCAGAACTTCAGGGGTCCGAACAATGGCTATTCAGTATTACGAAACTTAAAACTATTTACTTCATTAGTGAGTAATTTTAATGTTTGACCCATCTTTTTATTTATTTATTTTCTTGGGAGTGATGTGTATGTAAAATAATCGTTGATTAATTGAAACCGAGGTAAAATATTCAATTAATCGTGACGTTGACATGAGGTCATAATCGTCCAGCCGCACCTCAAACATAATATTTCTCAAAAGCTTTCAAAAACGTCACCCTGCCGATTCTACTTTGCTACTTTCTACTCTGCATTTAACTATAAATCTAAATAAATGAACCATTGAAAACTGCTGAAGATAGATGGGACTCTTCTATAACACCATGATGCGTTCACTGACCAGAGAGAATAATTAGTACTCCAACTAACCGACTAATTCACCCAATGAAATCAATTCAAAACACCTTCCAGGAGAGTAAGACCTCGAACCGTCAACAATGACATCCTATTCCTGATGTTACTGGGGGAACATCGAAGTACTGGCGAGCTTGAATCAGAGTCAAAATACGAAGCCAGGATAACAACTAGGGCTGGGGATCGATTCAAATGGCAACAATCGATTCGATTCCGATTCTTAAGATTCAGAATCGATTATCGCGCTTTGATTCGATTTGATTCCGATATCGATTTGAGTTAGTGTTATTAAAAATGTTTTTTCAGTTGTTGCCTGAATTATTTGACTGTGTAGTTCTGCAACATATTAATACTAGTATTATATTGAGATTGAACAGCAAGTATTCCCAGAATGCTGATATAACTGCTTTCAGAAACAGCTTGTGGGGCAGAATTAAAACAGATCCAGGGCAGCAAACAGAGAGGACGTATGAAATCGTTTAGATTTTTTCCCATTTTTGAGAATTTGGTTTTTAGCATTATTTGCAAATGTAATGCCAAGACAGTATATAAAGCAAAGAAATATATAGACAATTTATGCAATTATAACTGAAAACTTTAATGTTTTCATACCTTTAAACATATTTAAAGGCAAAAACATGGCACTAGTTATTCTCGTGTCCAACAAAACATTCCTTTTTTGGGCATAAACAAAAAAATACTGTTGTAACAAAGTTGTAACGTAATGATAAAAAAAAAAAAAAAAAAAAAGAAATCAATCTTTAGAAATACTAATCGATTTTTAGGAATTAATATGAGAACCGATTTTGAATCGGAAATTCGATTTTTTCAACAAAGGCCTAATAACAACATGGTGATATGACGGGGAATGAAATAACGCTGGAGGACTCACCCAGGGCGGCAGCTCGGTGGTCGGCACAGCCTGCCTCACCACCTTCTCCTCGTGCTCCAGGAACGCTAGGGCCCGGTTTATCCTGTAGTCTTTCCCGCCGTAGTTCTTCCTCCAGTAGAAAAGCATGGCGAGGCCAATCAGAACCCAGCTGAAGCTGAACTCGAAGTATCCCAGCACGTAGATGGGGAAAATGATGGCGAAGGTTTTGGCAAAATTAATCCACATTTGAGAGACGTCCGTCAGCGATGACTGCTGCTCCTCTGGAGCCGAGGGTGGGCCCACGGGGGAACTGGCCGGGCCGCCAGGCGCCGCCACCGGTCCATTCGTCCTTACACCCGGTCCCGCCGAACCCTCCATCCTGTTGCTCATGGCCTGTCTGGGAAAGGATTTTTGACAATTACTTACAGCAGATGGTTAATCTCCAGCTTCATCATCGGAGGAATGCAAAGCTGCAAGACGTCAACGCCCACACACCAAACATTAGGTAATGACAACACAGACTTCTGGTCATAACCTCACTTTCAGCAGGAAAGTGGAGACAAAATAAGGTCCTAGAGAACATATCATAATATAATGAAATAATTGGTATGAGATAAATGGACTATAACAATGTGCAATATCTGTCTACCTCATACACATCCTACCTGCTTTTTTTGCACTGTTTTTCTTTCTTTCCCGTCCTGCACAACTTTTATTTTCATTCCAATGTATATACTGTTTATATTTCGTAATTATATATTTTTTACTTTTTTACCCCTTCCCTGCATGTGTGTGTTAAGTGTACTGCTGCTGCACAAAGTTAATTTCCCCATTGAGGGAGAAATAAAGGATAATCTTATCTTATCTCATCTTAGATCTAAGAGAATTAACATCCTATAAAATTGCAAATAATTGAAACAGCGCAACAAACTTGGTTTAAACGCCTAGTTTACTCAATTTTACCTGTCCAGCTTAAACTAACGATAACAAAAAGGCATTCATTACATAATGCCAGCCTATGTAATTGTATGCCATTAGGCGTGACTGTGTACAACATGACTGACATATGTACCGCAGCTTTTTCTGTCTACACTATTTTTACCTTTCTGTTCATTGACTTGAACAGAAATTTGGTGATGTAACCTCATTGTGCCTGTTTCCTGGACAGAACTGACTGGATGGAAAAAATGCATGTATGCCTAGTACTTACAGCATATCCTGTATATGCAGTACATGTAGTAGCAAATGCACACATAAGAAATTAATACATACTATTATTAAAATAAAATTAAAGAAAAAAAAAACGTTTAGGCTATGTTTTTCTCCAATTTCTGTTGCATTCACACACAGGTTGAGGGCTGAGTTGTGAATCTCTTAAGTCTTGACAGGAAGATTTTTCATCATCATTCCTGGGAATGGTGCTAGAAGAAGGTTAGGTAGTCCCAATTTAGGTCTGTTAAATTCGGCGTGTATTCGATCAACTTAAAATGTGTTTTTTGGCAAGTATTTCAACTTTTAAAAGTGCAGAAGCCCATTTCGCAGCCGAGCGTAGCACTCCCAGTGATGTCAATGACAAGCGTCTACCCATTGAGAAACTATTAGTTTTTATAAAACGCATATTGTTTTGTTTGCTTATATCTACGCCGAATTAAAGAGCAATGACTACTTCACCCGAAACGTTCTTCAAATATTGGTTTGACTGTGTGTATATATGCGGTTAACCGACAAACCTCTTATTTGGCAGAATTTCCTACGGGAGTCTGGCGTGACGCCACAGGGTGACACGTATGAAGGTAGTTCTTCACCGGTAGTACTACGGCACACGAGCAAAAACAAGCAAGAAAACACATCAACAACACACTCACCAGTATTCGCCGGTCTTCCCTGGTAAATGGAGGAAATGTTACTCCAGCAGCAACTGTTTCCACTGCATTCCGAGCAGCTGAAGTGCGAGACGGTCCTCCCTGCCTCTGCGGCTCATCCTCCGGTCTGAAGGAGAGCCGTCCGGCGGATCTGCAGGAAGCGCCGTCATCACGGTGGCTGCGGGGGGGAAGGAGGGAGCTGCAACCCGCCACGCGGCAGCGCTCCAGGCCGCCATCTAGCGGCCACTACGGGACACTACAGGACACTATGTTTAGAGCCAAGAATAATTTATTACCGGGACATATACAGGGGATATTCTTTGAAAGGGAGGGAGGTTATAACCTCAGGGGCCAACTTAATTTCAAAATTATCAATAGACGCACAACACTGAGGAGTCTACCTATGGTGTAAAACTTTGGAACAGCCTGAGCATAGATCTAAAACAAAGTCAAAACATATCACAATTTAAAAAAATACACTTTTTTCTCAAAATACAGTGGCGAATAAAAATGTAGATATATATAGATTTGTTTAATATGTGTAGATATATAGATTCATATTATGGAAACATGTTAACATATATATATTTGTACTTTGTTTTTTTTTACTTTTTAGTATTGTTCTTTTTAATTTGCATATTCGAAATAAAAGCTCAATAACTAGGACACTACAGGACACTCAGGCATTTTTGATCCTGGTATATATATCAAATCAAATCAAATCAAACTTTATTTACCTTTCATGCATAAAATGCAGCACAAAGTGCATTACATAAAACAAATACACAAACATAAAACGTATTAATGCCCCCCCCCCCCCCCCCTTATAGCCAAATGTGTGGCAACTGTAGCCACCCGAGTGCAATAACCTGTTTCTCTGAAAGTGCAATAACCTTCGCCCCCTAAATACCTCACATATTTTTTGCACATCTAAATATTATCCGTTTTTTGGGTTTACTATTTTCTCTTGTACATTGCTCATTTTTCTACATTTTATATTGCTCTTTTTTTATTATTATTTAGCTATTTATTGGTTATTTTTATTTTATTTTTTTAGGATATACTTTTTTATACCTTGTCTTACTTTCATGTGTCTATTCTATTCTATTCTATTCTATTCTATTAGTTACACACACAGACACATACGCAGACACACGGTGTAGACATGGCTGAGCACTGAGGATCCAGGTGAGGAAACAGTATCAGTGAGCCATCCACGCCAGGAGGTCTCATAGCCCGCAGCTACAAGGGGTGCCTCCACAGAGACCATCCCGGCCCGGACGGATAGAGGAGTCCACACCACAGCGGTGAAGCCGTGGTGCAGAGCTCCACAACCATCCAGGCCAGAACCACCCCCAGGACAACACCCCTGCATGGAGGGCTCCCCATGAGGAAACACTGGAGCTAAAAGCTACAAGAAAGCGGGATAAGTTAGGCTATGAAGTTAAAATACACACTTAAAGAGTTTAAAAGTATAACATAACATAAAATCCTAAAAGTAGGTCTAGAAAGCAAGACATTGGAAACTAAGAGAATAAGACAATAGAATGTATAAAATAGACCATAAATAACGACTAAAACATTTAAATATAACATTGAGATAAAACAATGAGATAATAAAACAGGATAAACTAAAGATTAATATAAAACAGAGTAGTAAGATCCAATAAAAATAGGGGTGAGCATAGAAAATTATAAAGAGTTGAATGAGTCAGTTAAGTTGAGTGATATGAGTGATACTGATATGAGTTCAAATAAATTCAGTCACTTGTTTATCTAATGCAGGGGTCTTCAACCCTACCCTAAGAGGTAGTAGGAGACTTTAAATTTAAACTTTAAATATTTAGGTACCTTTATTGACAACAATCTTAACTTCAGTAACAACACTGACCAGATCTTTAAATCTTGTAATCAACGGCTACATTTACTACGCAAGCTGAACTCTTTTAGTGTGAGCAAGCAGATTATGGAGACTGTCTATAAGAACCTCATAGAGGGAATCTTAACCTTTAACATGGCAATGTGGTACGGCAAGCTTAACACAAAAAATGGATGCAAGCTACAAAGAATAGTGAATCTAGCCTCAAAAATAATAGGGAAGACACAGAGAGAGAAACTTAAGTGGTATTTATAAGGAAGTGATTGGGAAAAAATCTGCTAGGATAGCAAATGATCCTACTCACCCACTCTGCAGCGAGTTTAAATTACTTCCCTCAGGTAGACGGTACAGTGTACCAAAGGCTAACCGGAACATATTTAAAAACTCATTCATTCCCAACGTCATTAAGGCACTGAATGAGGGCACGTCTTGGTAGACTTGTCTTTTATGTACATGCCCTTGTTGTTCCTCCTTTTTTGCCACTAAGATGTTTTGCGTGTAAGGCCCTGTCCCAATACACCCACTACCCCTACTTTTCAGCCCTACCCCTAAATTTTGTGCGTTCCCGTGAGGGTAGTGGTGTCCCAATTCCTCTTTTCACCTAGTGGTAGTGGCTTAAACGAGGGATAGTGGCTATGAATCTGGCCCTACGGAGCGAGGGTTTTCAGATGCAACCTAGCTCACCTAGGGCCAGAAAAATGACGCCGTACCCTACGCCGTAGGCTCTGTGTCGATTTAACGCGGAACCATAAATCAGCTCCCGAGCCGGCTGGCATCATCATCCCGAAACTTTCGGAGCTGCAGGTTTCTCCCCGGGACGACGGTGCAGGGCGATCACGTCTGTACTCCGGCTGCTGCTACTTCGAGCCAGCGGCTCTTATCATCTCCGAAAACATCGGGTCAAATTTCTTAACAGGCGTTATTTGGATAAACTGAGCCCAGGTTGGGGATCTTAACGGTTACTTTTACGCCTGAAAAAATATTAAAACTTAATAAAGTGCCATATTAACAGCGCTACAGCTGAAATTAAAACAGCTTTTGGGTCTCAGATTCCTGATTTTAGGGGTGGTGCTGAAAGTAGGAGTAGTGGGTATATTGGGACAGGGCCCTGGGAAGATTTCAAGTGCCCTCAAATCTGTCCCTTCTTTTTTAGGGGTAGTGATAGTGAGGGAGGGCTAGTGGTAGAAAGTAGAGCTAGTGAAAGAAAGTAGGGCTAGTGAAAGAAAGTAGGGGGTATTGGGATTGGGCCTAACTAACTAACTAACTAACTAACCCTGGTCCTCGGGACCCACTGTCCTGCATGTTTTAGATGTTGCCTTGCATCATCACACCTGACTCTAATTTAGTTTAGTTTAGTTTAATTTATTGGTCCTTTTAATTTCCCCAACACAAATAACCTAAAGTACAGGTGTAAATCATCAGTGTAATACAAAAAATATAATTTTAATAATAATAATAATAATAATAATAATAATAATAATAATAATAATAATAATAATAATAATAATAATAATCATAATCATAATCATAATCATATGCTGTAACAATGCACCTTTCAATAACCACATCTACCTCATACTGCTACACCTTTCACTTTTATTTTTACTTTTAAATTATATATATGTTAATAAGAGCTGTCATTTGTCTATTTACTGTACAGTGAGCAAAATAACCAGAGTCAAATTCCCTGTCTTGTTTGACCTGACTTAGGGTTAACCCTGTAAACCAATAAACCTGATTCTGATTCTGATTTGTATAGCACAATTCAACACAAGGTAATTCAAAGTGCTTTACATCAACATTAAAAGCAGCAACACACAATTAAACAGTAAATAACAAATACAATGTTAATAATAGAGGTAAAATAATAAAAAGCGTAAATTGTTAAAAAGTAAGGGCAGTAGAGTACAGCATTGAATTTAAGAATACGCTTCAGTAAACAGTAAAAACAGAGGGACTGTGGGGGGTCAGTCAGTATACAATAACTTTTGCAATAACTAGGGCAGTGCAATAGCTTTGTGCAATATTACACAATACTTTTTCTATCCATATAATTATTTTTTATGGCACCACACTTTTTATTTGTATTTTTGTTTTTACCTTTTATTTCTATTTTTTATCTTTATATGGGTGTTTGGCTTTTGGGGTGTTGGATTTGTAAATGACAGTGCTGTGTGTGTGAGTTGGAGATGTTAATTTCCCCAAGGGAACCTCCCAAACGGATTAATAAAGTAGTCTGAATCGGAATCTGAATGTTTTTAGGCCTGATTTAAAGGAGCTGACAGTTTGAGCAGACCTCAAACAGGAAGTTTGTTCCACAGGTGAGGAGCAGAATAACTGAACGCTGCCTTACTTTGCTTGGTTCTTGTTGGCTTTTAGCTGATTCCTTTTAGTCTTTCTTGTATACCCTTGTTTTAACTAGCTCTTCTTGTTGTTTTAACCCAGGTTTTATGGTCTTATGGTTTTAAGTGGTTCTTATGCTTGTTTTAGCATGTCTTGCTTTCTAGACCTACTTTTAGGATTTTTATGTTTTTTAATGTTTTATGTAAAGCATGTGTTGCATTTTATACATGCATGAAAAGCGCAATATAAATAAAGTTAGATTTTATTTGATTTGTTCGTCGGACACACAACAAACCAGATCCAGATGAACTCAGGGGTCTGGGAGCTTCATAGGGAACTAACAGATCCAGCATGTATTTTGGTCCAAGACCATTTAGTGCTTTGTAGACCAGCAGGAAAGATTTTAAACTCCATCTTTTGACTCACTGGAAGCCAGTGTAGCGATTTCATGACCGGTGTAATATGGTCCAGTTTCCTGGTGTTTGTAAGGACTCTGGCGGCAGCGTTCTGGATCACCTGCAGCTGCCTGATAGATTTGCTGTAAAGAAGCCATTGCAATAATCCAATTTACTGAAAATGAATGCATGAATAAGGTTTTCCATGCCTTGTTCAGACAGAAACCCCTTAATTTGAGCAATGTTTTTCATGTGGTAAAAGGAAAATTTACTCCAGGCTACGGAGGCATTTTTTTATCCTGTTATGTGAGTTTAAATAACATCAGTCACTTGTTTATCTAATCTAATCCTTGTTGGGGATGTCTGAGTGTAAAAAAAGGAAGGGAAAGGGCGTCTGTACCTTTTAATTTTCACAAATACAACCCAATGACCCAATTTTGTGGAGCCAAACGTGAAAAACGAACAAGCCCAGGAACCTGGTATCCCGAGAGGAATTGGAGCTGGACGATGGACCTGACTAAGTGGGATTTGATTGATTTTTTGGGATAGGGGAAGATCAAGAGCTTAATGTCCCTTTCCCAGACCAGTGATACCTGATACATGTAACCGTGCTGGAGCTGGTATCACATCGTCCTATCGGTTTATTTGGGTTTTCCCTCCTCTTAGCTCACCACCTGCAGGTGTGTGTATATATATATATATATATATATATATATATATATATATATATATATATATATATATATATATATATATATATATATATATATATATATATATATATATATATATATATATATATATATATACTGCTGTTACTGTACATCAGGTGGCGTTTGGAGATGAATGTAGGAGCCTTTGCACTTCCCACGTTGCAGCGGCTGACCTGAATCCAGCATGATTCATCCTCAAATCTTCCCCGGTGGATGAACCAATGTACAGATGCAAACTTTGACGAGAGATGGGGGTTGCAATGTTGCCATGGTTTCCTGTATGTTGTGTGATATATCCACATTTTAAGCCTTTAACTACCCACACGTAAAAATAACGACGTCACATTCTCTTTGGAGTTTCTTTTTGCAATGTGACCCAAGATCTGTTAACAACTGGACAGTTACACTTTTTTAATAAAGGGATTTGTTCTTATGTGATGGTTTCAGACTTATATAGTTGATGTTTTTAAGTACGAGCGTCATCGCTCTCGTGTTTGGGCCGCAGACACTTGCACAGACACCTTATGTCCACTAGATGTCAGTCAAGTGCTTGCAAACAGAAGCATCGCCCGCTGCGCTCTGACTTCCTGTCTGCGCACATGAACTACAGGTAAATGATGACTACTCAAGATCTCTTTACCAAGCACTTGTAGAAAGTCATTTGACTTTAGGAAACAAAAAGCTATTTTCTGAGCAGATTATCAAGGGTGAATTCTGAAAAGGGCTCCTGGTATTTTTCTGCTGAGTACATCTGGTCACACTTTAAATCAAGTTGAGTTTAGTTTCAACCTTGACGTCGTTTTGGCTCCCAAGGAGCTGCTGTGAATCATTTCAGGTGAGTTGTAGTGAAAAATTTGATTTTATTCACTAGTAGTAAAACTCAATTTTTTTGTTTGAAGTTGTTTTTACTAATACTATTCATGATCATAACACTAGAGGGTCCAGTAATGGTCTGCTTGTATTGTCTTGTTCAAAAACACATGTTTTACAACATTCTTTTATCTACAGGTCCATGTCTCTCTGGAATTATCTGCCTCAGTATCTCCGCTGTATTTACAGTAAATCAATTTTTAGGAGGAAACTTAAATTCTGTTTAAGAGAGTAATTTCATCTGTTTGGTGTGTTGTGGATATGATTTGTTTTAGATGACGGGTTTGTCTATTATCTATTGTATGTATTGTTTTGGCTTTTATGTTTTGATTTTGGTTTTGTGTGCTTTTAATTGTGATTGTACTGTATTTGTTGCAGACCCCAGGAAGACTAGCTGGCTGCTATGGCACCAGCTAATGGGGATCCTTAATAAATAAATAAATACATTCTAAAAAAAATTTAAAACAGATTTAAGATTGAATAAGTTCAATGAAATTTAAAAAACTTCAGACATAAGCAGCTACTGTTGGAGGGTTTCAGTTTGTTCTTTGTCCACAAATGTTGATGGTTGTTTGTGTGGATTAGAAAGAAAGAGAAATAAAAAGATGTTTAAGACCACTCTGCAGAGTTAGATAAATAGCTTAGGTCACCGTGTTAGAGCACCCTGAACTCATAACCTGCTCCAGGGAAGGTCATGTCCTGAATTTAGGTCTACATCAGCCAGCCGAACCCTTTCACCCAGCTCATCCTCCCAACATCATCGTTTCTGGATCACCTGGACCTCAGTCCTTGAGTCGTTCGGGGGGGCTCCAGAGGTAAAGAGTATTTTAAACCTGTAGCAGTTCATTGGGTTTTAGCTTGACAAGATTCTGTTGACGCACTTCTCTCAGCTCATTGTCGAAGACTGAAGATGTTTTTACCCATCTTCTTCAGACTTGAGGTCTCCTTTGTTGTTGTTTTTGAAGAGAAGTCCCGCAGGTTGAGATACCTAGAGGTACGGAGAGATACGCTCATCAAAATAAAAAACACGCCCCCCGCCCCGGGGCAGCACCTTCATCGCTAATACAGAGTTTCTCTTTTGTTTTATTTGTAATGGAAAACAGCAGTTGCAGGAAAAACAATCTTTTGATGTGGATTACATCATTTCATCCTTTAGAAAGGCCTGTGATTGTTATCTCTCGCTATGGTTTGTGACCACCAGCAGTCTGGATCAGGACACACGCCACAGAATTCTTCAGAATACGCTTGTCTTTGTAATTCCTGGACTGTTAGGAAGCCTTAGGTCCAACGTCCTCCTCAGGGCGCTGTGACGATGGTGGACTGCTGCTGGGAAACAGAGCGTTAATTTCCGATGACCCCAACCCCCCCGCCGTCTTGACTCACAGCCACCCCCAGAGATCTGACTCAAAGCAGCTCTGAGCAAATGTTGGTCCAGAATAGACACGACCTCTGGGGTCACTTCGGTTGGCTCCACGGCCCGAAGGTTCTGTGGCGCTTCACAATGTTGTGAACTTCGAAAGAGGGAACGTCCTCATGTGACAGCGGTGGCAGCTATAACAGAGAACCTGATCGCCCCGGATCGCCCGGAATCGCCCAGGGTCACCCTGGATCATCCCAGATTGCCCTGGATCGCCCCGGATCGCTCTGGATCGCCCTGGATCGCCCGGGATTGCCCTGAATCGCCCCGAATCCACCCAGAGTGCCCTGGATCGCCCTGGATCGCCCCGCATCGCCCGGGAGTGCCCTGGATCACCCTGGATCGACCTTGATTACCCTGGATTGTCCCAGATTGCCCGGGATCGCCCTGGATTGCCTGGGATCGCCCCGGATTGCCCTGAATCGCCCAGGATCACCCTATATCATCCCAGATTGCCCTGGATCACCCTGGATCGCCCTTGATTTCCCCCGGATCGCCCCGGATTGTCCGAGATTGCCCTGGATCGCCCCGGATTGTCCCGGATTGCTCTGGATAGCCCCGGAGTGCCCTGAATCACCCTGGATCGCCCCGGATCGCCCTGAATCGCCCCAGATCGCCCCGGAGTGCCCTGGATTGCCCTTGATTGCCCCGGATCGCCCCGGATTGTCACGGATTGCCCTAAATCACCTAGGATCACCCTGGATCGTCCCGGCTCGCCCTGAATCACCCCAGATTTCCTTGGATCACCCTGAATTGCCCCAGATCTCCCCGGATTGCCCCATAGTGTCCTGGATCGCCCTGGATCGCCCCGTGTAGCTACACCGGTTCAACAAAGGCCACGATTCAAACTGATGTCTTGATTTTCTTTCTCTTATTCTCCTTTTCCTCCGTCGTCAAAATCATAGAACACCGTGAAAACTACAAATAGAAGCAGAAAGTCCATATGACTCCATTGTAATTAAACGCTGACCCAACGTATAAAAATAAACACATGAAGTGTCCACTCTCTTTTCAAAGCATTTTGTACACAATCACAAAATAAAATACATTTGAAGTCAGACACAATTACCGTTTGCGCCTCTTGAACGCAGTGTAATTCTCTATCCTGTCATGCCATCCTGCCTCCATTGTCTGTGGTCCCGCGCTTTTACTTTTGACCCACAATCCCTCAGTTGACCCTCCCGACAGACCAGGGGAAGTGACCACACCCTTTCATAATAAAATATCCTAAACTCTCTTATTATTCAATTTAAAACACTTCATGAACTTGGATATATTTGTGTTTTTATAACATGTAAAATGTTATAAAATGAACTCTGAATAATGAACTCTGTCTCACAGACAGTTACACCCCGGATCACCCTGGATCGGCCCGGAACGCCCTGGATAACCCCGGATTGTCCTACAGGGGCAGCTATACACGAACCAACAGTCGTAACGCTTTATTACAGAGTTAATATAAATGATGGAGTTTCGTTCGGCCCCTGATCTGAGTGTACGCTGACTCATCTGTAAAACTTGTGTGCAGTGTCAGAAACATTAACCTAATGTCGTCTCCAAACCAGTGTACACAGGATAAAATGAGAATGGGATGTTTTGTACTTCTTTTTTATTAAATAAAAAAAATAAAAAATTTTAAATGAAAAAGGGACGAACAACACATGAAGACACTGTTTGCAGCCGAAGCTTTTCAATCTCACATTCAGCCTTGGAGCTTGAAATTCATAGAGATTCTTCGTATTCTTCACATCATCTGCTTCGTCCTTCATCAGTTATTACAGGGAAACATTGAGGTATCCATCCAGCAGTAAATGGCAGGATTATTTCATTTATGGTCTGTGTCTCATGGTTGCTTCACATATTTTGCTGTCTGAAAAGATGGATATAAATGTGCTGAAACTCGTTTGCATGTGGAGGCTGCAGGTAGTGACATTAAGACGCCTCTTCCTCTAGATTAAAAGCAAACACAACGCTTTAGTTTAGTGTTTCAGTGCTAAATAGTGCAGTAAACGTGTGTGGAAACCTGATGAAATACATGAAGTAAGAAAGGAAAATAAAAAAGAAACCAAGATATTTACTGCATGATTGGATTAGTAAATTATCAAATAAGTTTACCTCAAAGACACGCCATAGAAACACTTGGCCATGCATACTGTAAAATAACATAGAAAATAGATATGTTGTGCATTAGGAGGGTAGTGACTCAAAAAGTTTTTTTTTTCCAAAAAGGATATTTTATAATTTAATTTGCTAGTTCTTTTTGTCAGACAAATAATTTCGTTTTTTAATTACCTGACATGTTTCGGTGATCCTTTCGCCTTCATCAGCTGATAAATGGCGGGTCACACACACCATCTTGCACTGATGAAGAAGAAAGGATCGCCAAAACATGCCAGGTAATTAAAAAACTTAAATACAAATACAAAATGAACTTTACTAAATCATCAGGATATTTTATGATCCAATACCTTGAAGACTAATTTATTGCAAAAATATAGAACATGGGTCACTTTTGACCCATGTTGTGCATCAAAGGGTCACAATTCCCATGAAACAGCGAGCAGGTAACTGTTTGAACGATGTCGGCCTCAGCAGCATAGATGGGTTTGACCTCTTTAATTTCAGATACATGCACAAGTTTGCATCAAGACATTACAGAGGAGGTGAAGTGAGTTTACCAGGGTTCAGGCCTCCAGATCAAGATCTCATTTGGGTAAACGCTTTGAACCGTGCTTCAGTCCGAGCCAGACTCCAGATGTTTTAATAAATAGCATCTTCTTTTAAACAAACATTGTTTTCTTTAGCTGTTTCATGTGTTAATTTCTGCATGGATTATCTTTAATCATCTAAATCCATTTATTGCTGGCAGATATTTTTCCCGTTAAGGAAATTAAACTGTTACAGAAAAAAAACCATCTAAACAAAAAAGGAAACCGGTGGATGACACCTTCCCTCCATCGTCTGCATCCGGAGGGTACATTTTGTTAAGAAGTCCGCTCACGCAGCCACGCTGTTTAAAATCCCTTTTATACACAAGCCATAAAGCACCCGGAGCCGTTGGACAACTGGTTTGCATTCTTGTGCCAACGCACTTCAGTGCAGTGTTGATAGTTTCGCCGGCGGCAGAGCCGCTGATGGTCTCCGACTTTGTGTAAATATGTGCCACTTTATCCTCGCTCAGATTTTATGAGCTTATTGTACAAGATAGAAACCATGTTTGCAGAGAGGGTGTGTATTTATAACGGAGAGGGGGATGTTTCTGTAAGTGCACATTTCTGTTCTGCTAATCCCAACAGTATTCAAATGCCAGGTTTTTGCCGTCTTTTCTGTTTTGTCTTCTGAATAAATGGCATGTTTAATCAGTTCAATTAAAGCCGACCTTAAAAGCTGCCTTTTCGTGAACTGAATCTAACGCTGCGCTTTCAAAGAAAGTCCAAGGGTCGTGAAGTCAAACCGATATGTGAAAGAACTACAACTTGTTTCCTGTTTTACTTTTTAACTTTCTCCTCTATTAAATGTTTAAATGTCACATTTATTAGAGAGGTCCAGCGGCTGCCCCCAGCTAAGGTAGATTTACCTTTTGGTTCTGTGTAAATGAGCTACTAGATCTCGGCTCGTTCCCGCCTCTACGCTGTGGATTGACGCGGCGCTGATTTGAAACCCGTCAGAGATTTGTGGTTTTCTGATGGAGAGGAAAGAAAAGTGTAACCCAGATGGATGGTTACCGCCTCGAATCCAGATTTTGATTTACTTGGTTACAGCTTCTGGGTTTTGGTTCTGAGATTTGGGGGTTTTGATTTGCGATACACTTGGTGTTGAATTGACGCCACGTACTGGGGAAGTGTAAACACATTTTATCTTCAGGGTTTCCATGGTAACTTCAGGGTTTCCATGGTCTACAGGTTAAGGATGGGAATTGATAAGATTTTTAGTTTTCATTTCCATTTTTTTAATTCTGCTGATTCGGATTCTTGATTCGGTTGTTTATCGATTCTCATTCGAAAAAAAAGGACAATAGAAGGTCGATTAGCATCACCAGTATAACATTTTAATAATAATAGATTAAACATTCTTCTGTAGAAATTAACAAAATGCAACATAAATTATTCTGTGGCAATTCCAACATTTTTGTAATAGAAATTAAAATTCTCCTTTTTGATATATGAGCTGAGCACTAAAAAAATAAAACTGTCACTCAGTGACAAATACAATCAAGTCAAACTGTGTATTTTACAAATCTGCAACCCTAACCTTTTGACAAAACATCTACTTGGCAAGTATTGCAAGTTCGTTTGCAAAATTTGCAAACAATTCCAAGGATTTGAAACACTGGGGAACCGGTTCTGAACAAGAATCGGTTCTCGTAAAGCACAGTGGGCTTAGATGCTCGACACATTCCCTCATTATTTAATTGTCAATTGTTAATTTTAATCATTTCTGGTCAAAATAATAGATTTTTGGTTTGGGGTCAAATCCCTCCCAGGACTAACAGCCTCTTGAACTCACTGCTGAAAAGAATTGACACTGTATTTTATTTTAATTTGGAAAAAAATTGTAAAATTATTACATTTCTGTTAACCTACTATTTACAGCACGTTAACCTACTATTTACATGCCATACTTCGGTCCAGTGACATTGAAATGATGTTCCAGCATGATTTCATCGGAGATATGTCCAAAATCAGAATCACAGTTTAATCCAAAACTCTGAAATGAACAAAACTCGCTTCAGAGGAGGTAAAGAGATGAGAATAAGTAACCATGGTGAGAATATAGACTCCACAACCCCTCTGGTCTCCTCATCTCCCACCAGGTTCTTGTTCCTCACCAGTCTGATGATATCCGAGACTGAGCTTTATTTTCCCCTGTTTTGGTTGTTTTTTCGTGCCAATCCAGTGTGGTAATCTTGTTTTTTTCCAGCTCCACCAGTCCTTGCGATGCAGTGAACGCCTCCGACTCTAGGTCGAGCGAAAAGTACACTAAGCATCTATGGTTACATGCTGTACACGGCTTAACGAGACAACAAAAGTCATTTGAAATGTTGTATTTTGCCGCATTTAGAAGAAAGAACTTCCACATCCCTTTATAGGTGAAGCAATGACATCGATAATAATGATCTGACT
Source organism: Cololabis saira (assembly GCF_033807715.1). Classification (NCBI taxonomy): domain Eukaryota; kingdom Metazoa; phylum Chordata; class Actinopteri; order Beloniformes; family Belonidae; genus Cololabis; species Cololabis saira. Next base: position 20,202,136 of record NC_084596.1, read on the forward strand.
GTTCCAACAATTGTGTGAAAATAATAGCGCTGCAGAATAAAAAGAATTTTCCTCCTTACAAAATAAGAAAATAGATGATTTTTCAGAAAAAAAAACACAGGTGGTTCATCTTATCAGGATGAAACACACAGTTCAATCACCGGTTCAAATACTAATAACTGCTTTGTAACGTGGCTCAAAAGCAGAAACTTTTTCTTCTTCTCCTCCTTTTAAGAAGTGAAAAGTAGGAGACAACCTTAAAATTCGGCCGGTGAAGCTAGTAATGGCAGGTGCAAGCTTAAGATAACAAAATGAAACAGCTCACTTTTAAATTAAGTGCCAGTTTTGATGAAATTCTGCAGCAGTGTTGTGAACAACGTCCACCATGATGCATACTGAATCCCTCGCCTTTCCTCTGGCTGCTCTCCTTTCTGGGCCTAAAGCGCTGGACTTCACCAGAAATAAATAAGAACGGTGAAATGATTGTTGCCCTGAAAGATTTGAGTCGGAGGCTGATTGAATGAATATTATTTACAACAATCTTAACATATTGAGTAATTATGGAGCAACATCTTGAAGAGTCTTTGGTTTCTGACCATCGGATGGAGTTGGCTCAAATACTCTTTTACTTTGAAAGTCATTTCCTTTGTTGGTCTACTGCACGGGTCTCAAACTGAATCCCAGAAGGGCCGGTGTCCAGCATGGTTTAGATGTTTCACTGCTTTAACACACCTGATTCTAATTAATCATCGTCACCAGCTTGTCATCAAAGTTTGGATAGTTCTGTTGATGACACAGTCACTTGTATCATGGTGCAATGAAGCAGGGAAACATGTAAAACCTGCAGGGACACCGGCCCTCGAGGACTGGAGTCCGACACCCCTGGTCTACTGCATCTCTTAACCTTTTTGTGTAGGTATTAGACTTGTAGTCAAGAATCGAGACCAAGACACCACCAAGACCCGAGAGAATCAAGACCAAGACTAGTTCAGCTCAAGACCGAAACCAGAATAAAACCTAGTAATTTTCTCACCCTGCATGAGTAGTCATCATCAGCACCATCCTGGTTCAGCTAGCTTCCATATGAGGTTGTATTCAACTGCAGCACAATAACACAGAGAAGTGGATGTCTGATGTTGAACTCACTATAAATGTTTTCATCCATCAGCTGAGATCAGATATGTGTGGCGACTGCACTACCGCTATTTCTACACTATTGGAGGATTGACTCCAGTGCTTTTAAGGATTGACACGACTACTAACTAGTCCCAAAGTCCTCTAACAGAATAACCAGCCTCCAACACCCCCCTCCACCTCAGAAAAGTAAGGAATAGTAAATGTTATTGATTAAATTGGACTTAATTTGGAGATGAAACCTGAATTTTAAATATTAAAGATTGAAATTACATTATTTACCATTATAGTAATCACATTACACCGTATATCAGCATCACTGAAATGGACCTGGGGCCTCATTTATAAAATAGTGCGTAGGATTCATACTAAAAGTGTACGTGCGCTCAAAAGCCAAAAATGGCGTGCGCACAAAAAAATCCTGATTTATAAAACCGTGTGCACGCACATCTGCACGCAATGTTCGCTTTATAAATCACAGTCCAGCTGGAAGGTGGCGCACGTGAATTCACCTTATATCCCGCCCTCGACACGCCCACATTATACCGTAAATGGGCAATGCAAAGTACTTGATGAATGTATTTACATATAAATGAGCCTGCCGAGCATGCGCAGCGGCTTCCTGCAGCCTGTTTCTGCTGTGCATCGGGATGAATGAGACATGTCGAGCCGGCGTTCTGCCGAGTTGTCCTACCTCGGCAGAAACTACCGTACGATCCCCGTTTCTTTTATCTAAGTTTCTTTTTTTTCAAAGGCTTTTTCATGCAAATAGACAATTTAACAGCAGGAAGTCAGAATGTGCTTCCACATAGATCTATGTGTACGACGCTTCGGCGGAAGAAAAAAATCCATCAAATCACGCTTCCACATAGATATTGGCAGGATGATTTGACAGATGAAAATACCCTGTCAGATCACGCTTCCACATTTCCTGCTGTTAAATTGTCTATTTGCATGAAAAAGCCTTTGAAAAAAAAAGAAACTGAGATAAAAGAAACTGGGATCGTACGGTAGTATTTTCTGGCGAGGTAGGACTGTCATGGTTTTGGTTTTCTAGGACCCAAGTGCAGGAGACAGAGGGAGGCTGGAGGCAGGAGTTCTCAAAAAACAAGGGGTTTAATACGAAAAAGGCAAAAACAAAGCGCTGCAGAGCAGGATTGACAAAAACCAGGATCGGGACAAAAACTACGACGAGACATGGAGGAGAGAACAGTACGGACCGACAGGGCACAAAGGAATGACAAGACAAGATATACTGAGGGGATAACGAGACACAGGTGTAGACACAATCAGGGCAGATGGGACACAGGCGGGCAAGACAGAAACTGAGAGCTGGGGGGAATGTCAACCTTGACAAGGACACCTCGGCAGAGAAGTATATAATTTCATCCTACGGGTGGGACGATTCGCGGAGGTAGGACAACTCGGCAGAACACCGGCTTGAGTGTACATGGATCTATAAGTCTGATATGTGATGACATTAAAAGTATGACATGAATCTGGCTTCATTTCACCACCTCACCGCCTGCGTCGCCAGTTCCCCATATCTTCAAAATGTTTGTGCGCTAGGGTCAGGGTTGGCGTAAAGATACGCAAATTTTTCCGTTAGTTTTTTTTTTTTTAATCCCAACCTTTGCGTAGAAGGTGGCGTGCACATCTTTCAAGCCCTTTTTTTTGCGCACGCAAGCTTTATAAATGAGGCCCCTGATGCTTAATCAATCTCAACGATATGCAAATATTTGTCATATATTTCATTCATATATTTATTCAAACAAGGTCTTTATAAACACAAAACTGTTATTAAATACAGACACATGCAGATGCACCAAAACATGAAATCAAATGCAAAATACAAATAGTCTACAAAACTGTACATTAACAAGAGGAAGAACTGCTGATCACCAGATTCTGTCACCTCGGTGTGCAACGGCATCTCAATTATCCGAGACCAAGACCTGGAGAGACCGAGACAAGACCAAAGACTGTCGAGACCGAGACAAGACCAAGACCACAAAAAAGTGGTCTTGCGGACTACAAGTTTAGTTTGCATCTATATTGTCTGTTTGTCTTAATTTATAGTTAGACTTTTCCTCCGTCCATCATCTCCTCCTTGGAACGTCCACACTTCCTTCATGTCCTTTATGTCTTCATGTCTCTATGGTTGTCTTGGATGCACCTCATCACATCAGCCCCGGCCTTGCTGGACCAACCATCTGTTGCCTCTGATCCAGACCCGGCCCCGGTCCCAGTCCCTGACCCTTCGGGAGACCGTCTCCTACCTGCTTGCCCTCAAACTTCAAACTTCAAACTTTATTTATTGATATAGCACCAAATCATGCAATATAAATGCAACACATGGTGCTTTACATACAAAATAAAATAACAGTCAAAAATACAATTTAAAACATCCCATACGACCCTACCCCCCACCCCCCACGCGTACACACACCCTCACTCACACTCATACACATGTGCATACACTCACACGCCCACACACACACACACACACACACACACACACACACACACACACACACACACACCCGTAAGTGGACTGGTGACATGGCTTAGCACTAACGATCCAGGTGAGGAAAACGCTACCTATGGGTGGCCGTCCACACTGAGAGGCTCCACCGGCCACGACCACAAGAAGCATCGCCACAGAGACCCCCACAACCCGGACAGACCGGGGCAGACCCCACACAGAAGGTGGAGTCCCACCCCCAGCTACCCAGGCCTGAGGGACCCCCATGACGACACCCCCATGGGCGGAGCAGGCACACCTCCCAGTGTGGACGACCCCCCTGAGGAAACACTGGAGCTAAAAACTAAAAGATTAAAAGAAAGTAAAAAATGCCTAAAAGTGTAAAATTTTAGAGAAATCTATACAAAACTTAAAGGGATTGTGACATGAAAAACACATTTTTCTTGATTTTTTGTGTTTTGTTGGGTGTCTTGACATCAATTACACCCAAAAAACAACAAACTTTTAACATTCAGTGTATTGTGTGCTTTCTGGGATTTTCCGCATAACTGTGCAAAAACGGCGTATGTGGTTTGGTGGCGGATCGTTACGTAACGATCCGCTAAATCACCGCCCCCTCCACCCAGCTCCCTGTCTCCTCTCCTCTCCAGCGCACCATAAAGGCTGATTTATGGTTCCGCGTTACACCGACGCAGAACCTACGGCGTAAGGTTACGCGGCGACGCGCAACATACGCTGAACCCTACGGCGTAGGCTCTGCGTCGATTTAACGCGGAACCATAAATGAGGCTTAACAAGGAGCTGTTTAGAGCCTCTTTTGTTCTAATCACCGGAGGAAAACTGCTAAGAAGACCCGCGGCCACTGACTGGACTTAAGATAAGGGGACAGTGCTGCTTGCATGCCTTTATTTTTATGATTGTTTGCTGTGGTTGCTGCTTTTCCGTGCATGCTTCGCCTGTCGCTCCCGGCTCTCTCCGATGCCGCTGTGAGCGTATGGCTGGAGGAGGAGGAGGTTTGGAGGAGGAGCGGAGCAATGATTGACAAGAAAGGGGGAAAGGAAGCATTTTTCACGGCGCAAAAAAACACTGTAATAAAAAGCCAGGAAAAGAGTACTAGAGTTAAGTTTTTCTTGTTACACTCTTTTAGACACATTTGAGGGATGTTGGCCAAGACTTTTAATAGTGTTAAAAGCATGTTAAAAATGATGTCACAATACCTTTAAGATGAATAATAAATAACATAAAATACAAAGTCACTAAAATGGATTAAAGGTTTAAAGATAATAAAAAAGCTAAAGAAGTAAGTACAATAAATAGCTGAAAAAACTATGTAAATGAGATCAGATAAAAGCCAAGCTAAAAAGGTGTGTCTTGAACCTCCTTTTAAAAATATCAACGTTCTCTGCTGCCCTGAGGTTCTCTGGCAGGCTGTTCCATAAAGAAGGGCCATAGTGGCTGAATGCAGCCTCATCGTGGGTTTTGGTCCCGGTTCGGGGAATGGTTAAAAGGCCGGTGCCAGAGGACCTCAGGGTCCGTGAGGGTTGATATGGTAAAAGCAGGTCAGATAAATAAGATGGCCCAAGACCGTTAAGACATTTAAAAACCAGTAAAAGAACCTTAAAATCGATCCTGAAGCGGACGGGGAGCCAATGCAGCGATTTTAAAACAGGTGTAATGTGCTCCCGCCCTCTGGTCCTCGTTAGCACGCGAGCGGCTGAATTCTGTAGTAGTTGTAGGTTCTTAATACTCTTTTTAGGAAGACCAGAGAGCAGGGCATTACAATAATCTAAACGACTAGAGATAAAAGCATGCATCAGCACATCCGTGCTGGCCTGAGAGAGAAACGGGCGGACTCTGGCTATATTCTTAAGATGGTAAAAACCTATCTTCGTAATATTCTTTATGTGTGGAATAAAAGTGAGCTCAGAGTCAAAAATAACACCCAGGTTCTTTACACATTGCGAAGGTTTAAAATCTTGTAGTTTTGGTAAAAGTTTCTCTCTCTGGCCTTCAGGACCAATAACTAAAACCTCTGTTTTGTCCTGGTTGAGCTGTAGGAAATTATCTGCCATCCATGACTTAATATCTAAAATACAGTTAAAAAGGGCATCAAGTGGCCCTGTGTCATCAGGAGACACGGCGATGTACAGCTGTGTGTCGTCAGCGTAGCTGTGGAAGCTGATGCCGTGTCTATCTCAGGCTTAACTCCACCGGCCGGAGCTTCCGCCATTTTTTCGTAGCGGTGTATCGCGTCATTCAGGCAGCCAATCAGCACAGTGGCGCATTATCATGGCCTCCCCGCCCAGTGGCGTCAATTCAGTCGAAGCTATGGTATGGCAAGGTTACGAGTCACAGAACTTAACTAGAGTATCAATCAACACGTCCAGCAAATACTCATCACAGAAGTCTGCTATGTAGCTTATCTGTGTGGTCAAGAAAATTGGAACTTTTTCAAATGCAGTCTCGATCGCTGCAAAAACTCAAAATCTTACCAGGAATATTTGTCTTATTCTAGTTAAAATGTCTCATTTTTAGTCAAAAAATCTCATTACACTTAAAACAAGAGTCATTACCAGAAAAATAACTTGTTATTTGACCATTTTCACCTGTTTCAAGTACATTTTCACTTGAAATAAGTAGAACAATTTGCCAGTGGGACAAGATTTATCTTCTCATTACAAGCAAAACAATCTTGTTCCACTGGCAGATTTTTCTACTTATTTTAAGTGAAAATCTACTTGAAACAGGTGAAAACGGTTGTTTTTGAGTCTTGTCTTAAATGTAATGAGAATTTTTTTTGACTAAAAATTAGACATTTTAACTAGAAATAAGACAAATATTCTTGTTAAGATGAGTTTTGCAGTGTATAATAACTAGTGAAATTGATCATGTTCTGATTTGCATTTGTAGTTATTCTATATGTATTAAGTAATAGAATAATCAATACAAAGAGACAGAGTAATTCCATAAATGTATTTGAAAAAACAAACATTTACATTTAACCCTTGAAGCAAAGGTGTGGCGGCTGCCATACCTTGCCATACCCAATTGATGCCCCTGTCCCCGCCCACTCAGAATCCCACATAGATAATGAGGTTGGAGACTGGGAAGATAAAGACATGGCTCAGAGGCTGGATTTCTCATTTATTTAGCAAAAACAAACAAAAGCTTCTTTTTAAGACATTCAAGGCCTGTTTAAAATAGGTATTAGGTGCCATAATAGGTCCCCTTTAGTAATAAAATCCCTCCCCTGTGGGTTTTTTACTGTGAAAGTCCCCACAGGAACCGGCTCAGGTCGTGAGCCAGCTGTGGATAATGAGACTCGGCTCCGCGGAAGCGCCGCCTCCGCTGCCTCTGGCTCCGCCCCGCCGTCCACGGGATTTAAATCTTATTCCAGACTCTCTTCACCGAGATGAAACACTCTGAGTGAGACTTTCTCCTGTGAAACATCTGAGGACTGAACATGAAAAGTTTCCTGATTGTCACCTCGTGTCTGTGGACGTGCGCTCTCGTGGTGAGTTGCTTTCTGCGTGTTTTTCCACGGACGTTGTCATTAATAACCTGACAGGCTGGGAAACTGTGAGGGATTCATTATCTGCCGTGATCTCCAGTCACGGCGCAGTAATAAATGCAAACACGAATCAGTCTATCATCTTATTTTCCCTGTATTGAAAGAGTAAATCAGGTTTTATTGTGTTGGAAAACGATGGGAACATTTTAATTAAAGTCCAAACTGACATATTTAAATTGCCATTCCCCACATTTCCATCTAAAGAGGAGTATTTATTATTTTTCCCTCAGAACTTCATTCATATTCACTAAATATATTATTTTTTATAGACATGTTGTTATGTAACTCTTTATTCAGCCACCCAAAGTTTTGTTTTGCGCCTCCAGAGACATGGCAGGACCGTTACAGGCTAATTAAAGACAGATGTTTATCTGAAAGATGTATTCAGGAGATACAACCTTTTGGTCCATTAAAAGATGATAAGACCTTTTGTTTCGGACCCAAAACTACACGATTCAAGGTATTTTTCAGTTGGACTGGAATCAGTTTTGGCAGAAAAATTACAATTAATGTTGGAAACGGAGTAAAAGTCTGCTTCGTAACCCCACAGACAAACCAGTCATCTGAACTTCTGTCCATGAGGACAGAGCTGGAATCATCTGTTTACTTTCTAAATACAGCAAAGTTAAACTGATCTCCTTATCAACGCTGTCGACTAAGTGGAATGATGCTTTGAGTCTTTTCAGAGGCTTAAAATAACAATTTATTTAGCTCATTTAACATCAATGGCCTTTTTGCTGAAGACACTTAACTTATTTTAACTCTTAATTATTTAAATTCACTAGTCCCCAACAAAAGCCTATAGTTTTTATCGTCTAATAACTGACCTGGGTTGATTTAAAGCCTGGATTGTTCCTTTTTGAATAATTCGAAAGTTTTAAATATTTCAGTAAGCTTTTAAGTGGAAGTTTGAGTTTTAAAATGATGGGTAGAAACTTTAAGCATGTACCTGCCTGAAATCTGGGATTATTTCATTCAAAACTAGCCAGATTAACAATTATTAAACTGGTATGGTGATCATTTTATCAATAGACCCAACCGTTAGATGTTTTTAGGTGAAAAAAACACCAAAGCAATTTAAACACGATAAAAAGCAGAATTTAAAAACAAAAATGCCCGATGAGAGGATTCTGATGGCGTCTTTCCTCAAACTTGAGGTGCTTTTTTCTGTTTTCAGAGGTTTTAACAGTGAAGTAATCAGCAGATTGAAGAGGCAGTGGCATCACGTATCAGTGATGAGGATAATCCGGGGCGACAACGCCGAGCCTCCCGACCGCCGGAGCCGCTTGGTGTTCGTTAATAAGGATGAATTGTGGGTGTGACATCTCAGTTTGGCCGTTCTCTCTTAGGCATCCTCCAGCTATTATCCCACTTTTATCTCTTGAATTCCCCCTCCGTCCGTCACAGATGACCTGCCCTCTCTGTCTGCTCGCTCTGTTCCTCCCAGTCAGCCTCCTCTCAACAAAAACAGGTTCTTGTCACCCCAAACAAATGGCACGTTTGCTCGAGGGCACTCCAGATGGACATATACAGACTAGGGCTGGGGATCGATTCAAATGTCAAGAATCGATTCGATTCAGATTCTTAAGATTCAGAATCGATTATCATGTTTTGATTTGATCCGATTGGATTTGATTCCGATATTGATTTGGGTTAGTGTTATTAAAACTGTTTTTTTGGCTGCTGCATGAATTATATGACTGTGTAGTTATGCAACATATTAATACTAGTATTATATTGAGATTTAACAGCAAGTATTGGCAGCTAATGATGCTGTAAGGACCAATCACCTCCCAGAATGCTGATAAAACTGCTTTCAGAAACATTGTGTGGGTCAGAATTACCAAAAAATATCCAGGGCAGCAAACAGAGGCCGTATGAAATCGGTTTCATTTTTTCCCATTTATGAGAATCTGGTTTTTAGCATTTTAGCATTGCAAATGTAACCCCGAGACAGTATATAAAGTAATGAAATATAGACAATTTATGCCATTATAACTGAAAACCTTAATGTTTTCATACCTTTAAAGGTATTGTGACATCATTTTTAACATGCTTTTAACACTATTAAAAGTCTTGGCCAACATCCCTCAAATGTGTCTAAAAAGGTGTAACAAGAAAAACTTCACTCCAGTACTCGATGCCTGGCTTTTTATGACGGTGTTTTTTTGCGCCGTGAAAAACGCGTCCTTTTCCCCCTTTCCTGTCAATCATTGCCCCGCTCCTCCTCCCAACCTCCTCCAACCCAACTGCTACACACTTCTGCCGTCTCCACACACACGCGCGCACACCGAACCACAAACACCCACACACACAGCCCAAACAGGGCGACTACAGCCCGGGGATGAAGTCCGTGACCAGAGGACTCGACTGGAAGTCGAGTCCTCTGGTCACGGACTTCTAACAGCGGCGTCGGAGAGTTAAGCCGGGAGCGACAGGCGAAGCAAGCATGCACGAAAAAGCAGCAGGGCGAAGCAGACAGTCCACAGCAAACAATCACAAAAATAAAGGCATGCAAGCAGCAGTGTCCCCTTATCTTAAGTCCAGTCAGTGGCCGCGGGTCTTCTTAGCAGTTGTCCTCCGGTGATGAGAACAGAAGAGGCTCTAAACAGCTCCGTGTTAAGCCTGATTTATGGTTCCGCGTTAAATCGACGCAGAGCCTACGCCGTAGGGTTCAGCGTACGGTGCGCGTCGCAACCCTACGCCGTAGGCTCTGCGTCGTTGTAACGCGGAACCATAAATCAGCCTTTATGGTGCGCTGGAGAGGAGAGGAGACAGGGAGCTGGGTGGAGGGGGCGGTGATTTAGCGGGTCGAGACGTCACGACCCGCCAGCAAACCAGATGCGCCGTTTTTGCATAGTTATGCGGAAAATCCCAGAAAGCACACAATACACTGAATGTTAAAAGTTCGTTGTTTTTTGGGTGTAATTGATGTCAAGACACCCAACAAAACACAAAAAATCAAGAAAAATTTGTTTTTCATGTCACAATACCTTTTAAAGTCAAAAACATGGCACTAGTTATGCTCGTGTCCTTTTTTGGGCATAAACAAAAAAAAATTGGCCAAAGTTGTAATGTAATGATGAAAAAAAAAGATCTTAAGACATATGAATCGATTTAGGAATTAATATGAGAATCGATTTAGAATCGGAAAATCGATCTTTTCAACACAGGCCTAATACAGACACAGATATCAAGCTGAGTCGCTTGCCCTTGTTCGGTTTAGGTTTCTACCCTCGGCTCCCCGAGGAGGTCTGTGTAGTTTGGTGTAAACGCTATCCGCTGGTGGTCAGAGGTAACGTGTTGGCAGGCGACGGCCGAAGGCTCGCTGATGTGGCCCAGGCGGGTCTGTGAGCTCAGCGGATGGAAAAGAGGCCTGGATGGTAGTGATGTGCGGATCAATACTGAAATATCGATACTTCCAATACCAGATCTATATGCTATAAAATCGATTCTCAAACTAAAGTATCGATACTTTTGATGCTTCAGTCATTTGTGGTAATGTATATCGTTAACAGGAATACGGTGGAAAGTAACTAAAATGACACGCTGCTGGTAGGACCTACTCTTTTTTCATTTTTATACTAGTTCTTATTTTTGTTATTTTATTTGTTTTAATGGTTTTATTATTTTACTTCGGATCTTTTTTAGTGATGGAAACACCTTTTTCAAACTGTTTTTTCTGTTGTTGTATTAGCTCGACTGTATTGTTAATGAGGCCGCTACCTCAGTATACTTCTGACTTTAAATTAAATAAGGGACACTGATGTCTCATATTCTTAACCTATCTAAAATACACAATTTGTTTTAGATTTATCAGGCTCATTAGGTGTATTTGTTGTGGACTGGTTGTTGTCAGACCCAGATGTAGGAGAGCCGGAGGCAGGAGTTCTCAAAAACAATGATTTATTAACAAACAGCCCTGCTGAGCAGGATACAAAAAAACCAGAGCTCAAACAAGAACCAAAAACCTGGAACATGAAAAACTCCAAAACTTAAACTCGGAAAACACGGAGGGAGGAAACAGTACGGACCAGCAGCGAGCAAGGGAAAGACAAGACCAGATATACACAAGGGTTAACGAGACACAGGTGCAGACAATCAGGGCAGATGGGGAACAGGAAGGTCAAAGCAGAACTTAAACACAAAGACACGGGCTTCAAAATAAAACAGGAAGTGTCAAACCCTGACAGTATTTGCACAATGTATCGGTATCTTCAATACCAGCCTGAAATTTACTCAATATCGGATCGGAAAGGAAATTGATGGTATCGAACATCATTACTGGATGGTCTACCGAGGGCTGTACCCTCGACATGTGACAGAGTACAACCGTGGAAACTTCCTTTCCACTCTCAATTGTTCAATTAATTGATTTGAAACATTGTGGTCCTCTCTAGTCTTCTTAAGGTTCATGGTGTGAGGCGTTGGGCTGCTTGGTTTTCTTTGTGGGAGCTGTAATGGATCCTGTGCAGGAAGGAACCGAGCTGATGACGGAGAGCAGAGGCTGCAGGCCTCGTTCTTTGTTACTCCGAATGTTCACGGATCATCTTCAGCCTTCCAGGAGGTGTGAGAGGTTGTGGCTTGGGTCATTTCAATTGCGTACGGTGGCTCGGGAGGTGAAGCTGCCACCTGCCGACCTGGAAGCCGGTGGTTCGGTTCCTGGAACCGTCGTCCATGTGCCAAAGGGTTCCTTGGGAACTGAGAAGGACAAAAATACCTGTAGATCCCCGCAGACTGAGAGGCCGCTGCATGAATAGGTGCGTGGATGTGGTCGACGCTACTAAAAAAGTAAATTTACCAAAATATAATCAGTATTCCCTGCGTGTAAAACCACTTCCTTGTTAAAGAAGGTGCCGACACAACCTGCGTCATTAATTACGATTACTTATCAGGAGAAAAATACCATCTATTCTCTCGGCTGCCAGCTTTCAAATGCCAGGATTTGTTGTTCTGTTAGCAGGATTTTAATGGGATTGTAAATTGGAGCAGACTGCAACGATGTGAAAATGTCGTTGAAAACGGGAGAGAGGAAGAAGGCACGTTCTTTCGCCGAATCTCAAGGAGCGTTGGAAGGAGACTTTCTCTGTGTTTCATACTTGCTCAGTTGCTATAAATGCTTTAGACAAGTGTGGATCAGGTACTGTACCGCAGAGCCGTGCAAGGAACGATGAATAAAAAGGTAGAACCAACCTCCCACGGTGGGGGGATGAATGAAATATAATGGATTTATGTCCTGTTTTCTGGTTTTATATATGGCGTACAGGCCGGTCTTATCTGTAGCTGATGTGCAGGAGGATGCTCAGTGAACAGAGGCAGCGTCCAGTTTCCAAGGTCTGAGCAGCTTGTTCATCCACCGAGACAGGAGGAGGAATTGAAATGGAAAAATAGTAGCAATACTCTATTGTTGGGGACATAATTCAAAAAATATGCTGCAAAAATCTGTGTTTTTCTCTCACGTCATCCCTGACGGCAGCAGAGGCTCATGCCCACTAATTTGTATTATACCGTTTTTTTTTAATGTCTCCTTGTCAATAGTTGATGCATCTGAACATGTCTGCAGTATCGACAAACAAACAAGTTCCAGCAGCAACCGATCTCAGCTTGAACAAAATCCATGAATTCTCTTGTTCTACTTCGTTTAAAAACACAAAAGTTCTCATCGATCTGTTTTTTGCAAACTTGCATCCTCACATGCGTTCCTCCTGAAGGAGGATTAGATCATGGCGTTGCTGCCTGGCTTCTTTGTTCCAATAGTAGGGAGAGCGTATCCTAGAGGTTTATTTCATGTGTTGATCAACAAACAGCGGATTATTCATGAATGAAACAGCCGACTTTACATTTACATTTACAGTTACAACTTAAATATGTTGTAATAGGCTATAATAGGTTGGATGTTGTTGGTCTGGAAATGCAGGATACTCTTTAAAAAAGATTGGTACCAAAAACAACAACTCAGGACCTAGTGGAAGGTCAGTGGTGTGTTTTTCTGCTGAGAAAAATCCCCTCGGCTGTTTTTCTTATTTTGTTGAAGATGTTCTTGGGTTTCAGCCTTTGGCTGGAAAGCGGGTCGAAGCCAGACCAATCTAGCACATGGATGTGAGATTTGCCACGTGAATAGCCCTCTATCCACCCGTGTGTGTTGTGGCGAGAGCAGCCGAAGTACCGAGACCCAGACCTCCCTTTTCCAGCCGCCTCCTCCAACTCCTCTGTGATGGCACCAGGGCAATCCCAGGCCACCGGGGAGACCAAAGTCTGCATCCAGACAACTACACTCCAAGTCCTCCGCTGTTTTCTTTCCTTGTACCGATTAGTGTTGTTTTTGTTTCAATTTTAGTTTTAGTCTAGTCTTTGGGTCAAGCTATCATTTTAGTTTTTATTAATTTTAGTCACGTTCATTCTCCTTTTAGTCGTGTTAAGTTTCAGTCGACTAAAAGTCTGAGCATTTTAGTCTTATTTTAGTCAGAATTGTCCATTTTAGTCTAGTTTTATTCAAAGATTGTATTTAACTAAACCCATTTTACAATTCAAACAAGGTTATCTTATTATTATTTTATTGTTACCTTATAGACTCAAGAATACATTCATTCCAGATACAGAAGACTCTAATTCCAGTTTACAACATATCTATTTTTCCGCATTTCTCCCCATCTTTTTCTTTTTCCACGACACATTGGGTTTTCTTTTCCACGTCTAAAGTGTATCCAAAGATGGTCTCTTCTTCTTCTCCCAGCCCCAGAGAGGATCCCAGCGTTTCTCTATGTAACTTTGTTTTTAATTGACGTGAACCTAGAGCTCTGCGTTAATGGCATCAGCCTCTAACTCTGCAGCTGCATCTTCTGGATCTAATTCCCTGCGGGCCGCGACTGGGATTGAGGACGTGACGTCACCTAGCAGCAGAACTAAACCAGAGAAAACTACTGAAAACATGGAGATTAAGGATATTTGGTAGAACATTTAGTCTTGTTTTGGTCAACGAAAATGAAGACACATTTTAGCAGAATTTTTATTTTGTAATCTACGTTTTAGTCTCGTTTTTATTCGTCTACGATATTGCATTATATATGTAATTATCGATATTGTCACATGACCAGCATTTTCGTTGCGTCTCGTATTGTTTTCCTCAGGTGATAAAGGTTCGTTGACGACGATATTTAGTCATAATTTTCATTGAAGAAAGCAACTTCGGTACCGATGATGGCAAAGTATCCCAGAATGCATTTCACGTCAGGAAAGGTAAAGTAGAAAAGAGTAAAATGAGAGATATAACAGAATTTTTCTGTAGTTTCAAAATATTTTCATGTGTAACTTTAAACTTCAAATTCCTGGTTGTGAAGAAAGACACCATTTGAACATTTCCATTGATGTTTTTTGCATTCACAGGATGTTTTATGTAACACAGATGAAAGACAAAAGCTTAAGTGACTACATCCCACTCTGGAGGTCCATCCAATGTGGGGTAATTTGGCTGTGAGGGGGAGGCGGGCGCCAAGTTTGAATTTTTGTATTTTCAAATTTACACAATAGCCCTTTTAAATTAAGGAATCTCCAAACTCCATATTTATATGATAATATTCAAGTTCATTCAGCTCAGAGTTAGCCTTAGACAATCCCAAAGTGGAGTCTGACTCGCCCTGGTGAACTATTAAGCTGAAGTAGCTCACCCTAGCTGCTTGGATTCAAAGCTTAATAACATTTAATGACATTTGTAGCATGTAAGTTGCTGGTCTTTTTGTCCTCAGTTCTCAGTATGGTATTAAATTGAGGAATAAAGTAATAAGAGATCTGCTGCAGCTGTGTTCAGTTATTTTTTTCCTCATATTTCCTCCTACAGTTGATCAGAAACCACTTACAAGTAGGGCTGGGGGTCGATTCAAATGTCAAGAATCGATTCCATTCCGATTCTTAAGATTCAGAATCGATTATCAAGATTTGATTCGACCCGATTCCGATATTGATTTGGGTTGATTAGTGTTATTAATGAATTGTAGTTCATGACTGTAGTTATCCAACGTATTACTACTAGTATTATATTGAGATTCAACAGCAAGTATTGGCAGCTAATGATGCTGTAAGGACCAATCACCTCCCAGAATGTTGATATAACTGCAGAATTACCAAACAGATCCAGGGCAGCAAACAGAGGACGTATGAAATCAGTTTAAATTTTTCCCACGTTCCGTTTAAATTTTTTCCATTTTCGGTCTATTTCGGTTTTTAATTTTTGAGAATTTGGTTTTTAGCAATTTCTACAAATGTAACTCCAAGACAGTATATAAAGTAATGAAATATAGCGAATTTATGCAATTATAACTGAAAACTTTAATGTTTTCATACCTTTAAACAGGCAAAGGTAAGGCAAAGGCCTTTAAAGGCAAAAACATGGCACTAGTTATGCTTGTGTCCAACAAAAAAATACTTTTTTGGGCATAAACAAAAAAACACTAAAAGTTGTAATGATGAAAAATAATCGATCTTCAGACATACAAAGTAAATTTTTAGGAATTGATATGAGAATCGATTTAGAATCGGAAAATCGATTTTTCAACACAGACCTACTCCCAAGTTGTGCACAAACGGTTATTTCAACAAAATATAATGTTACCCTAAGTAATGCAAGAGTGAAATGAAATGTTCCAGTGAAAACAATGCAAGTTTAAGTCTCAGCAATGCCAGATAGTTGCCAGAAAAACATATGGGACACGAGTGGAGATTGAATAAATAAGAGGGGCCGAGGCCGTGCTGCATAATCAGGTGTGAACGGGACTAATTATTTTGGAGCTGGACTACATGTGAATAATTCAACCCACTACAGTTACAACATGTCCTAAATGCTTTCACACGAGAACACTGTGAACAGTCTTACTGCGTGCATTTTCTCCTCAGGTCATACGTGTCCATTTTTGTCAAATATTGTCACAAAAGGGAGCTAGATGCTTCGATTCAAATATAACTTATGGCATTTATTTGCGTAACGAAAGCGTTTTAATGCTGTGTTTGAGTTTTCATCATTCTTCTGTCGTTTTCAAAGTTTTGGTATTCATCTTTCATTTTAAGTATTAATTTGTGCCACTCGGTCACGTAAAGGAAAACACATAAAGCTCAAGGTGGCGATTCAGAAGATATTAACAATAATGGCTCTAGATTTACTTGGTTTTTAGACTTTTTGTTTGAAGAGTTTTGTTTTGAAGCTGGATGTTTATTCGCTTTATCCACTTTGTAATCTGCATGTGTCATTTGGAAATGTTTATATATTTAAATAGCTCATGAGTATATCTATGTGTCCATCACTTGGTATTCATGTAAATTAGCCTCATGTCCCCCCTCCAACACATGCCTGCAGCCCGCCACTGCCCCTCTGCAGCTGGGAGGAACCCTGCCTGCTGCTCCGATGAGGTGAATGTAATGACCGCTAACAGCGGAGACGGGGAAGCCCAGGGTAATTCGTAGATCAAGAGGTTCCCGAGCGTAGAGACGGCTGTTTTTCAGTGCATTAATTCACTTTTTGCAGGCAAAAGGTGTCACTTAAACTGACACGATGAGTTGCATCTTCTCTCTGCTGTGCGCTCCGGATTGAGAGAATTACTCATGACGAAAACCAGATTTATTATTAGATCTCACGGACTGTTAAATGTCTAATATTATTGAATTTGCTGCTTAGCCAAACCTGTTGGTGAAACTGATTAAGTAAGAGCCTCTAATGGGAAAAGTAGTGCCGGTTTTAATAATGATTCATCCTGTGGTTGTGGGAAAAGACACTATTCAGATCTGTTTTCATCACATAAAACATGAAAGGAGGATTGCTAAAATAATTTAAACTGGGTTAAGAGCTGCCCAGCATATTATCATTAAAATGGAGAAGGGAAGTGTGAACCAAGCCTTCTGACTCTTGAACAACGGAAAACCAATCATGTGAAAACTCAGTAATATGATATGAGGTTGCTTCAGTTTGTCAGGCCTAGGTTCAACATCATTAAATGGCCAATCCTGTTTTCTTGTCTTCCCTGATAGCACAGTGACATTGGATTCAAATAGTGAAAGCATCACCTTCATGCCTGTGTTATGCATCACGTCTTTACCCAGTTAGCCAGGTTTCAGCTAGTATAAGCCCCAGGTAGTTTTAAAGGGTCTATTACCAGGAACAGCCCTGTACCGAGAACCTTTTTGGAGCCTAGACAGGTTCCCTCACTTGGGATAGTTCCTTCATTTATTGTTATTCAGTCTTATTGGTATCTCTTTCGAGTTTCATGTTGATCTTTTCATTTTTGCTTTTTTTTCCTTTTATTTGATTGACAGTTGGCAAATAGTGAAATTGGTGCGTTACTGCCACTAATACCCAGAGGTGGACAGAGTACTCGACCCCAGTACTTGAGTAAGAGTACAAATACTACTGGTCAAAATTTACTCCCTTACAAGTAAAAGTAGCTCAGTCAAAATATTACTCGAGTAAGAGTAGAAAAGTACTTGCTTTTAAAGGTACTTAAGTATCCAAAAGTAAATGCTTTTAAATTTACTTTAAGTAAAAGTAAGAGTAAGAGTAAGAGTAAATTTCTTATTTTCCACATCAGTAAATTACTATATTTTTTCTAAATTAATTTAAGGATCTTTTAACTCTTGTTTCTGAGAATTCGATGTTGAGTTGTTGAAAGCAGAGAGGTAGTTCTGCTTCCGCAGACACAATAAACATTTGAAAATAAATGTCTGTGGTTTGTCTGTGCCCTCATTTTTTACTCGGTCGAACTCAAACATTGAGTTAAGATACGGCCAAGGATTTTGTTAAAGTCCCTGCTCCAAGTCCGGCTCATTATCAGACTCAGACGACTCAGCGGATTGTCTTTCTTCTCCTGACGCAGGCGTAGTCATTGTTGCGGCTCTGTCTTGACAAACGCAGGCTACTTTGGCGGTATCGTTTTGAGGAGGCTTGACGTATTTCCGCTTTACGTACATCCCAGTGGAGAGCGTGCACTGTGATAGGTCTCCTCCTTTGACAAAAACAGCTTGTGTCCAATAGGATTTTAGGGAAGAAGAAAAAAGAGCAGACCTGAAAGTAACGAGTACTTTTCAGCCTTCCTAGAAATTTACTCGAGTGAAAGTAAAAATATGAATGAATGAATGAATGAATGAATGAATGAATGTATTCAAGTAAGAGTAATAAGTACCAAAGAAATCTAACACTCAAGTAAAGTACAAATCCTCTGGATATGTACTTAAGTACAGTACTCAAGTAAATTTACTCCGTTTACTGTCCACCACTGCTAATACCCCTTTTCCACCAAACCGGTTCCAGGGCTGGTTCTGGGCCAGGGCTGGTGCTGGTTCACAACTCGTTCAACTTGGGAACCAGCTGAGAACCAGTTTGCTTTTCCATAGCTCGGGTGCTGAGGGGAGCCACGTCAGTTACGTCGCTGCAAAACTCAGTTTAGTCGCTACGTTTACATTGGCACCAAAGTTGAAGCAACAACAATGTATTTGCTCTAATACAGACTTGGTCCTCGTAGCTCCTCCGTGGACACATCTCTAAAAGACGGGTTGTTTCCTCCTCATTCCACTGCTGCTTTGCTGCATCCAGATTCATTCTTATTTGAAAATGTCTCCGTCTCCCAGTCTCACTACTGCCGTTGGTCTTAATAACTCCGCCCCCTCCACTTACCTAAGCGGTTCTTTCCTCGAGCCCAGCAAAGAGTTGGTGCTACCTTGGAACCGGTCTTTCTGGCCCGGAGCCAGTTCTTTATCAGTGGGAACAGAAAACCTGGTTCCAAAATCAGCCCTGGAACTGGTTTGGTGGAAAAGGGGTACAAGTGACATAGGGTTGTTAGTCAGTGGATCCTTCCTGGACCAACACCATAATAAAAAGGCCATAGAGTGCGTTGGGATTTGCTGGAGAATATTTTTAACAATATAGGATTTTCGGATTTTCGGATTTTCTTATCAGAAGTAGAAGATTTTGGCACAAATTGGAACAATTCTTGTCCCATTAGTTCAACAAAATATGCAGAGTTGTTTATTTTTGACCAGGCAGGGAGGATTTAGCGAGGACCAGGATTGAGACACTACTGAACACATGAGGTTATATAGAACTGCTTCGTTGACAAATGAGCAAGACAATACTGTGCTAATGAGTGGGGAGGGTCTGGTGTATCGGGTCAAAGCAATTCATCCCCCCATGTAGTCAGAAGTGGTATTCAAATGAAAGTAAAGGCAGGAATAGCTATATAGTTGAAATCCAGTGCACAATAACCTGTGATATTCACTGAAAAAGTTTAAGTTTTGATCTGTGAAGTTTGTGTAGTGGGCTGCAGAGTTAACTGTTCAAAAAAAATAAAATAACTGGGCTTAACCACTTTATTTTGTCATCTACGTGTCACAAAGGCATCAAAACCTCATGAATCATTCAGCCAGCAGGTTCAACACAACAATAAACAGAGACTACTTAAAACCAGGGCTGACAGCTCAGTCTGCAGAGAAGTCTGCGCTCACATTGACACATCCATTTGTGCTGAGCGAGCCTGTTAGATTTGAATAAATGTACGGTGGATCCGCCGCACCGCATCCAGATCTGAGCCACTCATTTTATCCCCAGCAAAATCCCCAGAATGCATCAAAGCCTCACTGTTGGGGGAGTGTGTTCGATGAGGGATTGGGGGGGGGGGGGGTTGTGGTTCTGAAGCAGTTAAGTAATGGGAAGATGAAGACTGGAAGTAATTAAAACTGCACGGGATTTATCTAAGGATCATCTCTCGATGCAAATGAAGTAGGTGAGCAACGCAAATAGTCTCAGCGGTGCGCCGCGCGTTTAATCCGTTTCAACCGTTTATCTGAACACGACCAGCCTCCACGTAGTCCTTCACTCAAACGGCGGGCACAAGAAAAGGGAAACTCAACCTTGCATCTGAAAGTGAACACTGAATTAAATTTATAATGCGCTCAAAGATAAAGTCAAAATAAAAAGCACAATGGCCGAAAGATCTGGACAGCTTTGTAAGGAAGGGTGTCCCGGTCCAGACAGCAGCAGGATTTATTGTTTGCTGGTTTGATCAACACATTGGTGGAGCAGCTTTTCATTCCCGGCTTCTCTGATGACTAACAGAGCGTTAATCCTTCAAACCGCTGCCACGGCGTCTGCATTTCAGTGTCAGAGCACTTCCTTGTTTCATGAACGTTACAAAAAGCTGTTTAGAAAAGAAAAGCTGAACGGAGACAAACGTTGCATTGAGTTTGGAGAATGTCATTGATTCGGAAAATAATGGAAGTGGAAGGTGAAAATCAATGGCTTTCCAGAGTGAATGGGGGTGTAACGTGAGTGGGTGCATCAGGTAAAACAGCCTCCATCACTGATACTGTGATTCCTGATTTCCAGCTGTGAGCTCACTGAGATGCAGGACGAGTGTATGTAATGTTTTTCAGTCTCAAAACGTGAACAACACACAGCACTGCTGTGACGAAAAAAAGGAAACCAGCATCGAAAAAAGTCTCCAGTGAAGTAAAAACGCCACATGCTTTTATCCCACAAAGAACAAACATCACTTGCAAATTGGCGAGAAAGAGTTCTTTCTTTCTTTCTTTCTTTCTTTCTTTCTTTCTTTCTTTCTTTCTTTCTTTCTTTCTTTCTTTCTTTCTTTCTTTCTTTCTTTCTTTCTTTCTTTCTTTCTTTCTTTCTTTCTTTCTTTCTTTCTTTCTTTCTTTCTTTCTTTCTTTCTTTACCCTTAACACAGCTTGTAGAGTTAATCTTTAAAAAGGCTTTAGATTTACTACTTATGTATTTACGGCCTGGGATTCACGGACGCCGCCTGGCATCAGCAGGACCACCATCACTCTCTTTGGATAAGCTTTCTGAAGGCTTCACAATCCATCGTCTAGGTTTATGACCGAGTTCTGTCTCATCAGTCGTTTCACAAGTGAAAAATGACACCAGCACGGCGCTATCATCTTTTATGTTTGTACTTGAAGTGCGCTCGTCTCGCCGCAGTCTCCTTCAGGAACAGTACGT
This sequence comes from Cololabis saira, assembly GCF_033807715.1. Lineage (NCBI taxonomy): Eukaryota > Metazoa > Chordata > Actinopteri > Beloniformes > Belonidae > Cololabis > Cololabis saira. The sequence goes on from NC_084596.1 coordinate 20,223,292, forward strand.
AGTCATTACGTAGAAAATTAGATCATTACGCAGAGAGTAGCAGGTTCAACATTTATGTTTCACTTACAAGCAGAACTTGATCTTTTTTTAAATTTACTGCGTCCTCTTGTGTTTTGATTGGTTGCATTGATGCGTATAGAGATGCTAGTGGAGACTCATTCATCCACCGTCTGTTCCTGAGGATGCCCTCCAGCTAACGATGCTGTCTGGATAGAAGGGGGAGACATCTTCAAGAACAAAAGAAATTAAGTCCAGTTGCCTGGTTTCAAACTCCGAGGTTCAAAAATCTCAGCTTTTAACTGTTGATGGGTCATAAAAAAATGGTAAAACTCTCTTTAGTGCCTCACCTGTGGACTCGTCCTCCACCTGGTAGCAGGTAGAGGTCCAAATCAGAGAACGACAGGACAATAGTTCATTTTTGCATGTCAGGCCTGCAACTTTCTAAAAGAAGATGACTTGGTAAATGTTAACACTTCTCACAACCCTTAAAACATTGTAGGTGTCCAGCTTAGGTTTGTACCTTTCTTTTGCTTTAACTCCCTATAGTTACTTTACATAATAAAATAGTATTTGTCTTGATTCTGGATCTCAATCCGGCACCTTTTAAGTGTTGTTCAGTTCTCTTGTTTGGTTAAATTCTGTCCTGTTCAGCTGAATTTCGTTACTTCTGTACGCCTGTTTGTTTGGTTTACTTCCTGTTTTATTTTGAAAGTCACTGGTTTGAATTCCTTTGTTTTAAACGGTACCAACTTAAGCATCGAGTGTTTTAGGCACGTTTCCACTAGGAGGAGGTAAATCTGGTGGACAGGAACTTCTAACAGGCCGTGGCGTTTCCACTACAGCGTAGCGCCACACAGGAACCTTTGACTGAAAATAGCACCGTCGACCACCGGGTGGCGGTAATGCGCATTTTTTGCAGTTCGCAAATGGCCAGCAGAAGAATAAAAAGAAAAAGAAACACGTCAACAAAGGATGCTACTTGTTTTTTTGTTTTCTTTAAACATACGCCGCTGCAATAGCGATTGAGATTAAGATTATGAAAACCGCCGCCGGACCTCTATATCGGTGTAATATGACAGCAAGACCTGAACCGACGTGTCGGTCTAGCCATTATTTTTTTAATGTAATCTCTGACTGCATCAAATGTACTTGTAGAAAAATGTCTCTGGTCAGAATGCTTAAAGGAGCTTGAGGCCGGATTGTGGCAGGATTTATGAAAAAAATCCGTATACATTTTAAGTTTTCTAGTAATAATGTCAGATGAAGCGTTCCAAACCAAAAAGAATGAGCCCTCTAGTGCAGGGGTTCTTAACCTTTCTGACCTTGGGGCCCAATTTTTTCAGTACAGAGTGGCCCGGGGCCCGTTAAATATTAACACTGTATAGCAGGGGTATTCAACTTTAAGAGGTCCATTTAGAGAAAATGTACTCAAGCGAAGGTCCAGAACATCACAATAAATATATATATATATATATATATATATATATATATATATTGAATATATATATTGAATATATATATATATATATATATATATATATATATATATATATATATATATATATATTCAATAGTTGTATCAACATCTGCATCTGACTGTTATATTAAAAAAGTACATGCCGGTATTTGCCCATTAACATGTGTAACTTCAATTACACATATTTTTTTCTCTTAAAAATAAAATAGATTTTATTTTATTTTTCAAATGCTATCTTATTTTATTTCTTTACCAGCAGTTTGAATTTCCCCTTTTCTTTGTTAATTGTCTCAACACATTTTTATAATAAATGAATATAAACACATCTTAACAATTGAACAGTTTTGCAGTTTTTCTTTCTTCCCCTCTTATAATCTTATATGTCCCCACTTTCTGTCGTTCAGTGAGAGAACTGAGCTCTAATTTCTCCTGCCAGGACTTTAAATCTGGGCTGGATGGTGTCAGGTTCTCATGAGAAGGTGCTCATTGATGAGCCTGGAACGATATTTAGTTTTATTTAGCTTCTCATCTCTGTAAGAGTCAAGCTAATTACTTACTAAGTAACTTACTAAGTTTTATTTACATTAATAAGTTGTCAGGACTGCGCGTGTCGGATTTCATCCGAGCCTGATCAGCTGAGACGGGCAGGGCCCACAGCTCTCTGGCTGCGCTGCAGCCGTGTCACTTTCCAAACGCTTTTGCGAGCCAGAACAACAGTCCAGCCCACACATCTACATGTACAATCCTTCAGCAGTAACGACGGAGCCGCCCGAGCGGCACCGACCTCCCCGGCCGCGGGGACTCATCAGGATGAATGAACACGCCGCGCTCGCTCGCTCTGGGCGCAGACCCAAGTAATCGATCCCTGATCCTGGCGGATCTAAACGTACTCTGTGCAAAATGAAGGATTTTCACTATAAATACACACCATTTCTCTTACTATTACACGTACAACTAGCTGAGGGTCTTCTTCTCCTCATTTGGTCGGCAGTTCCTATGCAGTCCCGCGGCCCCCGCGGCACACACGTACAAAACTGATTTTTTTTCGCGGCCCACTAGATGGCGCTCGCGGCCCAAGTGTGGGCCGCGGCCCTATGGTTAAGAATCACTGCTCTAGTGTATCTCTCCTTTGCCTTGAACAGGCTGTGTGCTGCAAAATGTGCTGCAATTCGGTCCTGAATTTCCCGCGCTGGGCTGCGGATGTGACGTCACATGACGCTGCATGCACGTTCTGCCCGTTCTCCCGTGCCGGCTTCACTGTTGGCTGCAGTACCCCCAACGGCCGTCGTGGTGAAGGGTGGCGCTAGAGAGTCTCATTTCTTAAAAGGAGCCTCAAGCTCCTTTAAATGATTTGTGGTCATATGATTTCAGTTCACGTGAGAGGGCTGAACGTAATCTCCTGCTTCTAGAAAACCCAATCAGCATCTCCGACTAAAGGGCCAGTTTTTGGCTCCGTAAAGGTTCCTGAAGGCCACATTACAGGGCCGTTCCTGCTAATGGAAACACTCGCAAAAGCGCCTAGTGTCGGTGTCTCCCTCCTCCCCTGCTAGTCTGTTTGTTGTGCTGCTCTGGTGTTCTTCCTGTGTTGTTCACGTTACCTCTGTTCAGGTTCCTTCTCTTTTCGCTTTAAATCAGGGGTCACCAATCCTGGTCCTCGAGGGCCTGTGTCCTGCATTAGAGTTTTCTCTGCTTTAACACACCTGATTCTAATTAATCGTCGTCATCAGCTTGTCATTGAGGTCTGCACAATTCTCTTAACGACACAGTAACTTTTATCACGGTGCAATGAAGCAGCGAAACATGTAAAACATGCAGGACACCGGCCCTCGAGGACCAGGATTGGTGACCCCCGCTTTAAATCAATATTAATGTTCACTATCCTGCTGCGGCAGCACTTTTGTTTAAACAAACGACATTACTAAGTGCATATTTTGCTCCATCCTGCCTCACACGGTTTTTGGAGGAACCACATCTTTAGTCGAATGGAGAAACATGCAAAACCCCTTTCAATATTTCTTTGAAGAAAGTTCAAAAAGAAATATTTCAATGATCTTCTCATGAATTTGTTGAAAACATAGAATTTCTTTGGTCTTCACAGGAACATGCTTGCTAAGTAAATTTAAGAAAAAGTTAATGTTTTCCAAATATTCCCGACTTTTTCGGATTTGCAGCATTTCATCTTTGAATCCCGTGTCTGATATTATTGCAGTCCAGCGGCTGCTTGGCTGTGAGGAAGCAGCTCCGATGCCCTTCACAAAGCTGTTTCAGTCTGCACCGCGGTTTGATTTGCAGCCAGAATGAGTCAAACTATACACACTCTGGTTTACTTCATGGCCCGCGTGAGTGTTAACACGTGAGCTTAACAGAACGGCAGCTTGGACATTCGCTCCTGCCAGCCCAGATATTCTGCGTCCTTTTTTTCACCCCCAAAGAGCTTTATCTGTTTCCAGCGTCTCCTGTATGTAAACATGGAGCACATACACGGAGAGCTGGCAGAGCAGATATAATACAGAGGGCAGATGAAAGCACATATCTCCACCTCCAGAGGATCAACAGCAAGTTTCAGCATCCACCAATCCCACACCACACCCACAGCCTTTATGTTTGCAATGCAGCCGGTGAATAATTCATCCAACAAGTTAGTTATCGTTCGTCCTTTTAAATATTACCTTTCACTATATGCATTAAATCTTCAGTATGAAGGTGTATAAAATCCCATCCTGCCTTGTAGCTGTGATCAAACCCACACACGCCCCTCACCACATCCAGAAAAAAAAGGAAAGGGGGAACTGAAGAGGCTAAAAAACTGCTTTGTCTCCAAAAAGTCACAAGTTTTAAGTATCTGTCGCTGGTTTTTCTAGTTATGAAGTCTCACTAAAAAAGACAGAGAGGGAGGAGGACGAACATTCACGACTTTTATGTTCTTTTATGTTAAATCAAACTTCTTTAACTGCGACTAAGATGCATAAAATGTGACACTTGAAAAAGATTTAAAATGCATCCGAATGCCAACCATCAACAGTCTGGAGGGTCAGTGAGTGACATGAAAACACGATCATTAAGCTGTGTGTGTGTGTGTGTGTGTGTGTGTGTGTGTGTGTGTGTGTGTGTGTGTGTGTGTGTGTGTGTGTGTGTGTGTGTGTGTGTGTGTGTGTGTGTGTGTGTGTGTGTGTGTGTGTGTGTGTGTGTGTGTGTGTGTGTGTGTGTGTGTGTGTGTGTGTGTGTGTGTGTGTGTGTGTGTGTGTGTGTGTGTGTGTGTGTGTGTGTGTGTGTGTGTGTGTGTGTGTGTGTGTGTGTGTGTGTGTGTGTGAGATTTGGCAATTTTTCATGGGCACAACCCACCCACATCCTCGGATGCTCATTCCACAAATGCACGTTCCTTAAAATCGTGGCACCATTTAAAAGGGATATAAACAGGCTTTCCAACAATCTAAGATGTATTGCCAATAAGCACGGTTTGCAACAAAGAAATAATCTACCAAACACACATTTCCTTACTCTTTATGCTAAGTTTAGATTAATTTATATATGTTATATATTTTTTTTGTGTACTGCGTTGGGTTAATATGTAAAAAGTTAATTGAATCCCTTCTTAAAACTTTGCATCACGAATAAAGATATTTACAACCTGATTTTTCTTTAAAAAAAATAGTGAATACTCGATTCTGATTGGCTGGCAGGTGTCCATTAAAAGTGTTAATGGACACCTAGAAAAACAAGTTTGGTCAAATTGCCTGATATTTTTAATATCATTGCGCTGGATCAACTGCCAGGTGGTAACCACGGCAACGGAGATTCAAAGAAGAAGAGCCAGCTACCGCAGGACGGCGATGTGAGTGATTATGTAATTTCTTTTAATTTATTTGGTGAATTTAACAATTTTGATGACTGGGATGCAGAAGAGGACAGAAAAAAAAATAGCGGAGCGAAGCTGAGCGGACTAGAATATCTCCCGTTGCTAAGTCGTATCTAAGGTCCGTCCTAGTTACTGGAGAAGTCAACACTGTGTCCATTGCATAAGGACCTTATGGGACGGTAGTGATTGTTCCAGGTATTAGTCAAACTCTCAGGTGTTACCAAGGCGTTACCAAGCTGTCCTCCGCTTTGCGTCGGACGGTTCACGCCCCTGCGTTGTCCATATATTTATGTTAATGTACACCTCGTCGGGCATTATCCCTTACATATACACTATATATATATATATATATATATATACATACATACATATTCGCACACGCTAGTGGTTTTATTACATAGTGTGGCTTTAAATTAAAAAAAGCTGCAAATTCACCCGTCCACTAGAACCTTTTATTCCCTATAAATACATTTGAACAGAATAAGAAGCTGAAATAAATACCATTGCGGAGCTTGTAGCAGGGAACTGGTCCAAGGGGGAACATGTATCCGGCTGTAGTGGGTTAGTGGTGGTGCGTGATAAGCATGGGACTCGGGCGGCTCCCCTGGTGGGACTTAAGAAGAAAAACCTGCAGCTGCCCCCCCCCCCCCCCCCCCCCCTTCATGGCCGCCTGCTGTGGAGGAAGCTCCGCTGGGTTTTGTCTTCAGAGGGAAGATAAGAGCCTGTTTCTTTATACCGGGGACCAAAATTTAGTTTCCTCCATCGAGCTCATAGCGGTGTGGGAGCGTGTGTGGAGGGCTATCCAATCTATCAGGAGGGTTTATAGAAATCTAAACCTGTTTTAAGGGGTCAGAAAGTGAACCACATAATCCCTTCGATAATCTCCTCTGGGAAATTATACAGTTGCAGATTACAGTAACTTCAAAAAAAGAAAGAAAGAAATTTAATTAAATTGAAATAAACATTAGCGTACAGACTGGACTGCATGTATCCCTTGAATGGAGGTGATGATGTCACGCAGCAACCGCGGGTAACAAGTGAGCTTCCTCTGCACGTCTCCAGGTAGCAGAGATGCTCTTTCCAGGGGCGAAATCCCATTTCATAGTTGGGGGGGACAATAAACAGTAACATTTTAGAGAATAATTCCAGGGGGGGGGCAAGGAATAAAAGTTGTAGCCTGCCTTCTATACAGCATCTTTTACCGCAATTCGTCATTTTCATCTCTCTATCTCGCCAACAGGCAGGCGGAAGACCTTTCTTAGCACTGGCTGAGTCCACCTGCATGCAATGAATAAACTAATTATCAGGCAATCTCTCTCAAACCATGTCTAGAATATATATTGATTGTGTTGTCAAACATCTGACAACTATGCCACAAAACAGTAGTAATTGTAACTCTCTAACTGTAGTTATTCTATCTATCTCTGTCTCTGAAAAACTATGTACAATGTCTGTCTGTCCACCTCACAGGGGACAGACAGCTTTACTTATGGGGGGACATGTTCCCCCTGTCCCCCCCGGGACTTTCGCCCCTGCCTCTTTCACATTAAAATGCTCAGGTTTGGACCCGCCGTTGTTAACGAGCGCTACGGTCCGTCCCCCTCCACCTTCAGCACTTGCCGTCTCCTTGTACTGGCACCATTCGGTCGTGATCTCGCATTCTCCTTGATGATCAAGGTGAGAAATGGTTTTCCTCCTGCTCCGTATCCTCAACATCTCCTCTTCATCTTGCATGGAAATGCTCATAAATGTAGTGTTTGAGTAGTAACCGACTGGAGAAGAGAGCTGCGGTATTATCAGAGCTCGGGGTGGCTCATGTTTTCAGGCTTTGTCAATATAGATGTTGGAAAACACTTCTCTGAAGTCTCTTTCAAATGGCAATGCCACGTAAATACAGCAGTACGAGGCTTCAGTGCTTTCACAACCGTTTTGATCCCAGCTGCCGTACCTGCCACTTTTGCATCTGATTGATAGGTTTAAAACCAAACAACGCTGACGACAAATATAAAAAAAACCCAACAATTTTCTAAGTCTTTATGTACTTGGGGAGAATATTTGTTCATGGCAGCAGTAAATGTGCCTCTTAAAAAGATATTTTCAAGGTTTCATGGAAATTATTCATTCAGCCAAAATGTCCTTCAACAGCAGAACATTGACTTTTATAAAAGATCTTGGCTTATAACAAATTATTATTATTTATTTTTTCATAAGAAGAATTTTGCCATCTTTTATCTATATGGAGGAGCAGGATTTAAACTCATGCAGTTGTCAAAGTGATTAAAATCAAAATGTAAACCCTTTACTTACCAGCCGGGTGTGAGGCTTCTCAAACTACAGGTGCCCCCTGTATGAGGGGGGGGATTGGGGGCAGTCTGGTAATAAGTCTGGCACCTTGAAACACATTACTTTGGGATAGTTTCTTACAATAATTTTAAAGCTATACCATTTTAATAAATATTAATTGATCTACATCACTAAAGAATGGATCTCTGGATCTGATTTCTGGGTACCGGCATGTTGGCTAAAAGCTGATATTGCACCGGCCCAGCGCCATTGATGCTTAAATAATAATAATAATAATTCATGTATAGTTCATTAAATTGTACATGTGGTCCTTAAAAACTCTTCATCTTCTGTCTCTTTATCTATGCCGACGACCCTCAGTTACAGGGTATATGTTCCATTAAGAGCCACCGATCAGAGCAGTCTCCCCCAACTCACTGTCTGTCTTTCCGACATCAATTCCTGGACATCCCAAATTTTTCTCAAATTAAACGATGATAAAACAGAAATTATTTTATTTGACACTCCCAAATCCTCCAGCCAGTTAGCTGCCAATCTCGGAACCCTATCATACTACATCAAACCAACTGCTAGGAATTTTATTGTCTTATTTTACTCCAGCCTTTGTTTTAATGAACAAATTAAGAAAGTTGTCTAGTCGTGTTTTTACCAGCTGAAGTTGATTTCTAAAATCAAATCTTTTTTATCTTCTGATAATCTCCACAACTTTGTCCATGCTTTTATTCTGTCTCTCCTAGATTATTGTAACACCCTTTACGCTGGTATTTCTGAATCATCACTCCTTCAGTTGGTAAAAAACGCAGCTGCTCGTCTGATCACTGCCTCAAGAAAATGTGAACATCCTAACTCTAATTATCCAATTCTGTCGTCCCTTCACTGGCTTCCTGTTCAATATCGCATTGGTTTTAAAATTCTACAGTGAGGAGAACAAGTATTTGATACACTGCCGATTTTGCAGGTTTTCCCACTTGAAAAGCATGTAGAAGTCTGTAATTTTTATCATAGGTACTCCTCAACTGTGAGTGATGGAATCTAAAAAAAAAATCCAGAAAATCACATTGTATGATTTTTAAGTAATTAATTTGCATTTTATTGCATGACATAAGTATTTGATACATCAGAAAAACAGAACTTAATATTTGGTACAGAAACCTTTGTTTGCAATTACAGAGATCAGACGTTTCCTGTAGTTCTTGACCAGGTTTGCACACACTGCAGCAGGGATTTTGGCCCACTCCTCCATACAGATCTTCTCCAAATCCTTCAGGTTTCGGGGCTGTCGCTGGGCAATACGGACTTTCAGCTCCCTCCAAAGATTTTCTATTGGGTTCAGGTCTGGAGACTGGCTAGGCCACTCCAGGACCTTGAAATGCTTCTTACGGAGCCACTCCTTAGTTAACCTGGCTGTGTGTTTCGGGTCGTTGTCATGCTGGAAGACCCAGCCACGACCCATCTTCAATGCTCTTACTGAGGGAAGGAGGTTGTTGGCCAAGATCTCGCGATACATGGCCCCATCCATCCTCCCCTCAATACGGTGCAGTCGTCCTGTCCTCTTTGCAGAAAAGCATCCCCAAAGAATGATGTTTCCACCTCCATGCTTCACGGTTGGGATGGTGTTCTTGGGGTTGTACTCATCCTTCTTCTTCCTCCAAACACGGCGAATGGAGTTTAGACCAAAAAGCTCTATTTTAGTCTCATCAGACCACATGACCTTCTCCCATTCCTCCTCTGGATCATCCAGATGGTCATTGGCAAACTTCAGACGGGCCTTGACATGCACTGGCTTGAGCAGGGGGACCTTGCGTGCGCTGCAGGATTTTAATCCATGACGGCGTAGTGTGTTACTAATGGTTTTCTTTGAGACTGTGGTCCCAGCTCTCTTCAGGTCATTGACCAGGTCCTGCCGTGTAGTTCTGGGCTGATCCCTCACCTTCCTCATGATCATTGATGCCCCACCAGGTGAGATTTTGCATGGAGCCCCAGACCGAGGGAGATTGACCGTCATCTTGAACTTCTTCCATTTTCTAATATTTGTGCCAACAGTTGTTGCCTTCTCACCAAGCTGCTTGCCTATTGTAGCCCATCCCAGCCTTGTGCAGGTCTACAATTTTATCCCTGATGTCCTTACACAGCTCTCTGGTCTTGGCCATTGTGGAGAGGTTGGAGTTTGTTTGATTGAGTGTGTGGACAGGTGTCTTTTATACAGGTAACGAGTTCAACAGACCCTGCAGAATTTGGTTGCTTTCCTCCTTCTCTGAGTTGGCAGGCTGAGGGGAGACCACTTTATATATGTTAAAGCAAGAGAAAACGTGTTTTTCATAATAGGTCCCCTTTAAATCTTTACTAAAAACATACCTTTTTAGAAAAGCTTTTATTGTGGTGTGAATATTTTTATTCATTTTAGACTTTGTTATTGCTGTCTTATGTTCTTATCCACTATGCACTGTATTTTTATCTTGATGTATTTTATTATTCTTGGGAAGCACTTTGTAACTTTGTTAAGAAAGGTGCTATATAAAGTAAAATTATTATTTATTATAATTATTATTATAAATGATAAGAATAAATATTTGATTAATTGGCCTTTAGTCAGGACAAGAGAGGAGGGTTTTCTTTCTTTCAAAGTACCGTAACAGGACTCAAAATCAATTTCTCCACCCTGATTCCCAGCTGTTGTGCGACTGAAGCCGACAGGCAGAAGATCCTGCCAATCTCTGCCCGGGTCCACACTAAATGTGTCCGCCCTCTTCCGAACACATTTTCACGATGGTTTTCTTGATGGTTAATATCATGTGGCACGTCAGGTTACAACATAACTGATGTGGAGCTGAGATGACAGGAGCAGATGGCAACCTCAGGGCTAGAAGAACAAAAAACACATCCATCCACTCAGGTCATCAAAGCTGTACGTGTCAGAAAAGCGGTTTTATTTCAAGAAGGGAGAATATAAAACCCGATCCACATACAAATACATACCGTTATTGAACTCTTGTCAGTTCAGAGAGCTTTTGAAGCTAATTGGTGCTCGTTAGGATTTGAAAGGGCAGTGATTGCTAGTATACTATATTATATATTTCAGGCCAACTGATGCACTTTTATCAACTGCTGTCTGATGAAAATTACTCTAAATGAGGTAATATGTCTATAACCGAAACATTGTAGAGAAAGAAAAAAAAACAACATCATTTCATCAGAGTATCTGGAAAAAGTCAGAACTTTTGGCTCGTTTGAGGTCTCTTTGATGTAAATAAACCTGGATGGATTACAGCGCTTTGTGTACAGTGAAGCTGCTTTTATTCACCTAAATGAAAAGAATAATATCAAACAGAAGCTTTAAATGCAGCTCTCTTAATCTGGTCTAAATTCAGGCTGATTTCCCCGATGGACTGGGCTGTAAATGACACGGCGTAAGAGCATCAGCCACACAGACGATAAACATGGTTTATTGTCCCAAACCCTGATGTTTTTCCACCCTTCCTTTTTTCAGGGGCGGATTAATACAGTCCATGATGGATTATTTTGGACTGAGTCAAAATGAATTACGGCGCGAGCGTTCATGGAAATGAGGGAACGTTTCTCCCGGCACAGAAGTCTGGCTCACAGATGTATTTTTAATAGCTGTTGAACATCACTTGAGCTGAGCATCGACTCATGTTACATTTCAGTGTTTTCAGGGTAAAAAAGCCCAAATAAAATCTGCTTCATTCATTCATGTAAACCGGGAACCACTGGACGTTAAACAATGCATGGCACCACTTGCTTTCTCTCTAATAGTGGCTCTGATCATATCGTGGATAATAATGCTTTCAAAGTTATGAGGGTCTAAATGATCAGTAGGGAGAAACAATATTCAGAGTCAGGTCCATGCTGTGGTCTGGTGGGGTGGCTCGACCCAGATCCTCCCAGACCGCCCTGGCCTTTGGCCCCAGCTCGGTCCCAGCTGCCAGCGTGGCCCCCGTCGAAACGCTGCAAGCTGATCATCAGCCTTCACCTCTGGACCCCTAAAACATAAATGATTCTGTTCTCGTAGCTCTAAATCCGAAGCTCGGATGTCGGATTCACGGAGATCGCTTTTACATTAGCACCTACTCGGCTCGACTCAACTTGGCCAAGTTTCTTTTCCATAACAATTCAGCACCTGGAGCAGAAGTAGGAGGGATGGATTGAAGCTGCTGTGACGTATTTGATTGTGTGATCTAAACGAAGAAGACAACAACACTAAAGATGTAGAACCTGGAGGAGATGATATCTGTGCTGCTGGGTCTGTGGCTTGTGTTTGATATCAAGTTAAAAAATGAGAGTGAGAGAAGCTTCAAGCAGCGACTCTTTTTTTTTTTTTGTTGGTTTGTCTCAGCGCTGCTGAAAAGTCAGCTGGGAGCCGCGAGCAGCTATGAAGAGACAGAGCTCCTGGTGGATCTTGTCGTTCCTTATCGCCCGTCTAGATCCCTTTTTAATTCTTACCTCAGCCACCAGGTTTATGAACATCTACACCTCAGAGTTGGATCATGAAACAGAATTTTTGCACTGGTCGAATAAAATGAACAAGAAGCTGCCGTCAGAGTCGCTCTTTCGCTGATGCCACATCCTGACTCAGACGTCTGACTCCAACCCCCCGACCAATCGGTGGCCTGTATTGTGATGACGTCAGATGCAGTCCGACTCACCCGCTTAGAACCTTAGCAGAATAGTTACAGAGAAGTATCTACTAGGCACGTTAGACCCCTAGTGGGAAAGAACCAAACCGAGTCGTGCTGAGTAGGTACCAGTGGAAAAGCACCATAAGAAGCTGAAGTGATGACGGTAAGCCGTTAACGCCGCAGAGCGCAAATGTAGCTGTCACAACAAAATAACACGCCTTTTACGCTTAAGTATGTGACTTTAATTTGCCCTGATGATGCACATCAGACATGTACAGTTGTCATGGATGAGAACTCAGGCTGTGAGTTTGTTTATTCCAGTTGCAAATGTCAACACGGGGATCAGCGGAGATCGACTCGCCCTCGGTGGAGGCCTCTAGGGGTTGTTTGAGGAACTACACATGCTGCCACTTCCACTTTGGATGCAAACGTTTGCTGTTGCCAAGGTCCCACATCCTCCTTTTTCATGTTTTTTTGACAGGAACAAGATGAGCTGCAAACACACGAAAGCCTGATTTATGTTTCTTCGTTTAAATCGACAGCATTTTGAAGCAGATATGAACCCTTCTCCACAAAACCTCTGCATTGCAGATTTATTCACTGCGCTGAGCATTTCCGTTACATCGCTTTTCTGCTTACAGACAACCTCCTTGGACAACATTTGCAAATAAAACATTTGCTGGTCCACATCCATCAGTTACAACCCCAACAACCCCCTCTTTCATAGAAAACAAAAATGCATCATCGCTTTTCGACAGGAGGGTTAGTTTGTCAACAGATACCTGAGAACTAGCCATTCAGATCTCCTCAACATACCAATGTTTCTCCAGGAGAAGTTGGACGGATATGGCTCCATGGATACAAGATGATGCATATGAAATGCATTCAGGCAGCTTTGTGGCCTGAGAGACGATCAGGAGACTGCTGAAGATATTGGATCTGAGGAGACGGAATCGCCTTCGGCAGCGTATGGGCGGAAAACATTAACTTGAAAAACTGAAAAAGTTATGACTAAAACAGTGTGAAAAAGTTTACCATAAAAAACAGAAACAATTATTCCTAAAATTTATCCTGAAAAACCCGTCCAAAAATAATAAAATACCACCAAAAAAAGAAAAAGTGGGAAAAAGCTTTTTTTTTTCTAGTGAATGCAAAACGCTTCTGTATCTTTACTCAATTTTTAATAAAATTACAAATGTTTATTTACTTGGTTTCATGCTCAGCATCTCTGAAAAGCACCTAGAGACTATTTGTATTGTAACAGTGGCAAAATAAAGGACTAGCATCACTTTCACCATCCCAGCATTGCCTTCCCGCAGAGCAGCTGCATTTTGGCTGTGAGCTGTGATATTAACCTGTCTTATCAGTCATTCTAAATGCAAATGCAACCAAAATCAGAACAAAAATGAGTGGAAAACCTCATACAGACAGAGGAAGAAAAGATTGGACCTGTAACTGTATTCAGTACATGCTTTTCTGGGACCTTCACACTGTATTCTGCAGAGATGCTCTTCACCGCTTGCATCTTTATGAAGATGGTTCACACTGTCCAAGAGAATATGCCTCTCCCAGGATAACATAAAACTACTCTGAATTTACTGAACAATCAAGCTTCCCTCAAGCAGATGGTGAAGTTGGGCTGAAGTCAGCGGTTCACGGCCTCATCAGAGGTCAGGAGTCACTTCTGTGCACTCGCAATATTTACACGTCCCAGAATTGGGGCAGATGTTGCCTGAAGGTCAGAATAGTGGGTCTGCTACTCAGAGGACCAGCTGCAGAAATGATCCGGCCGACCCCTGGAGATTGCCTTCAAGCAAGGCACTGAACGCTACAAACACAGACAGAGTTGCTCAGTGAGGAAACTGAATTTTGCAGACAACGTGAGGTGAAGTTGAGTTTTTTTTCTTTTCCTGACTCAGCCCATTATAACATCTCCCACAGAAGAGCTTAATCCTGAGATGTTATCGAGTGAACCTTTAGCACCTAAACTGCAGAGCAGTCTTGACTGCAGTTGCAGTGTGAATGTTGTGATAAAAGAACTCTGAAAGGAAATTTCCTCTATCTGAGTGATCGGATGCACTCGATGAGCTCCATCTAACAGGCTTTGCTCGCCTCAAACATGTTGATTCTGATAAGGGCGGTGTGATGTCAGTGCTTTGCTCTGGGGCATTTGATACACAAATACAATTACAAAGTTGGTAAAAGTTCTGGTTGGTTGTTAACTGAAGCAGGTAACCCCAAAACAGTCGAAGCGCTCACTTTCCTGGTTCTGAAAAGGGACCATACGTGTTCATGAGCCATGAGTCAATCATTTCACAACATCATAATCCTTATTCTATGAATAATATTATTATATTATTGTTACCTTATAGACTCAAGAACACATTCATTCCAGATACAGAAGACTCTAATTTGAGTTTACAACATATTTATTTTTCTGCATTTCTCCCCGTCTTTTTCTTTTTCAACGACACATTGGGTTTTCTTTTCCACGTCTATGTAGGAAAGATGGTCTTTTCTTCTTCTCACAGCCCCAGGAAAGATCCCCGTAACTATGTAACTTTGTTTTTAATTGACGTGAACCTAGAGCTCTGCGTTAACGGCATCAGCCTCTAACACTGCAGCTGCATCTTCTGGATCGGATTCCCCGCTGCAGTGACTGGGATTGAGGACGTGACGTCACCCAGCAGCAGAACTAAACCAGAGGAAACTACTGAAAACATGGACATTAAGGATCTTTGGCAGAACATTTCGTCTCGTTTTGGTCAACGAAAATGAAGACACATTTTAGCAGAATTTTTATTTTGTAATCTACGTTTTAGTCTCGTTTTTATTCGTCTACGATATTACATTATATATTTAATTATCGATATCGTCACATGACCAGCATTTTCGTTGCGTCTCGTATCGTTTTCCTCAGGTGATAAAGGTTCGTTGACGACGATATTTAGTCATAATTTTCATTGAAGAAAGCAACTTCAGTACCGATGATGGCAAAGTATCCCAGAATGCATTTCACGTCAGGAAAGGTAAAGTAGAAAAGAGTAAAATGAGAGATATAACAGAATTTTTCTGTAGTTTCAAAATATTTTCATGTGTAACTTTAAACTTCAAATTCCTGGTTGTGAAGAAAGACACCATTTGAACATTTCCATTGATGTTTTTTGCATTCACAGGACGTTTTATGTAACACAGATGAAAGACAAAAGCTTAAGTGACTACCGTACATCCCACTCTGGAGGTCCATCCAATGTGGGGTAATTTGGCTGTGAGGGGGAGGCGGGCGCCAAGAGCCAGAGTTTTTATTTTGCAATCTACATTTTAGTCTCGTTTTTATTCCTCTACATTATTGCATTATATATTTGATTATCGCCACATGACCAGCATTATTGTTGCGTCTCGTTTTCCTCAGGTGATAAAGGTTCATTGATGACGATATTTAGTCATAATTTTCATTGACGAAAGCAACTCCAGCGCTCACTTTCCCGGCTCTCTCACTCTGACAGGAACCATACGGGTTTGGCCCGGAGGCAACATGAGCCATGAGTCAGTAATTTCACAACCTCATAATCCTTATTCTCTGAGGTCAATCAGCAGAAATTATGTGATGAAGTGCAAATACGAGAGTAGTCTTACATGTATTTTTTTGTATGCGCTGCTTAAAAAAGGGCATGGGTTAGGAGTACACCCTCGTATATGACAGATTCATGTGGACTTCTCTGACATTCAACAGTTTCTCAGTTGGGAGGCTCAAAGAAATAAGAAAAAGAAACCTGACAATCCCTCGTGGACTCTGACAATTCGCTAATCAGTGTCCAAGTGAGACATGAGACCTTTTTTTTTTTTTTTTATTCAACGCAAAAATCACTATGAACTAAATTATTTTATTCAATCCTTCATTAACATTCACAATATGAGATAAAAAATGGAGCCATCCAGCGATGAGAATGATCTACTACATCTTTCTACTGAAAGATGGAGCGTAGTTTTTTCCAGATGTGAATCAGATGACTAGTGGTCCAATTTGATACCCAATATTGGAGTTGTTTGTATTATTTGTTAAAACGCTTGGTGCTGGGCAACGAAATGAATCAGTCTGTCGGACTCCATGTGGAGGAGCATGAGATATGTGAAACATGATGGGGAAGGACTTGTCATCGCTCCGTTTACAGTATCCCACACATCTAAGGTCTCTGGCATCTCGTCATCCCTTTAACAGCTAAAATTAACTGAGGCGTCAGCATAGTTAATGGATTCGAATTTATACTAGGGCTGGGGATCGATTCAAATGTCAAGAATCGATTCAATTCCGATCTTAAGATTCAGAATCGATTATCAAGATTTGATTTGATTCGGTATCGATTTGGTTTAGTGTTATTAAAACTGTTTTTGAGCTGTTGCATGAATTACATGACTGTGTAGTTATGCAACATATTAATACTTATTATTATATTGATATTCAACAGCAAGTATTGGCAGCTACTGATACTGTAAGGACCAATCATCTCCCAGAATGCTGATATAACTGCTTTCAGAAACATCATGGGGCAGAATTACCAAACAGATCCAGGGCTGCAAACAGAGGACGTATGAAATTGGTTTTATTTTTTCCCCACATTCCGTTTAAATTTTTTTCATTTTCTGACAGGTTGTCTCCTCCTCAGACCACTGCTGTTTTGCTGCATCCAGATTAATTCTTATTTGAAAATGTCTCCGTCTCCGATGACTATTTTGGCAATTAAGCAATAACTACAGATGCAAATCTCATAAAACAGGACTTTTACTGTTTATTTCTTGTCCTCTTGTTTTGGCTGTTTAGGTCATTTACACAGCTTCATGCAGTCATTAAGTACATTGTTCAGTCTGGCGAGTCGCCAGCGGAGATCCTATACGGGAATTGAGGCACCCGCTTGAGCGCAGTAAACTGACCCACATTGCGACATTATATTATCCCTGCATTAACTTGCAAATGAGCATCTAAAAATATGACGCATGCCTCCTTTTCTTACCTCTACTATGTGAGCAGCTTGGCCAGGTGCTTCCCTGCAGGCTGCATGTGTTCAAACCTAAATTGGACTCCGTTCGCCCTACTTATTCTCTGCTGCAGGTTAAAACAAACAAAACACATGAAAACCACCATTCACTGGTGCATCAGTCTTCTATAATGTCACACAAATGATAATAAGTGTAGAGTCTCAGGTTTTTCCTTGTTTCATGTTGCAGACTGATCTTAAAGTTGATTAAATTTATTATACGATCCATAATTAGAAAAAGGAACAATAAAGCCAAAGCATATAGTTTGGTAATTTATCAAATACCTGGTATTAATATCCCCTTTATAGGACTGTTTACTCATTTGATACAACACTATTTTAGCCATTGGTCCTTGACATGGTCATATAAGATGATCTTCTTGTAATTGATGAAATTCAGAAGAGGTTACTGAAATGTAGGAACCTTTTAATAGGGTCCATCTGCAAGATCAGGAGATCGCTGAGCTTTTTGGCCCAAAAGCTCAGCAACGTCTGTTATTTGGATTAAGTTTGGAGCTACAAACAAACAAACAAACAAACACACCGATAACCATGGACGGGTGTTCAGGGTTCTGCTTTTGGAGATGGGACCCGACCCGTTCCTCATTAAAGGGCACCACAGCCTGCTGGGAGTTTGCCAAAAATTCTGAATTGCACACAAAATATGCTCCGACGAAAACAAAGCTTCAGCTGTTTGGCCTCAATTCAGGGTCGTATATGTAGCTGTGCTCGGACGCTGAACAGCACCTCATTAATAACTCAGGACAGACCATAATAACACTGGGAAAGCAACCCAGCACGAGTCTGGACCCAAAATTTAAACTCATCCTGTACATTTCCACCAAGAAAAGTGGAAGAAACATACAAATGTGAAATTTGAAACTGCTGTTGATGAATTAATCTCTTTAACCAATGGAGGGAAGGGGCTGAATTTTGTAAGTGGAACATCTTGTTTCATTTTCAAAACCTTGTTTTGGTTTGTTATTCTACGGAAGTATTAGGGCCATGCAGGAGAAAAAATATTTGAGAGGGTTTCGTTTTATTGTGCACTTCGAGAAAATAGTTGAAATGTCGGGAAAAAAGTCGAAATGTCGAGATTAATGTTGAAATACAATTTCGAGAACAAAGTCGAAATTTCGAGAATAATTTTGAAATACAATTTCTAGAAAAAAGTTGAAATTTTGTAAATAAAGTTGAAATTTCGTGAATGAAGTTGAAATACAATTTCGTGAATAAAGTCGAAATGTCTCCCCTGGCCCATCAAATCCAGTTAGGAGAGCGACTGACAGCTATGCAGGCAGCAGCCCTAACTAACTAACTTATATCCTTGTAGTGTAACGTTTATGTGTGATATGTGTTTCAAATCAATATCGAAAAAGCCAATTCTTGTAACCTGAACCTTGTTGTTCAACTTTATTCATGAAATTTTGACTTTATTCTCGACATTTCGACTTTTTTCTCGACTTTTTCCTGGAAGTGCATAATGAAAAAAAATCTTCCTCCTCTAAAATATTATTTTTATTTTTCTCCTGCCTGGCCCTAATACTCTTCCGTAGTTATTCTAAGTAGATTTTGTAGTCGTATGATTTTGAAGTAAATACATCGTGTTTTTTTTTTTCAGTGTCAGCGGTTACAGATCGGTGATTTGCAGCCTGAGGTGAAAAAGACTGCTGGGGCGGTCTAGGTTTGGTGGGACCGAGTCTGGTTCATCCAGAGCTGGAAGTCAACGGATCGGTCGTGTGCTTGACTTGTAAAGACTCTGATCTTTGGTTTCCAGATTCGGCCCCCTGCAGTCCTCGTCACGAGGATTACTTCAGACGTGCTTGGTATTTGCAGCCGGCGACCCGTGACTCACCGTTTATTTTACAGATGCTTTACAGAGTTGGGTTGGCTGTACGTGTCTCCGTTGAATCTGCAGTCCTACGTGCAGCTTGATCCTGGGTTTTTCCCTAGTGGGTTCTCACGAGCCATTTGTGAAGATCGTCAAAACACTTGTTCAGTACGTATGTCGCGTGCATTTGCTCAGGTTTGGGACCTTAATGCATTTAACATGAATTAGTCTTATATATATATGACTGGTCCGGTTATTGCTCATGGTGGTGACAGCCTCAAGAGGAGGTGGTTTCCGTGTATGAGTGCGTGACCTTGTCTCCTCCCATTTCATCTCCCTCCAGCTTGTTGAAGTAAACAGTGTGTTAAGTTTTAGTCATCTTGCCTGATGAATTTCACATCTTAAGTCATCCTCGCGTTCAGTCCGAGTCGTCTCCAGCTCGGGTTATTTGACTTGACAGGAGGCCGATGAGGACATCTGAGCGCATTCTTGCCATAGCTCAGTCCTAATCGGTCATTCCCATCTTGGATGAATCGGTTTGTTTTCTGATGCATGAAATTGTGGTTAAGCTGCCACTTTGAGCATGTTTGTGTGCATGTTCTTGTGATGAGCTGTCTGGAGGAGGGCCACCTTCGGCTCATGCTGGGGGATAAAGAGCTTCAGTCCAGGGGGATTTAACCGGGCAGTGGGGAGGACAACCAGGGCTATTTCATAACCGCTTGATCTCCCATAGGCAGGAAAAACAGTTCAAACTGTTTTTGTTGGAGGTGACTCAGTATCAAGTGGGTAAAGAATTTCTTACAGTTCTATAAATCAATTTTATTTCCATGTATTTTATCAAAAATGGAAGAAATTGAGAGTTTTTACTAAGTGACGATCAGAAAATCGTGACAGATGACGTTTTAGTAGCAAACTCTTGGGCGTAAAGCTCTTTAACGTATAATAACATGGACATATGGTCATTGAAAGGGATGTCCTGATCAGGTTTCTTTGGCCCCGATCTGATTCCAAGTCATTTGATTTTGAGTATCTGCAGATACAGAGTCCCGATCTGATGAACAGATCCAGGTTGTCCCCGATTTGTATTTTATTCACCTTATTCTATCATTTAAACAGAGCATCTCTGTTCGAGGTAGCTTGAAAAATCAAGTAATAATAAAGCAACTATTAACTAGTAAAAATAGTGCAAATTGTGCTATTGTGTTAACACAGCTCTGAACGCTTTGAAATGACCAAAAAGTTGCAAATACTTAGTGATGCACAGTTAATGAAACCTGTTTCCTACATCACTGCAGAAACAGGCCCTTTAGAAATTAGCCTAATATTCCTATATCCAGTCAAAGTTTCTTACTTTAAGTGAAACGTCTCTGCCAGAAGGGTAAGAAATGTTTTCTTGACCTTAATTCATAAAAGTAGCAAAACAATCTAAAGTAGTCTTCTAATTCTCTTGAAAAAGGGCTTTTACAATTTAAAAAAAAAAGAGTTTTTGCAGTGGACTTTCTCTTGTAACTCGCACTTTTGGTGAACTTTACTTCCCTGCTAAAGCTTCAACATTTTGTAATCAAGATAATAACAATAATGACAGTAAGAAAAACACACAATATTCTGTTTCCTCTTCCTTTAACTGTGTGGAGGTGGACAAGAAGTTCCGTAAACTTTTCTCTGAAAACAGCAACCTTCTGATTAAATGAAAACCAAATATAATCTTCTAAAGTGATAAGAAGAGATCTGTTCGACATCTTATTTCCCACAGTGCACGGTGTTGTTGTTTGCAGGACTCGTGAAGCTTCCTTAACCCTTTCTGCACTTCTTACCAGAATCTCTGCAGGACAAAACAATACACAAGCACTGAAGGAAACTACGCTGTAAAGCTTGTGTTCAAATCAAGTAACTCTTTCTGAAATATTAAGTTTAAATGAATAAAACCGAAATCATCAGTATTTTGTTAGTTTGTTTCTTTTTACCTCAGGTTTGGCATCTAATACCTATTGTATTGTGTAATGTCTTAAAAACAAGCTTTTGATTTTTTTTGCTAAATAAATTAGAAATTCAGCCTCTGAGCCATGTCTTTATCTTCCCATTCTCTAACCTCATTATCTATGCGGGATTCTGAGTGGGCGGGGAGACATTAGGCTGATTGGCTGCCTGAATGACGCGTAGCAGGGGAGGGCACAAAGACAGAATACAGACATTTGTGTTGGTTTTCACAACCAACAACAGAGCAATTTGCATGTCTAGCTCGAACAGACGCCATCACGATACACCACTAGAAAAAAATGGCGGAAGTTCCGGCCGGCGGAGTTGTTGTTGTTGTTCCGGTCAGAGTTAGTTGTGGCCGTGGTTTCACGCATCGGATGCCAACCAATGTAAATCGCTCCGTCGTTACGTAACGACGGGAGCAGAATCTGAACGGCTCGCAGATCCACATCAGACTGGACGGCTCATCCGGGCGGCTGTACAGACACTGCAGAATTTGGTTGCTTTCCTCCGTCTCTGAGTTGGCAGGCTGAGGGGAGACCACTTTATATATGTTAAAGCAAGAAAAAACTTGTTTTTCCAAATAGGTCCCCTTTAAGTGAGATGCAGCGTCCGTAAGTGTCAGCAACTAAGTTTGTGAATAAAATGTTATAAAACTGGAGAAAAGCGGGGGAAAACCTTGGTCTGTATCAAGCAGCTGATCTAAAGAGACAGTAGTCTCCCTTTATTGCAAAGTCTGCAGAAATTGTAAACCTGGCAGGTATCATTTTAGAGGAAGTAATAAAAACATTTTTTTTTAAACATATCTAGACAAGAATATTGCTGTAAAATGAATCTGGAAAACTGCTGAAATTTGTATTTTTCAAGACATACGTATTCAAACATGATCTGAAGTGGAAAACACGGGCTTCACATGCTGTTGGACCGGCGTTCTGATGACTTGCGATGTGAAGGCTGGTGAATTTCTTCTGTGTTATTTGGTGGTCGCAGCATCTCACAGTTATTTCATCCTACTGTGTGTTGCTCCTTAATTTCTTGTAGTCCTCGTAAAAGCCTCTGAAGGAAGTTAATTTCCAAAATTTGTTAGGCAACATGTAGGGCTGGGCGATATATCGAGTATAGGCGATGTATCTCGGCTTCTACTCTGTGCGATGTACAAAATGACTCTATCGTGAATATTCGAATATACATTTGCTTTTAGCCGCGGGCGTTAAATTACAGGCTTTTCTCACTCTCTCTAGACTACGCCGTACCCTACGGCGTAGGTTCTGCGTCGATTTAACGCGGAAACAAAATTCAGGCTTTTCTTTTCCAGAGCTGAGAAACGTCACCTAGTGTTGCTTAAATGTGGCCACATGAAATCAATCACTATCATCGAAACAAAATCAAACAAGACTATATGACGTCATATTTCTAAAAGTAAGTGAAAGTGATGCAAATTAAAGGAGGAAAGGATGAAACATTGCAGTCCCTACACCTACATTAGTCTGAATATAAAGGTGCTGTAAAGGCCCCTCCTGCTCAGAGCAGCTCATTCTGGTAAAACCAGGTAAAACCGGGACCAGAACATGTTCTTAGCAGATGTTCTTCAGACGGGGAGTCAGAGATGCAACGTGCACTTTCTGTTTCCAAATGACACTTTTTATGTTTATGCCACTCACTGCTTAGTAACTGTTTAATAAATACAGTTTTGGTAAATTTGACTTATTTGAAAGTTTAAAATGAGCATATATTAATGCAGTATGAACAAGAATGTTTTAATGTAGACATATAGAATCATCATACTGGTGTGATTGTAGGCACTCTTGTGAGTGAAACTCTTCACACTAGAGCTCCAAATGTCACTCGTGAAGCCGGCTGACACGACTGTCATCCTGCATAAGGCTTTGGACTGTATATAGTTTGGTATAACTCCAGCAGGCATTCATCAGTGAAATAATTACAACTCGGCAGCGCGAACCGCGGATCCAAGCTGCTACCGACGAGCCTAAACCCCCTAAACGTGCCCAAAAAGTCACCAAATTTTGCACCCAAGCCAGGCCTGGCGAAAAATTTGATATTTCATGGTTTGCATTAATGGGCGTGGCAAAATGGCTCAACAGCGCCCCCCGGAAAACTTTGTGCCTCAAGCCCCACAATACGGTTTGACGTACATGCACGAAAATCGGTACACACCTGTATCATGTCGCAACTTAAAGAAAAGTCTCTTGGAGCCATGGCCGAAACCGAACAGGAAGTCGGCCATTTTGAATTAATTGTGTAATTTTGGCGCAATTTATGCCATTCCTTCGGCAATTAATACGGCCCGAACCGTAACGTGCACCCAGGTGTGTTATACCTCAAAATGTGCGTCTCCATCTTGCGACTACGGGCATTACTTTTCTCTTTCAAAAGTGTTACCGTGGCGACGCTAGACGTGAAAAAGTGTGCGTCCCTTTCATCTGATTGGTCCATATTTGATAGTTCTCCAAAAGTCACCAAATTTTGCATGCAAGCCAGGCTTGGTGATAAATTTGATATTTCATGGTTTGCATTAATGGGTGTGGCCTAATGGCTCAACAGCGCCCCCTAGAATATTTTTCTCTGCCATAACTTATGAATGGTTTGACATAAAGAGTTGTGGGTGGTGTCATCGGACTCGGTATTGAGTCCTTGACCATAATTGGTGAAAATTAGCCCCGCCCCTTCTTCTGATTGGTTGTCCCTATTTCCTGCTATAACATTTGAATGTTTTGACATAGAGAGTCGTGGGTGGTGTCATGGGATTCTGTAATGAGTCCTTGAGCGCGAGGGCCCGTTCATCGCTGCTTGCAGCTTTAATTTTTCTTGCTGTTGTTGCTGTCGTTTAGGTCAGGTGAGTTAGCGGCGTTGCTGCACACGCCTTTTCTTTCTCTGCCTTTGACTTTGAAAACTCAATATACTCCTTCGTGTGAGAAACTTTCAAATGTCTTATCAGGTTAGTTGTGTTGAAATTCTTTTATAACATTCCTCCTCGGGGGACTTTGCAAATGGCAAATTTGTTGTCCTTTTCGGACATTGTAAAACTCCCATACCGGCGAGGCCGGTCACTCCTCCTTAGGACAACTGGGTTTGAGATGTGGGAACGCACGTGCCGGCGGCGGGTTTTTGTTGTAAACGACATCAGATCGGCCAGCTTTGAACCATTATTTTGAGAAACGCAGATCAAAAGCGATAGGGGCATTATCGGCCGATACTGACCAGTTGGCAATCGATCGGTGCGTCTCTATTCAGTATCTCATGAGAACAGTGCTCTAGGAGGACTGCCATTCAAGTTTAAAACTTGATTCTCCAGATGTTTCACTCAAGTTACCACCAAGTTTTGACTTTTCATCATCATGAACCAGTCTTTCCTTCTCACGTCTCTAATCTCCACTCCTTTTTTTCTGAGATTAAAGTTGTGTCGACTTTAGCACCAAAGACGGTGCAGCTTTCCCAAAATAATGTCACGATACTACAAAATTGAAGATTTTGCAGCTTTGACTTCTGAAAAGTAATTATGTTTTGCCTCCGTTGCAGGTTCACAGCCAACATCCAACCTGTAACTTCCTGCGGGAGGTAGAGAAAGACCAGGCCGAGTGTGTGAAGAGGCTGAGGGAGGAGGAGGCCGCCGGCAGGAATAAAGGTTACTCTCACTCACAGACGTCACATTTAAGGATAATATTTATGGTAAAAGGCCTTTCATCCCAAAGGGCAATTTTTTTTAACTTGGCATGTTTACCGGGCCATGATCCCTTTACATGCCCCACTTCCTTCTGGGACATCCTGGACAAACTGACCTAATTACCTGCATTAGCATTAGCATTAGCACACCTCGGTTGTTGACAAGGGAAGGACCGTAGATATCAGGGGCACCAGAAGTGCGGGGGGTCAGAAAGTGTGTGCGTGCGTGTGTGTGTGTGGCGATGTAGCTTTACCCGTCTCTAAGTCACGACAACAATCTTCCACGCAGTCGGAGCCAGCACTTGGCTGTTTCTGTTCAGTGCCGGCGGTTTCCACAGTCTCAGGGGGCACAGAGCTGCTACTGTGGGTTCTTCTGGCTGCCGCTGCGCTGGTTCTGGAGCTGAAGGGCCGGGCTCTGAAGGAGTCGTGGACGTCAGGGATGTTACGTTGAAGTTTAGTTTCTCTTATTCTCTTATGCACTGGCTCTTTTGACATGTTTGTAGAAGCATGCAGTCTATTTGATTGGATTAAAATGTAAACATTCTTCCTGTTGTATGTTTGCCTTATTTGTTTTACCTAATAGGCAAATGATTTAAATGTCTTTTTACCGTAAGTGTTGCAATATAGGGGCATTTGAGGAGTGATTCACGACTTAAGGCTGATTTAGGTTCCGCGTTACACCAACGCAGAGCCTACGGCGTAGGGTACGTGGCGACGCACACGTACGGTGCGCGTCGCCGCGTACCCTACGCTGTAGGCTACGCCGTCGAATTAACGCGTGACCTAAATCAGGCTTTAAAAAGAATGTGAGAGGAGGAACAAGGGGGCCATTGGCCCCCCACTTCCGGCGCTACTGGTAGATATATTTTCTGTGTCAAGAAGGATTGTAGTATAGCGTTGTTGAAACAGGCAAGTGGTTTATCTTCATGAGCTTTACAAGTAGCCAGCTAATACGTTCACACTAGAAGCTGCTAGACCTTCTAATGCTAACGTTGGTATACAGTGATATTTAGAGATATTTTGGATATTTTGACTTCAACGGACGGACTAATCTTGTCCCCATGCCAACATAGTTCTAACGCTAAGAAATGTACATTTAGTAGGGATGTCAAATTAGCGCGTTAATTGCGATTAATTAATAATTAATAAATTATATTTAGAGCGTGATGTTTTTTAATCGCTTAATTTAACTTTTTCTGTTTGCGAGTTGCCTTTATTTTGAAATCTGTGTTCTGTGTGCGATGGGCTGAGTTGTGGGTGGAAAACAACGCTCATTCACACCTTGAAGTGGACATTGATTGGCTGTCCCTGTGTTTGGGCATGGTTAGCTACGCTGGTAGACTCCAATTGTAGCTGGACAGGCATGGGGGGGAGTAGCAGAGAAGAGAGGTGAGAATGGAAGAGCATGTGAAAGTTTTCGGTCCAGTGACTGGGGAATTTACATTTCTAAAACGCCCCGATGGCACCATTGGTAAAGGTAGAGTGATATATGTTCTTTGTGGAAAGGACTTTGCTTCCCACCAAAGCAGCTCGAGTTTAGAATCATAAACACAGAGCGCTCTGAAAGATCCTCATGTTCGTTTGTCTGGTGTACCATAAGAAAACCAGTGAACAGAATCAAATGTTCATACAAGCTTTTTATTATATCATGCACAATGTTTTCCAGCCGGAGGTACACTTTTCTCAAACCACATAGGTATGAAAGAATCCTCGTGTTCGTTTGTCTGGTGAATCAAGAAAGACTAGTGGAAAGAATCACAGGTTAACAACTTTTAATCATGTCAAGCACAAGGTTTTTCCGGCCGGAGGTACATTTGCCTCCGGCCGGAGGTGCACTTCTGTTAGACCGCGTGGGTCCGAGAGAAATGCACATTGTTTTCATGAGTCCAGTCTTTTTTATACTGAAAAGGAGGTGTTCTTTGCAAGTGAATTTTCATTGGTGGAGAGAAACGGTAAAAGACCCCCAAAAGGTGTCACTTCTATCTCCTTTGTTATTTCTCTCACCTGGGGTGCCACCCCAGGTGAGAGAAATAAATGTCCACTGGGATATAAAAATATATGTGTTGTTTTTGTACCCCCCTTTTTAATAAAATAGAACACCCTGCTTAGCTGTATAGACAAAACAGAGTCCCAATCCTGCAATATTACACATGACCACCAGATGTGAAGATACAAGCAGAGCAACAAAAGAGAAAACCCACAAATATCAAGAACCATACATACAGATTAATATACAAATACATTCAACAACAATCATAAATTTAAAGCTGTGGAAGTCTGAATATTCATATTGTAAACAATTGTACATCTCATAATGGGTGAGCATTTCACAAATAAACCAAATAAATCAGTATAACCATGTGTCAAGTCCGTTATACATCCCAGTCAAAAATGGGGAAATCCAGGTGTCCAGGTTTACGGCAACAAAAATAATCCATTGTTCTTCTTGAGACGAGAGCACACCCACTTCATGATCCCTGTATGTCTCAAAAACAGAACGGACAGGTTGTACAGTAATAACTGTCTATCTATAATCTCAGTTGAGCCTTGCCCCTTTGTAACAAATTTAAATAACAGATGTTAGTTATTAGAAAAAATGGCATGCAAGTAGTTTGTATTCCTCTGACGTAATACATCTAATATCATTAATGCACCTGCTGTTTATGAAAATAATAGATTCAAAGAATTTAGTGTAGGTTCATGCACTCCGTGTGTTAAAGCATTTAGACAGGTCAACCTAAGTCCACTAATCAGTATATGAAATGATTATGATTGATATCACTACCGATTAACATTGTCTACTAACATTGTCTACTATCCCCCCCAATTTTTTATTTATTTCTTATTCTTTTATTCTTTCAACCCTTTCAACAGGCATGCGAACACTTTGGACAGATAACCATCTTTTCAAACTAATCCCCCCCAAAATATAAAATAAAAATAAAAAATCGTAAAATAATAAACAACCAGCTCTATGAAAAAATTTGTAAAACCGATGACCCATTGGAACAAAACAGTAGGAAATGAGTGTGTGCAGTATACCAACAATCGCCCTCGTGAAAACACCAGGCATCCGCAGAAAACCTCGGCCTTTCAGCACCCCCGGCCGTTCCCTCAGACATCACCAGAGCCGTAAGCAGATGGTCCTTTTGCCAGTGTCCAAGCATAGTTTCGACAGATGCAGTTGCATATTTTGAAGATCCTGTCGTTATTTTTCTCTGTTCTTCGTCAGCGTCTTGTGCGAGAGCCCACCTCGTATTCAGATGAAGTTCGTATCATCAGCCAACACAGCTTTGTCGTCTTTGACCTGAAGACGGACAGTGCTGCACATTGAAGCAGCGTAGGAGATGGATCTGAAGTTGATTTCTGTAAGAGGTTCTGTACCAGGGGTAACTTTCCAGTCAAGGCTCCATGGAAACCAGTGCAGCTCTACTTAGCACACTGCACACACCACATTTCTCTGGGTCATCAATCCTCCACCCTCTTTTTTTTTTTTTTTTTTACTAAAATAAAAAAAAAACATACCGGTATACTAAATCATGTTCTATGATCACAAAACTTCCATTACCACCACACCTTTCCATTTACCAAAATTTTGAGAGAACTAATCTCCAAGACAATTAAATTAGGGGGGGGCTTGGGGGTCATTGTTTGTCACCTCTCTGGCTTTCTCAATGTTGGTGGGGGCGCCTCCCACCCACTGTGACGTTTCCCAAAACAAAACAAAAGAGGACTGATTGTCAGTCCTGAAGAAAAAAGGGGGGGGCTCGCAGGGGGAGAGAGCGCAAATTAATAACAGATATACATTATACATGACAAGCAAAACAATAATAGACAACAAAATTCTGTTATTTGACATTTCTTTTCATTTAAGTTTGTCCTTATGTGTTCAAACTTTACTTATGATCTGAAGTAATCGAATCTCTGACTACTTTAAATACTTTTAACACAAGTAGAATGTTTTAAGACATGAGAGTCGCTTGTTACGGGTAGTTTAAGGCAATCCAATAACTAAGGCAGAAAACTGCTAATCTCTGTATATGGGCCCAGGATTGCTTAGACTTCCAGAAACAAAACCTCCTGTCTGCTCATCGGCGTGGTTTACCCCACTGCCAACGTCATTCCAGATGAGGTCCCAAAATCATCTGAACTTCAGAATCATAAACAAAGTTACCCAGCCGTGCACGGACTTGACACACTATATTCATCAATACGTTAAGACATTAATAGCTAAGGGGTCCGCGACCCCCGAAAGTCCGCGACTTTCAACTGAAACTAAATTTAAAAACATTGTGCACGACACATCAAAAAGTCAACCTGTCTATGTCAAAACCTATTTTTTAATTTTTATGAGCTTGAGAAAAATTCAATCAGACAACCACTATTAATTTGATAAATCCAAATGTGCAGAATTTCTACTCATCAGCGGTTTCTGCTTACCTTATTTTGTTTTGGTTGTCTGCATGAAAACTTCCAGGGCTCTACTTCTAGGATTCCACAGTCAGGATACAACCAGATCACGTTTCAGGGTCACCATTTGAAAGAATCCTCGTGTTCGTTTGTCTGGTGAATCAAGAAAGACTAGTGGAAAGAATCACAGGTTAACAACTTTTAATCATGTCAAGCACAAGGTTTTTCCGGCCGGAGGTACATTTGCCTCCGGCCGGAGGTGCACTTCTGTTAGACCGCGTGGGTCCGAGAGAAATGCACATTGTTTTCATGAGTCCAGTCTTTTTTATACTGAAAAGGAGGTGTTCTTTGCAAGTGAATTTCATTGGTGGAGAGAAACGGTAAAAGACCTCCCAAAAGGTGTCACTTCTATCTCCTTTGTTATTTCTCTCACCTGGGGTGCCACCCCAGGGTTGCCACCCCAGGTGGCAGATAAACCCCCCCAATGCTAAACATCTGTTTCTCCCCCAATGTCTCCTCTCAACAATGGTATGTATATTGTACTCAACTTCCAGTCTACCCGTAACACCAGGAGGTGGCTCCTTGTCTTACTGCATACAAGGTTACTTTGAATATAAAGAGAAAGCCCACCAGTGTTGGAAAATGCTTTCAGCTTTTAAATCCTAACAGGTAGGAGAGAAATGCACACTGTCGTCATCAATCCAGTCATATTTATACTGAAAATTGAGGTTTTTTGTACGTTATAGAAGCCAATGTTGAACCTTATCTGTTGAACCTTATCTGGGAGGCCAACTGCAGGGAAAGAAACTTAAACATGTCACACTTTAAGCCATATATTTTCTGTTGTCTATCTCTAATCCGACATGCCAACCCAGCAAAGATCTACGACAACAAAAACCCAGAGAAAAACAGGAGGAGACCCATCAATCTTAAACATCCGTTCCTCTTCACCATCCTCACCTAAAGAAGAACTCAGCTAATCAGCCTGCTCTTAAAACAGGAGGGGGTTCTGCACTGAGAGCAACCATCAGTGTACAATCTTATAGAAAAAACCCCTCATACTTTTAACAATTTCATAAAATCCTAACAATGACGTCATAAAGCCACTTTTTTTGTTGTTACAGAATATATCAATCTTTTGATCTGCCGCAATAATGTAATGAATTTAAAGGAAAACACCTCAAGTTGAGGGCTTTTCTCAGCAATCTTTAGGTGAGATTAAGAGATTAATTAGATCAATTAATTGCAGATCTTAATGAATTAATCCCTCAATTTTTTTAATCGCTTGACAGCACTGAAATTTACTTTGCTGAAATTCTCTTTGCTGATTCTGGTTCTGAGCCATTTCCATTACAGAGCCAGAGTGCAACAGGGTGAGGACGGGCTTTTTCTAATGACTCAAACAAGGGCGTCCAAGGATGACAGGTTGCAGAACCCTTGGACCTGCCTAGTGGAAACCTGGCTCGTGATGGTGCATGTAGGGAACATTTTCAGGATCGGTGCCCTCAGGGAATCTGGGAGGTTTTCTTTTTAATGTTTTTTGTTTTTAAATAAGAAACAGACATTTAGGACTAATCATCACATTCTTGGAAAGCTACGAGAGCTTAAAGGTGACCTATTATGGCATTTAATGTCTATTTTAAACAGGCCTTGAATGTCTTAAAAACAAGCTTTTGATTGTTTTTTCGACATAAATTAGAAATTCAGCCTCTGGGCCATGTCTTTATTTTTACCGTTTCTAACCTCCTTCTCCATGAGGGATTCTGAGTGGGCAGGGAGGCTATGATAATGAGGCTCTGCGCTGATTGGCTGCCTGAATGACGTGTAGCAGGGAGGACACAAAGCCTCGCTCTGGGCAGAAGAGCCGGCTCCGTACACTATTAAAGCGTGTCCCATGCGATGCGAGCGAGCGTCAGCGATAAAATCAATTCCATTGCTTTATTTTCTATTGGACTGTCCTAACTGGCCGCGAGCTTAACGGTTTCAGTGTGGACAGAGAGAGACCGATGTCACGCAGCTCGACGCGATAGTCGGACGCTCGCATGTTGTTACACGGTGTAAACGGATCTTAAGCCTGAATTACGGTTCTGCGTTAAATCGCCGCGTACCCTACGCCGTAGGCTCTGCGTTGGTGTAACGCGGAACCATAAATCAGCCTTTAGTTCCCTGAGGAGGGAATGGGTCGTCTTCACCTCGTCTTCACACTAATTCATACATGAAGATTTAATTGAATTCTAAACAGTTACACCACAGTTCTTTACTCCGATTCCTCATCATTTCATTTATTATGTTACAAGACAAATAAATCATGTTAACTGTAAAGAAATCACAACACTGAATGTTCACAAATGGCAACTTTATTGTTAAAAAAAATTAAATAACATTTGTACACATTATATTCACCATATACACTACTTATATACACACCATACACTGTTTATATACACCAAGTTGTATATAAATAACATTTATGCACTATTGCTGGCTCAAGGAAGGGCCGTGCATTTCTTCTGAAGGTGTCGTTGAACAGCTTCAGGTGCTTGGAAGATCTGAAACCATAGACCAGTGGTCCTCACTCCTGGTCCTCGAGAGCCGCTGTCCTGCATGTTTTTGATGTTTCCCTGCTCCAGTAAACCCTGATACAGATGACTGTGTCACCAACAGAACTGTGCAGACCTGGAGGAAAGATTGGTGATGCCCACTAATTAGAATCAGGTGTGTTCAGTTGCTCATTCAGTCTACATCTGGCAAACTGTTGTAAAAATGGGTCAGTGGGAGACAAAATGGCACATCAATACACCTATTTTCAGGAATAACTTATTAAGAATAGAGGAGAAGCCCATTATATTTTCGACATGGAGTAATAAAGGTGTTCACACCTTGTCACATATAATAAATGACACAGGGCTACGGTCTTTTAATGAATTAAAACAGTCATTTGATTTACCTGGTGGTACCTTTTTTTTATTATTTACAATTAAGAACAGTAATGCGTACATATGGGGTACCTTTAGGTCAAGCTTTACCTATTCATCCGCTAGTGAAGATAAATCATTTACAAAAAACTGGTGCATTTGTATCATATATATATAAAAAACTGCGACAAAAACTATATGTTCCGATGGGCATTGTCAGAGTATGGAATACTGATTTAAAAGATCATGGACAAAATATAGACTGGAAACGAGTATGGAATAATATCCTTTTGACATCTAGTAATTATAATCATCAGCTCATCAATTACAAAGTTATCCATAGATTTTATTTATCACCAAGAAAATGCTGTCAACTTAGAATAACCACAAGCCCAGTCTGTTCTTTATGTTCTTTGAATGTAATTGGTACATATACCCATATGATGTGGGAATGTCCAGGTGTTAACTCCTTTTGGCGGCAAGTTGTAGATAAGTTATCTGAGATAGTTGACCTTCATATACGTTGTCTTCCTAATATTATACTGTTAAACGATGATTCGTCTATCACTCTAAATAGAATTGAGAAGAAAATATTATTTTGTGGACTAACAGCAGCTAAGAAAATTCTAGTCAGTTTGAAAACTCCAAATGTTTTGATATGTCACTGGTTTTCATTATTTTTGAATGTACTGTCTTTGGAACTCTCAATTGTACACGGCACAGCAAAAGACACTGTAGATTAGGGTTGCCACCCGTCCCGTAAAATACGGAATTGTCCTTTATTTGAGAAAAAAATGTTGCGTCCCGTATTGAACTAATAGGGGACACGATTTGTACCGTATTTTCATTAACTTTTACACCATATTCTAGTTGAATTATTGAAATAAATGAACCTTTACACCATATTCTAGTTGAATTATTGAAATAAATTAACTTTTACACCATATTCTAGTTGAATTATTGAAATAAATTAACTTTTACACCATATTCTAGTTGAATTATTGAAATAAGTTAACTTTTACACCATATTCTAGTTGAATTATTGAAATAAATGAACCTTTACACCATATTCTAGTTGAATTATTGAAATAAGTTAACTTTTACACCATATTCTAGTTGAATTATTGAAATAAGTTAACTTTTACACCATATTCTAGTTGAATTATTGAAATAAATTAACTTTTACACCATATTCTAGTTGAATTATTGAAATAAATTAACTTTTACACCATATTCTAGTTGAATTATTGAAATAAGTTAACTTTTACACCATATTCTAGTTGAATTATTGAAATAAATTAACTTTTACACCATATTCTAGTTGAATTATTGAAATAAATTAACTTTTACACCATATTCTTCACCTGTAGGCTATATTATACATCTGGGCTGATGTGGACATACATAGCATAGGAGGATATTTCAGTTGCTAGTATGGTTGGCTGTCTGTACAGTCATGCAAGTTCAATGCTATTAAAGCACTTTAAACTTTAAATCAAAGCATTTAGTTTTTTCATATAAAATAAACACATTTTTATGCAGTTTAGAAGTTTTGGGGCTTTTTTTTGGCTCCTGCGCTGCTGAAATCAGGGCGTCCCTTATTTCTATTTCTGAAAGGTGGCAACCCTACTGTAGATGCCTTATCTAAGGCAGTGCAGAAAGCACAAAGACAGAATACAGACATTTGTGTTGGTTTTCACAACCAACAACAGAGCAATTTGCATGTCTAGCTCGAACAGACGCCATCACGATACACCGCTAGAAAAAAATGGCGGAAGCTCCGGCTGGCAGAGTTGTTGTTGTTGTTCCGGCCAGAGTTAGTTGTGGGCGTGGTTTCACGCACCAGAGGCCAACCGATGTAAATCGCTCCGTCGTTACGTAACGACGGGAGCAGAATCTGAACGGCTCGTAGAAGCCACATCACACTGGATGGCTCATCTGGGCGGCTGTACAGACACTGCAGAATTTGGTTGCTTTCCTCCTTCTCTGAGTTGGCAGGCTGAGGGGAGACCACTTTATATATGTTAAAGCAAGAAAAACGTGTTTTTCATAATAGGTTCCCTTTAAGATAGTAGCTCTCTTTTAAGCACGACAAGAGTTAAAGCAATTTTCTGAGGTTTTAATGAAATGTGTGTTACTCTTTAATCAAAATATCACAGCTCTTATTTCAACTATGTTTTTACTGCTGTATTCAAGGCAGCCAATCTTACAGAGTGAAGTGAGCCACTCAAATCTGCCTCACCACTTTCCACAAATTAAACTCAATAGCCGTTGAAAGACATTACAATCGTGGCTGATGGATTTGAAAATGACGAAAGTATTGGTTTTCACAAAGTTTGCTGCTTCCGTGTTTTCAGACCCTTTAGGCGTGCTGTCAATCAACTCCTGGGCAACATCCCAACTCACTCTTGCATTATTAATGCTTGGTGTGTGTCAGAATTGGTGGGGTTTTGTTTGTCCACCCACCTCTTGAAGACTGACCAAAATGGACAGTTTCTTGGCCGTGGACCCAAACGTCCAACGTTTTGTTTCTCCGAGCTGCTTAGTTATCATATTCTGGTACGCTGCTCCATCATGCTGGAAGAAGCATCGTTAGTCATCAAACTGTCCTTGGTTGAGAAAAAGTTGCTCTGGGGGGATGTTTTGGTACCATTCTTTATGTGAGTTAGTTGCAGCTGGTCGAGCGATCCTGCAGCAGGTCCACCGATCCTACAGCCGGATCAAACTTAGGAAACTTTCGTTCATAACAATTGGAAGTTCTTGTTGATCCGATAGCTGGTTGATTTAGTTACAGTCTTACCGGCGGCAAACCTTCAAAATCCTCTTACTGCACGTTTTACTCCGTGGGTAACCATGGTTACCGCCAGAGGTGGACAGAGTACTCGACCCCAGTACTTGAGTAAGAGTACAAATACTACTGGTCAAAATTTACTCCGTTACAAGTAAAAGTAGCTCAGTCAAAATATTACTCGAGTAAGAGTAGAAAAGTACTTGCTTTTAAAGGTACTTAAGTATCCAAAAGTAAATGCTTTTAAATTTACTTTAAGTAAAAGTAAGAGTAAGAGTAAGAGTAAATTTCTTATTTTCCACATCAGTAAATTACTATATTTTTTTCTAAATTAATTTAAGGATCTTTTAACTCTTGTTTCTGAGAATTAACTCTTTGAAACCAGCTGCAATGATGTGCTGCTTTTAGAACCACAATGTTATATAAAACCTGCAGAAACACCAAAAACAAATCAAATGAATGGGATCATAAGAGGACAGCAGATGCTGCAGAGTTTATTAACAATCATGAACTGAAACCAAATGAACCTGCACCATCCAACTAAGTCTGGATCCCCCTCAAAGACCACTGCTATACAAAAAAACGACATCTCTGCTTTCATTAACTCAATGTTGTAGCCATTGTTGCGGCTATGTCTTGACGCGGCTCTGTCTTGACAAACGCAGGCTACTTTGGCGGTATCGTTTTGAGGAGTCTTGACGTATTTCCGCTTTACGTACATCCCAGTGGAGAGCGTGCACTGTGATAGGTCTCCTCCTTTGACAAAAACAGCTTGTGTCCAATAGGATTTTAGGGAAGAAGAAAAAAGAGCAGACCTGAAAGTAACGAGTACTTTTCAGCCTTCCTAGAAATCTACTCGAGTAAAAGTAAAAATATTTGTCTTGGAAATGTATTCAAGTAAGAGTAATAAGTACCAAAGAAATCTAATACTCAAGTAAAGTACAAATCCTCTGGATATGTACTTAAGTACAGTACTCTAGTAAATTCACTCCGTTACTGTCCCCCACTGGTTACCGCCCTCCTTTTTTAAGGATGCGTCTGTCATTCCAAGTCGAGCAGCTTCACAGCGTGATCTCCAGCCTCGTCAACACTCAGCCGTATTAACGAGAGTATCGCCGACAGGATGTTAGCTTGTCGGGGCTGAAATTAAGTGCAAAAAGGTTTTTTTTTAAATTTTGGGGGATTTAGTTCATTTTCATGGCGAAGGAGGACTTGACCGGATCATTATAGACTGCCGAGGAAGAAGTGAAGCAGCAAACCTAAAGAAAACCTTAAGGTTTCTCTAAATCTCTGAACCTTTGGCCACAGCTGTAACTTGAATGAAAGGAGGCGGTAAACTGACCGCTTACACCATCCCCTTCATTCATTCATCTCCTTCAAGCTGCTTCCACGAGTTTCACAGGTCAAAGGTCCGTATTCTTATTGTTCAATAATACCTGGGGAGGTGTTATTGATTACCGTCCTACACCAATCGAACACGTCACCGTCAGCCGTGTGCTACAGTGACTGACAGTTGGAGGATTTTTAAATTTGTTTATTTTTTACCTTTTTGACAGCAAACCCCACGTGGTGGATCAATGGATGTGTAGGATTGATCTGCACTTGGAGTTTAGAGGGCCAGTCTGCATAAGCAGACTTTCCAGGACCTCCTCCTCCTCTTTTTTAAAACTTTTATTTATTGCTATTGACAGGGAGTAACTGTGCACCTCCTAAAATGACAGCTAAGCCTGGAGTTGTCTTAAATTTAACATACCCTTGTGTATGTGGCAGTTATTGCCATATTCCTGCTGTGCCTTTTGTTATACCTTTTTTTTTTTTTTTTTTTTTTTTTTTTTTTTTTTTTATCGCTAGTGATCTCAGAGACCTCATGACAATCTCAGGGCAGAAATGGTTTGAGTTTTGTCGTCTGTGCTCAGCATTCAGCCCCGGCTCTGCCGACATGTTGTAGATTTTTCGAGTCTTTTTCCGGGCATCACTCGGGCCTTGGAACGCTCTCGCAGTTGTTCCCAGATGTAAACAACTCCCCAGTGGGCATCGTTGCTCATCGTGACAGATGTTCATGAGTTTGTTGTTGTGATGGTGGCTTCGGTAGCTGCGTCACTGAAGCCCCAAATAACAAAATGTTCCTGAACCTCACAACCGCTGACGGGAAGCTGCCGTTAGTGGCGAATCAACACCATAATGCAAAAGCAGGAGTTTCTGCATGCAGTGGATTCAGCATGATGGTGGGGTGAAGGTGGCCTGTGATGTAACAGCAGGCTGTTCAAAGTAAATATATGATGTGTTTTTTATTTTTATTGCAAACATGTTTCCTTTCAAAACAGAACATTTGTATCAAGAGTGTAGTTTTATCGAAAATTATGCGTTTATAGCTTGATGAGTTTAAATCCTCGGCTTTCATCCGATGATTTGGATTCTGTCTTGCTGTATTTAGGACATAAAATGAAAACGGTACAATCTACTACATTTGTTTTATTGATCTGTTGCACTGAAAATCTACGTGATTTAATCTGTATTAAACTTAAATCTGGATTTAAAATGTTTGACCAAATTTAGATTAAACCAATACTAATCATGTACTTCCTTCTCTGTGTTTTATAATTCTTTCATCCCGTTAAAGTAAGATTATCTTTTTTTTGTGCTTTAACTCTGTTATATCATGTTTGTTCTCATTTTGCGGAAGAATCAAACATTTACCACAATGAACACAAGAAAAGTTCAGGTTTTTAAAACACAGAATAAAAAACCAGAAGCTGATTTCACGCTGCATGATTCTCAGAGTCGGTAGATTGTTGACCTTTTTTTCAACACAACAGCGTCGGAAATTAAACCCCACCAAATGTGTTTTTTCGGTCGGCCTGACACAGGTACATGAAACAAACAATAAAAGAAAGGAAAATGTTTTTTTGACGTTCGACAACAGAGAAGTCAATCTCCGACTTGGTTAGTCTCCCCCGTTTAAACGAGACGCACAACATGACGGCTTCTTTTGAACATAAACTTAAAGAAAAGATATAACAAAACGGATAAAAAGATGTGCTACATTCATTTCATCTCTTTGTACAGATAATGTTTTAAACCAAGAAGAAAAGCCAAAAAGGAAACAAACCGTAAAGGATTTTCACTTGAAAGCCTTTTATTCATTTGTAGTAATAATGAGATAAAACCTATAATCAATGCTGGATGTTTATGGATCACCTTCATTATTGCACATCTTGGATCTTTTAACCCTATAAAACTTGAGACATGAATTTCTGAAACGTATCTACTCCCCACATTATCAAAACAAAACAAAAAGTTTGATACAATAATCTTAAAATAAATGAATAAATAAATAAATAAATAAAGTAAATAACATAACCCAATGTATTCATAATGATACAATTATTATCTCAAAACTGGTATAGCTATTGGCCATCCGGGATAAGTAGATGAAGATGGATGGATGGATGGATGGATGGATGGATGGATGGATGGATGGATGGATGGATGGATGGATGGATGGATGGATGGATGGATGGATGGATTAAAGGGTTAATTTCACCTGCTGACATTTATGGATTCCAGTCAAATTCTGATTTTTTTTTTTTATAAAAATGCTGCTGAGTCCTTTTGTGAAGTGTGATCTTCTGCAGAAACTCGGAGGTCAGTAAAGGGAGGTTTAACATTGATCTGGCTGGTTTTTCCTAAAGTAAAACCAGCTCTGAACTGGTTCCGAGCACCAGCTTCAAAGCGGTCAGGAAGGTGTCTGTGATTTAGTTTCACGGTGCCATAAAGTGACCCACGGTCACAGTTTCTTCAAATGCCATTAACACTGATAATTAAAAACAAAAAAACCTCCAACAAACCTTCAGCACCTCTGTATGAGGGAAATGTGGTGGGTGAACGGGGAGGGTGCCTGTGCTCAGACACGATTATTAAACTGCTCTAAACCTGATGACGAATCGGTTTTCGGATTTCCCTAAGCAGCTCCAGACACAATCGTTATTAAACCATATCAACACTGTTTCTGATTAGATATTTACATAAGTGGAGTCTTAAAAGTAACGTAAATCTGGGACAGTTTGAAAAGTTGATATTTGCATCGGCTTATAGAGAAAACGTCACTCTGCTTATTGGATTTAACTCTCTCAAAAGTTTTTCAAAAGACCAACTTTTGGTGGTTTTTTTCCCCCCCGTAACTGTATATGTGCTCCTAAAACATTTCTCTGATCCGCTGCCAGCCGCAGGACCTGAACAGAAAACTTCCCACAATGGCGGTTGTACTTGCTGAAGAGCCTCCGCAGCGTTTCCTCTCAGTCGATGTGAGCTCTGAACGCCTAGTCCCTCTCCGCCGTGTTAATTAAGGCTCAATGACTGGAAGTAGGGCGAAGCAACAACATTGCTCCACCCGGCGGGGTTGAGCTGTTTTATTTTAACAGGGCCCCTCTGGATTTTATCTGATGCTGCAGGTGATTTTGGTGGCACAAACAGGTTTTCATTTAGCTGCATCAACCCCAGTGGAAGCGAAAGCCCCTGATCTCGGTGCCGGCGCTTCTCTCCGCACGTCCTGCCGAGCGGCCGGACCCGACTGACTCAAGGTCGCTTTTCATCCTTCGGCACGTCCAAGCTATTTGTGGAGCGTGTCAAAGACATTCAGCATGTCGCAGGTACCTGATATTGAACCTTCGTTGCCACTCAAGGAGACGCTGAATGTTTCTGATGCCCTTATGCACATTTCCCATCTTGTTAAAGTTTAGTACATCATTAAAATGTACGTAAACTTCATTGTTCTGCCAACAGTGAAACAGATTCACCACACCATTATGTCTGTATTCGTACATTTTTCCTGCAGCGTTGTTTGACTCTTGGGTCAGTTTCTTAGATACTTAGTAGCTGCATTTCAGATGCCGTTCACTCGTACCCTTCCTGAATTACGTTGTTACAAACATGTTTGAGGCTGGCGTCTGTTTTATTGAAAGCCTTTGGTTCACATAAATGCGCCGCTGGGGCCGAATTGTAACTGATTCTGTTACACAAGAGAGGTTGAGGTGATAAACACCAGTTGAAGTTGATCAGAGATGGAAAGTTGTTTGGTTGTTGTTTCACAGTCGCAGGAAGAAATGCTAGTGGTGATAAATTGTGCTGAATGCTTGTGACATCTTCAACTGCTGTTTGACTTATTTTAACTTAATTACACAAACCTTTATAAACTAGCAAAGAGGGTTACCTCTACTCCCTCTTCTTGGCGTTTCAAGCGTCTGTGTTCAGTGTTGTGACGGGTGTTCCTGCTTCTTTACCTGCTCTCACTGCAGGTCTGTCAGGGCTGGTGTGGTGAGGACCCAGATGCAGGAGAGCGAAAGGCAGGAGTTCAACAAAAAAGGGTTTATTTACAAAAACCAAAATCCAAAAGCGCTGCTTGGCAGGATCAAAAAACAGGGATCAAAAAACTTGGCAGGACACATGGAGGGAAGCACAGTGGCAGGAAACAGTACGGACCGACAGGGAGAAGGGGAATGACAAGACCAGATATACACAGGGGATAACGAGACACAGGTGCAGACAATCAGGGCAGATGGGAAACAGGAGGGACAGAACTGAAACTCAAAAACTGGGGGGAAGTGTCAAACCCTGACAAGGTCAGTGTCATCTGCAAACATCATCATCCTTGGAGACTCCTGTGTAGCATCATCTGTTGTCCTGTACATCACCATAGCAAACAACAAGGGGCTCAAAGGCGATCCTTGGTGCAGTCCCACCTCCACCTTGAACTCCACTCTCACACCTACAGCACACCTCCACTTATCATACTTCTTTATACAGTACTCTAGCTCCTCTCTCTTCACCCTGTCATATGCTTTCTCGAGGTCTACAAAGACACAACGCAACTTTCTTTGGCCTTCTGCATACTTTTCTATTAACATTCTCAAAGAAAATATTGCGTCTCTTTTTTTGGCATTAAACATACTGCTGTTCACGAATGCTCTATTCTGCCCTTGGTCTCACCTCCACGGCTTGTTCCCAAAACTTCATTGTATGGCTCATGAGCTCTGTGGGAACTATTTTGTTTCTGCCCATTTATCAATTCTTTGCATCAACTGGGGATTCGAGAAAACTCTGCTCCTGTCATCTCTCATAGGTGTGAGGAATAGGCTTCAAAGCTGCTCTTCAGAGAGCGACGCAACTTCACAGAGGGCTTTTTCAAGTCTTTTTGAACAGTTTGTGGTTTCTACACATCTGTTGGCATTACTACTTCTAAGATTCAATGCAAAGAAATGCATTTCAGAGCAGATGGATGGAAACTTTGCAGCAACGATAAGGGAGATGACGCAATCTGCTTTTCACCATTTTGAAGTTGTGATGTGCAATCAACATTTATAAATCCATGATTTCCCTAACATCTGAATATTTATTAGCGTAAAGATTGCCTGATTGCACAAGTGATCTTTCCCTCTCACAAATTATCAAAGCAAGGTGTTAAAATAAAACCTTTGAGTGTGGTTGGGTACCATCGATGTGTTTTTTCTCTCAGTGCTGCTCAAAGGGCTTCCAGTTTTAATTTTCCATTTTTATTTTGGACTAAGAAGCTGCGGGCTCTTAGAGCATCTTCCACTTCTTCAAGGCCACATTACGTGTTTAATCAGTGAGTAATTTTCAATTCCGGCTCACCATGCCTGGTTTTGGCTGGAAATGTCATTAAAATATTAATCATATTGCATTGTGGTGCAGATAAAGTGTGTTAATTTATGTCAACACAGGTACCATGAGTTCAGACACAGCCTCACAGCAGTCTGCCCAACTATTTCCAAGTGTGATCTATCGTTGGACATGTTTGATGTTTCTCGAGAACATACACCAGATATAGTGCTGTTTAAAGATTTGAAAAAAGCTTGATGGGGATGCGTTATAATTGTTTCATGCCTCATTTTAATCTTAGTTTAATTTCAGAGCAGATTTTATCACACTGTTTTCTTTCTGCTGTTTCATGGAGGTGATAAAAGTTTCACTGGCTTTCTGCCAGTGTTGAGATGTTGGGCCAGCCTGACAAAAATGAGGATGTTCGGAAACTTTTCAATGCTGAATTAAGCAAAGCGTGCACCCAGAAGTTACATGTGCTTAAAGGGTGTTATTTTAATAGGCTGTATAGTCCTACAGTCTATTTATACAAAGTAAAGTGAGTTCTATTTAAACTGTTTCTGAAGAGCCGTCTCTACGGAAGTGTGCAGAAAAAGGAGGAATCACTTAGATTAAGTTTTCTCTCTTCATGCATCAGTGAGTCTGGATCTGTATTGGAGCCACTCCACCCCAGAGATTAGTGCACTCAGACTCTTTCACCTCGCTTTTCCATCTGTTATTTCTTCCCATTCGCCACTTTTTCCCTCCTTGGTTCTTCTCTCCCTCCCTCAGACTCATTCTTCTCCGTCTCGTGTTATTAAGAATTCTGGGGACTGATGGGTGTCTTAAAATAGCTTCTTAC
This sequence comes from Cololabis saira, assembly GCF_033807715.1. NCBI lineage: Eukaryota > Metazoa > Chordata > Actinopteri > Beloniformes > Belonidae > Cololabis > Cololabis saira. Next base: position 20,265,657 of record NC_084596.1, read on the forward strand.
CTTTATAGATCTTATTCGGAGAGGTGAAGACGAGAACACTGCTCCTGCGTCAGACCTTCACTGGGGACCACCTGTGGGTCAAAGCGGGAGGCTGCAACAAATTAGCTTGTGATGATGGAGGTACAGAGTGGCTTGTATGAAGCAATACCACTGCGAAAGGCGGCCGGCTGGAGACGATATCTGTAAGACGATGATGAAGGAAAAGAAAGGAATGAATACATTCAGCATGACAACTCTAAAATCTTGTAAGTTGTGCAAGATTGAACAGAAGTAAAAGCAGAAGAAGAAAAGGTGCCATGACCGTGGAGTTCTGGATCAACTCTGTACTGTATCACTTGGGTCCAGGAGGGTACACGTAGGGTTGCCAACCGTCCCTTGAAAAACGGAATCGTCCCGTATTTACAAACTAAAGTACGCGTCCCGTATTGAGCTGAAAAGGGAGGCACTTTGTCCCGTATTACTGTGAGAGTCAGAAAATATTCATAAAATACCAATGAAAAATGGCATTGAGCTCTTTTTTTTATTTTATTTCTGTTTTACTAGAACTGTAGCCTACAGTCATGGCCTTTGAGGCACAAATATGTTTACAAGTTTTCTACAGACTTTCTGTTTGAACTTTTGTTATTGCACTAAAAATGTGCACTATTACAGAATGGATGTTCTGCTTTCTTTCTATTGTTTTATATTAATTTATACTATTTTAAGTTAAGCAGGACAGGTTTCTGTTTAAGAAAGACACTTATTTTATTCAGTTCATTTTGTTATTTTGTATTACAGTGAATTGCTGGATAATAATTTGTTTTCCATGTGTTCATGGCATTCAAAAATATGCATCTAATTCAATTCAGGTTTGAGTCAAACAGTTAAAAAATCATTTCACTCACAAAAAAGGGGCTAAAGAAATTCACCACGCCAGGAAAGGTGAAACCAATGGGGTTGGCCGGCCCTGCCGATGACGTGTCCCTTATTTATTTTTCAGGGAGTTGGCAACCCTAGTTACACAGGACTTTTCCCGGCTGGAAGACATGTTCTTCGGGGTATCCTGTGAGAAGTGCTCCGGGAGCATGGGGTATAGGGCCATTCAGTGCCTTTTATTCAAATTGAGTAAGTTGGTTTGGTCTGCTGTGGCGGTAGGAAGTTAGATCTGTTCCAGGTTGGAGTTGAGTCCTAGTCGGGGCTGCCCTTTGTCACCGATCTGTTATTAACTTCTCAGAACATCATTCTAGTTTCAGACAAGAGCTGGGGGGGGTGTCCGGTTCTGTGGTGACTGGATTTCATCTCTGTTTTTTTGCAGATGATGTGGTCCTGCTGGCATCATCCAGCAGGGATCTTCATCAAATGGACGGATTTGCAGCCGAATGTGAAGCAGCAGGGTTTAGAAACAGGTCGGAAAAGGGAGGAACTGCCTCTCTAGGATGGACGTGAGGTTTTTTGTTCATCAGCGAGGGGAGATCGGAGCTGTAGATTGACAGGTGGATCAGTGTGGCATCTGCAGTAATTTAAACTACAGGCCTGTTATAGTGAAGAGAGAGTCGGACCAAAAAGGAGAAGTCTGGTTACTTGTTGATTTATGCCTCTCGTCCACGCTCATGAATTTGTTGGTGGAGACAGAAGGAAACGAGGGTGTGAATCGAAGCAGCTTCGTCTCCAGGGTGACTGGACTCTCCTTCAGAGATGGGATGAGAGGTCAAGGTATTGTACAGATTCTGGGAGTGGAGTCACTGTCCCTCCACATCGAGAGGAGCTAGTTAAGGTGGTCCGGGGCATCTGCTCAGGATGCTTCTTGGCCCGGCTTGCTCAGCTAAGAGGAGACCTCGACGTAGACCGAGGACTCCCTGCAGAGATTAGAAGTTTCTGAGTTCAGCTGCTTTTAAAATGTGGTAAGAGACAATAAGAGAACAGAGTGTGAAAAAAACTTCACCAGTTATGAAGCGGGTGTGGAAAACACAAATGCCAGAGATTATGGAGGCAGGAGAAATCAAACGGGCAGGGAATCCATGACAGCAACCAAAACAAAGACCACAATCGGATGGGCTGGCAGGGAAATGAGGGAAGACAAAATATACTCACCAGTGGACATGGTCTGAAAAGTCAGAAGAGATGCTAACAAGGACACTCAAACCAGTACTCAACACAAAGAAGCAGACTTTCACACTTAAACAGGAAATGAACCGACCAGCAACAACACAAGACCAAACATAGGAGAACTGAGATCAACCCAGGAAATATGAGAATAGAAAAGGCAACAGTTCCTTGAAGTAATCACTTTTCCATGTAAGACCGTCAGTCTCTGAACATTAATTTTGACCCTGTTTCTCACAATGTTGCTTCAGTTCGTGGATGCTTGCAAGCAGCATCCATTTGCACTCCTCTCTTAAGCTCCTACTACAGCATTTCAATCAAGTTAAAGTTGTCTGGACTTTGATGAGGCAACTCCAAAACCCAGATCCCTTCATTTCTCATTTCATTGCATAATCAAATTTCAGGACATTTGAGTCTGGAATACTTTGATATTCAGAGGAGTTCATCCTTGACTTAATAGTGAGTGTTATGCGCTCCCTCCCCCTTCTTGTTCTTGTCTTCCTTGTATTTAAGAGGGATGGGAGGAGCAGGTCTCTCTCTCAGACCAGGCAGCCTCACCTTGGTGTCAGGGTTGATCCTGTGTTTCTTTTGTTTGTGTTGCTTTGAGGATGGGGGTTTGTCAGTTTGGTTTTCTTTCCTCGGTTTTTGTTTTGGTGAGGTTAGGTTCTTGTTCTTGTTAGGTTAAGGAGGGAGGTTCTGGGTCCAACGGCCCACTGTGTGGTTGGCTCAGGCTTCCCTCATGGTCTTTTCTTTTGTTTATTGTTTTGTTTGGTCAGGCCTCCAGACTCTTGATGTTATGTTAAGTTATGGTGTTTTTTTTGGTTTGTGAATAAACCTGTTTTTTTATATATACGCACTTAAACTCAAGTGTGGTGTCCTTTTAGATATGTTCTGGTCACAGAGTTGAGCCGAGTGGTCCAACTTGTGATCGTAACAGTGAGCAGATGTTATGGCTGCAAGACGAGCCCAAATCATCACCCCTCCACCACCATGCTTGACAGTTGGTCGCCTGGCCAACCCTTCTAACTCTTTACTTACCTTAATTTATGCTTCCATGTCAACTGGATGCAAAGCCAACACCATCGTCGTTACACTGTCTTATACCTTCCTAAGTTCTGCAAAAGTGGCCCACTAGGCGGCTCGCATTCCACGCCCGGCTCCAAGCCAGCGAGCCGGGCTTCTTACCCATTTAAAGTTTGAGAATAGGTTGAGATCGTTTTGACCCAAAGACCTCTAATCATTCACTTTACCATTCACTTTACTTCACCTTTACTTCGATTAGTTTTTCGCCCCTGTACCCAGGTCGGACGACCGATTTGCACTTCAGGACCGCTACGGGCCTCCACCAGAGTTTCCTCTGGCTTCGCCCTGCCCAGGCATAGTTCACCATCTTTCTGGTCCTATCGCCAGCATCCTATCCTATCCTGACAACCATCCAATCAGCAGAGGCCTGGCTTTGTCCATTGGATGGAGAAGTGTAAATCAGGCTTTGAAGAGTTTTATTTCCAGGGGACAGGACCAATGTCCTCTGGATACCAATGATCCTCTGGGGGGGACCTTCTTTTTCACACGGCTGTACAAATGATGTGCAGCTTGGATGTTTGATGGAGCTTGGTCATTCAGAGCTTTGATTGCCAGGAAAAACAGAATTCAGGATTTTATCAGGAACCACTGAAGATAAAAACTGGGGAACTGTTTTTTTTTTTTTTTTCGCTTCCTCCTGCTGTGTTTTGGATCTGTTTATTTTTCTTCTGGATAATAATGATACAACAATATTTGTATTAAAGATAAATATTCAAGATAACTGTAGTCCTGGGAATACCTTAAAGACTAATTTACTTTGATAAGTTAAAGCATGGAAATTTGATTGGATGCCACATTTTCTCAGACCTAGAACACAGATTATTCTAAGTGATTATCTCCTGCTTATTCATACATATTTAGTTGATTGTTATGAACGGCACTCAGGATTCACGTTGTCATTTCAAGGTGACAAGTTTGACCCCTGCAAATCAAAGTTCATCAGTGAGCAGTAATGTGTCCTGACAAAACAAAAGCCCTTCTTATTTTCTTGTCACTCTGGACAATGAAGTCCTCAGCTGAGCCAAGTAAAATGTCACATCCAGTTTGTAGCTTTCTTTTTGTTTATAGCTTGTTTTCCCCAGCTTTCCTCCAACAGGCATCTTTTTATAGCTTTTATTTTACTTCAGTGGGCCTTTTAGATGGGGTTTTTCCCCGGCATGCTGCGAAGAGGAGCTATATTTTATCAACCACGCTGTCTCCGCTCATCTATCACTAAACAGCCCGGCTGACTGTTGCCATCAGCGCCGTGGCACCCATTAAAGCTCATGCTGAGAGCTATTTTTGTCCGGGGTCCGCTTGCTTCCTTTCTGGGGGGTAGGCGGTACCCTTCAATAGGTCAGGGTCACCGCTCTGTTCTGTGTGTTTAAACCCGCGACAGTCACCGGGAATCCAGTCCGTGCAAATTAGGATGACACGGATGCACCAACAGCTTCCTGAGGAGAACCCGTTACACAATCTTTTATTCTTCACTGAAAAAACTGAAACTATCTGCTAGTGTAATTTACTTGAAGTCAGTGTATTTGATTTGATTTGATTAGATGTTTTTGTTAACAATTTCTTATTAATTTTAAGCACAGCTCTATACATTTTGTTGTAGCAGCATGTCCACTATACATTTGAAAAGAACGAACGCAAAAAACAGGAGCAAAAAAGCATTACAACAGTTAGAACAAAACAAAAACATTTCATATACTGTACATATTTATGCTTGTCTGTCTCCTCCTTGACCCACATACACGCTCTCACACAAAAACACATTCACATCCACACGCACACCCTCGCATACACATCCCAATACTAGAAATTAATCAACAAAAACAAAAAGAAAAACCCTCCCATCCCAGTGAGTGATCTGCACCATCCCCTCACCGTTACCCCCCTTTATAGGCAAGACTTCACAGCTCTGATGGCTTATGACCAGGATTTTAAGGTCTTTTCTTTTGCTCCATAAGACCGTGCAAGAGAGAGCTCAAGGGTTAAAATATCCATCAGAAGATGCCACCAGATATCCAGTGATAGATTATGTGGTGGTTTCCACCGTACTACCAATATTTTTTAGCAGCAGTTAGGCCGGAAAGCCAAATTCTTTTTTCATATATTGACATCGAAAATCGAGAATTATCATTCAGCAAACAAAGTACGGGGCAGCATGGAACCTCCTTATTTAAAATTTTAGATAAAGATTTGGTGACTTGTAACCAAAACAACTGTACTCCAGGGCATTCCCAAAACATATGTATAAAAATACCTGAGCAACCTTGTGGACATAATTGGCAGAGGGGAGATGATTCCAGCTTTGTGGAATGTCTAGGAGTCTAGTCTAGGAGTAAAGTAAGCTCTATGAACAATATTTAGGTGTATAGTGTGATGGTTAGGATTTTTTGAAGCTTGAATGATATTATTCCACACTACTTTCCATGTTATTTCAGAAGTAATAGAATTAAATTCACTTTGCCAATATGTTTGAATTGACATTAGTTTATAAGATGCCTGCAGTATTTGTACATACAGAACTGATACTGTTCCCCTGGTATTGATGGTATTGTACGCCGTAGGTCTTCATAGCGGAGCGGAGCTGAAAATAAATATAGCGAGAAAGATGATCTAAATTATATTGTTCTTTTCAATCCTCGAATGTGCGGAGACCATTAGTATCAAATTACTGACCAAGTATATGAATCCCGTTATTCAACCATATTGGATAGGCTGCTGGTCGACCACCTAACAATAAATTATGATTATGAGATATTGGAGTATGAAAATTACATTTATTACTTGTATTAGTGTAGTCAGACACCCGCTTCCAGATTACCAAAACATATTCAATAATGGGACCAAACATCAATTTAATCTGTCTAATAGGAGTGTCTGCATAGATAAGATCTTGTAATCTACATGGATGTACTAACTTTGCTTCCAAAGAATGCCAAGAGGCGGGATTTAATGGATCCAACCATGATTTTATAGTGCGCAATACAAATGACCAATGATACATTTTAAAATTGGGAACACCCCAACCTCCAGCTGATTTCTCTCTCTGCAGGGTTGTAAATTTAATCCTTGATTTTTTTCTTATTCCATATAAATTGAGTAATCAAACTATGAAGTCTATCCCAATATCCTTTTGGTGGATTCAGAGGAAGCATGGAGCTTACAAAAGTAATTAAAGGTAACACCATCATTTTTATGATTGAGATCCTGCCATCAAAAGATACAGGTTTGGACATCCACTTATCTAGATTGGTTCTAATCTTATCTAAACATGCAATATCATTATTCTCAACAGTAATATCTAAATTGGGAAAATATTTCAATGCCTTAAATTGATTAACAAATGGAATATTGAATTGAGTCAAATCCTCTTTGTTATTTTTTAGCGGTAGAAGTGCGGATTTTTGCAAATTTATTTTATATCTAGAAATACTGCTAAAGTCTATAAATAACCTAAAGATGTGAGGAAGTGACTGTGATAATTCACTAATAAAAATGAGCACATCATCTGCATAGAGAGAGATATGGTGAATGGTGGACTTTATTGTAATAGGGATGATATTAGTGGACTGACGTACTTTTTGAGCTAAAGGTTCAAGAGATAAAATAAAGAATAAATGAGACACTGGACACCCTTGACGGGAACCTCTATAAATTGGAAAATGTGTAGAGCCAGAATCACCTGATTAACACCATTGCACCTGGATTTACATAGAGACTTTAATATAACTAATAAAAGAATTGCCAAGTCCCATGTGATCTAATGTGGCCCAGAGGTTCAAGTATATCGAATGCCTTTTCGGCAAGAGTTAAAATTCCAGATGAAGTCAAGAGGTCGGAAAAGTCTGGATTAAAGTGTAGAATATGTAACAGTCTTCTTAAATTATCTGAACTAAACCTGCCTTTCACAAACCCAGTTTGATCATAGTGAATACGTTTCCCCAAATATTTATTAAGACAACAATTTGATTTGAAGATTTTATTTCGAACATGCATGTTAAAAACAGAAAAACAAAAAGGTAAAAAAATAAAATACAATTAAAGCTGCAAGCAGCGATGAACGGGCCTTCACACCCTTGTGCACGTTCAGGCGTGCTGCAGTGGAAGCGCTTGTATGACTTGCATGTAGATTCTTCAGGCCTGGACATTTAGCGGATGACACCAGCCACGACTCTCTATATCAAACCATTCAAAAGTTATGGCAGAAAGTAGGAACTATGTGATATCGACCAATCAGATGAAGGGACGGGGCTAATTTGCAGTAATTATGTTCAAGGACTCAAAACTGAGCCCGATGACACCACCCATGAGTCTTTATGTCAAACCATTCAAAAGTTATGGCAGAAAATCGGAACTATCACATATTGACCAATCAGAAGAAGGGGCGGGGCTAAATTGCACCAATTAAGGTGAAGGAGTCAAAACCGAGTCCGATGACACCACCCACGACTCTGTATGTCATACCATTCAAAACTTATAGCAGAAAATAAGATATATGAAATATCGACCAATCAGAAAAAGGAAAATGCTAATGCATGCCAATGAAGGTCAAATACTCAAAACCGAGTTCGATGACACCACCCACGACTCTCTATGTCAAACCATTCAAAAGTTATAGTAGAAAATAGGGACTATCAAATATTGACCAATCAGAAGAAGGGGCGGGGCTAATCAAGGCCAATGAAGGTCAAGTACTCAATACCGAGTCCGATGACACCACCCTCGAGTCTTTATGTCAAACCATTCAAAAGTTATGGCATAGAATAGGGACTATCAAATATTGACCAATCAGAAGAAGCGGCGGGGCTCATTTGCACCAATTATGTTCAAGGACTCAAAACCGAGTCCGATGACACCACCCACGACTCTTTATGTCAAACCATTCAAAAGTTATGGCAGAAAATAGGAACTATCAAATATCGACCAATCAGAAGAAGGGCTAATTTATGCCAATGAAGGTCAAGTACTCAATACCGAGTCCGATGACACCACCCACGAGTCTTTATATCACACCATTCAAAAGTTATGGCAGAAAGTAGGAACTATCAAATATGGACCAACCAGATGAAGTGGGGGCGCGCTTTTTGGCATCTATTGTCGCCACGGTAACGCTTTTGACTGAGAGAAGTAATGCGCGTTGTCGCAGGATCAAGACGCACATTTTGATGTATAACACACCTGGGTGCACGTTACGGTTCGGGCCGTATTAACGGCCGAAGACATGCCATAAATTGCGGCAAAATGACACGATTAATTGAAAATGGCCCGACTTCCTGTTCGGTTTCAGCCATGGCACCAAGAGACTTTTCTTTAAGTTGCAACATGATACAGGTGTGTACTGATTTGTGTGTGTACTGAGGCAAGTCTGGTTGGACATGAAAGATGCCATTGTCTTGCTAAAGATGGTACATTAGGAAATTAAAAAATTGACCAGGCTGTATTTAAATCCCAACGACACTTAACCACATTCCAGAGAAAACCTGCTCATTCAAGGACCCAAAGCTTCTTCATGAGTTTCTAATTTCACGTTCTCAACATACAAGATGTCAAGAGCTCGATTCTGTCACGCAGACTTCCTCCAGGTCGTAGGTCAGCAGTTTCTTTCATGAGTAGCTGTTTGAACACACACAAGAAACCTGTGCTCCAAAGAAGTGAAAGACATCGGCACACCTTGACTGTATAAGCCTTGGAGCAGCGATAATCGAACATGTCTTCTGGGTCTTCAGGTCAGAGCGTCCTTTCAGCAGTCTTTCCGTCAGTCAGTCCAACGATACCTCCAGAAGGCTAGACGGGGATCTCTGGCGTCCCTCTCCTAATGCGGTGCTCACTGCTCCTCACCAACACAACAACCTCCATTACTTTATCTACCGGATGTTTACCAGGGTCGGACCAGCGCTGCTTCCTTCGACACACCCAGGCGTGGTGACGTCAATCGCGCCCACTGGAATTGATAAGGGAATCGTTTGCAAAAAAGGCAAACGATTCCAAGGAATTGAAACACTGTTCTCAACAAGAACCGTTTTTTTATTCCCATCCCTACTTCCTCATGTTCAGAATATAACTAATAATAATTGACTCCCCATATCTTTTTAATTTGCCAATTCTTTTTGTCTGACAAATACATGGTTTCCACAGAATCGGGATGCAAGGGAACTTGGGACAGCATCGCGTGCTGGCAGCGGGCTGGATTTGGAGAGACCATCACCATCGCCTGCCCGCGAGTCCTTAAGTCCATATTTGGCAGACATGGTGAGCTATGACTTATTCAGCAACCGTTTGCTAAAACATGTATAAAGGAAATGTTTTTTCTTGAATTTATTGTGTTTCTACAGGAGGCTGTCTATTTTAATTGTGGATCTTTATTCACATTAAAAAAACATAATGTGGAGAAACGGTGATGTCATTCTGTTTTAATCTGATTAAAAAGCTGTTTTGCGTGTCCTTTAAGTGCAGTACTGATGTTTTTATGTCTTCAGTACTCTGCTTTATCGGATTTCACACACCTACTACTGTATATCATAAACTTGTGAAGTCGAAGTGTAAATAGATTGTGGTTATTAAACACTGGTCCAGAATCTTTCTGGAGAAATAGACTTTTAATATCTGTGAACAGAAGTATAATAATTCCTTCACTTTTATACTTGGAAACTCTCACGGCTACAAAACAATAAAGCTAAATGCTTTGCTCCAGAGAGACCGGCCAACCGTCGGCCTCCTTGTCAAGATGATTATTCCCTCATCGGGAAATTACATCCACTCTTTTAATTAAAAAAGAAAAGGGAGAGTGAAAACTTGAAAATGGGATTTTTATAATCTTCACAAGTTCTGGCTTTCCTCCCTCTTCTTGTCCACCTCGTTGCTGGGTATAGCTGATGCTTTTGATCACTTTCCCCCTCACATCTCGAGACGTGCTTCAGGCAGTCAAGCCTCTGCATTCAGCATGACCCACGGGGCGCTCCGTCCTGCAGTGTCCCATGATTCACTCTTGCGGGGTCGATGTTTGTTTTTTTTCCTCCCGAATCCATCGAGTGTTTCCAGCCAGTGACCAGATGGCAATTTGTGGCCGTGCTCTGATTTACATCGACAGCTGAACGCCAGTGAGCTCCCGGCGGTTCGCGCCGATGCTTCCCCCCCTGGACCAGACCTCCAGAGTCACCCCACTTCCCTGTGAATGCAAAGACACATACTGCAAGATAAACATTTAGTTTCAGCAGAGAGTGAATTCACACCTTTTTTTTCCCTCTTTGCTAAAGTACGGAAGAGTATTAGGGCCAGGCAGGAGAAAAATAAAAATAATATTTTAGAGGAGGAAAATTTTTTTTCATTATGCACTTCGAGAAAAAAGTCGAAATGTTGAGATTAATGTTGAAGTACAATTTCGAGAGAAAAAAGTCGAAATGTTGAGAAAAAAAGTTGAAATGTCGAGAATAATGTTGAAGTATAATTTCGAGAAAAAAGTCGAAATTTCGTGAATAAAGTTGAAATGTTGAGAAAAAAGGCGAAATTTATTCCAGAAATTCCGACTTTTTCTCAAAATTGTATTTCAACTTTAATCTTGACATTTCGACTTTTTTCTCGAAGTGCACAATAAAAAAAAAATCTTCCCCTCTCAAATATTTTTTCTCCTGCATGGCCCTAAAACTCTTCCGTACTAAAGCAATGAAAGTGCTGAGGAAACAATAAATGATGATCTATTTCTTCATATATTGTATAATAATGATGATGACAATGACTATTATTAATATTGTTGTTCTTGTTGTTATTACTGTGTTATATGCAGTGTTTACTTGTGCTCTTCGGGTATGGCAGGTCTTGGGGACTGGTGTGTGGGCGGGTTTGTATGTGAGAGCCTTATGTATTATGTATGTTGTATGTGACTGTTTTGTACTGTGTTGTATGTTTTATGTTGGACCCCCTCAAAAACGAGATGATTCATCTCAAGGGGCTATCTGTTAATAAATGTATTAACTACTACAAACCTTTTTTCCACATTTATATCAGGAAGTTAATGGTGACGATCCGAATGAGGACCAACGGGGGAAGAAATAGAAGTGTACCAGCCCCGATGGATCATCAAATTTGAATACCGAACCTCATTTAAGTCCCGTTGGGGATGCAGGGTTTCGGAATTGTTTGGGCTTCAGCGGTTATTCCCACTCGGAGAGCAAGTGGTGCTTTCAGCTTTGTTACAGTAAATGTCCGAAGGGAGATGAACTCGCTGCGTGTGCACTGCAATGGTTTTGGCACCGGTACCTCCAGAAAATGTCCCTCAGCAGTTTACAGTCTACTGGATGTTTGCACGTAATTAAAAAACACTGACGCTGCTTCCTCGCTGCTGGAACGCGCGCTAATGGTTCGCACCAACAGCTTCCCTCAACTCTGACCCCGAGCAAAGTTTTGGGGCAAAAGCTTTGCATCCAGACAAGATTCTCTATTTACATCCAATATTATAGTTTACCATTGCTACTTGAGGGACACACGTCTGTGTTGTGCCACATAGGGCGCGCTGTTCCAGTTATCAAGAGTTATTAATCATTTTATTCAACAATTATTAGTAATTAATAAAGGAGACTATTTATCAGATTGAATTATCAAAATGAATTAATCGAAACGGGGCACCAACTGGATTTCCAGGAAAAATGATAACTTTAACAGTAGAAATCAGTCTCAAAATAGGGGTTATTCTGCAGGGTAACAGTAAAGGCTATTATTTCTGCAGGATAATGTTGAAGGCTCTTAAAAAGTTCGGCACTAGCTCTGTCAAACAGCCATTGTGACAAAATATGTGTAAACCAACACAAACAACTTCTCTCATTAAAATCAATCAGAATTTATTTACATACAGTTGTCAAGCAGATTGTAAAAGCGACACCCAAATAAATCCTGACGGCAAGCTACATTAAAACATAAACCCTAACCATAAAGAAAAACAACAAGAATAAAACGGTAATTGTATGGAGGAAAACAAAATCAAAAACAATAAACACGTGATACAAATCTTCCGATCATCTGTGTTCCAAAACTACACGTGGTCCACAAGATGGCTACGCCCTCGTGCCCACGTGCACTGAGACAGGATGACAAGGCGCGGTATTTAAAACCATGGATAACTATAAACAAACAACAATAATGCTGGTAGTTGCCGGCGTTACACAGTAATATACATATGGTAACTTAACCTTAAACACAAATTTAGCTCTGAACCGCTCTAGATTAAACTGATCCCCCAAAACACATGAAACCTCACGCCTTCCGGTCTCCGGATCTGGGGCTGCGGGTTCTGTCGGGGGTTTCAGTTCGAGGCGGCCTCGTTTCTCTCTCTGCTTCCAACTCTGGAAAGAAAGGGGACAGTTGCCGCAGATGGAGCATCACGCCGGCTCCCTGGTGCCTGATCACGGCCTCTACGATGCTGCCTTGCGGCGCACGGGGGCCGGTTCCGTCCGTCGGAATGTGCGGCTCGTCCCGTCTGTCGCCGGGCTGAGTGGGCTTCACGGATCCAAGGCTGGAGCTACTGCGGCGGGTTTTGGCTCACGCGGGCGGTCGTCCTGGGAACGCCACGTCCTGGTGTAGGACAGGGCTCAGAGAAAAAAAGGAGTTAGCGAGAAAGGAGAGTTAAGAGTGTGCCGCACTCGGATCAGGGCTTACGCTCGGCCCGTTAATCCAGGTCCAGTCTGTCCCTCAGGACCTGCTCCCTGTTGGGCTTGTCTAAAATACGTCCAGGAGGGATTTTACCTTGACCACGCTCTGCTGGCTCCTCTCAGTCCATTCGTTCAGTCAGTGAGTCCCTTCCTGAATGACTGAACTTCTCACCCCGAAGGGACAGTCATTACACTCAATTTGTGACCATAGGTGGGTGGGGGCATAAACTGAGCCTCAGCTGAGCTCTCGTCACCACTACTGTTGTTTTTGTCAGCCTGTTTCAGTCTTAGTTTTAGTCTAGTCTTTGGGTCAAACTATCATTTTAGTTTTTATTAGTTTTATTTTGTATTTTTTTGCAACTTTCTCTTTATTGTTGATTTCAAGTTTTTTCCAACAATAAAGGAAGTAAAAAAATAAATAAATAAAATAAGAGAACAAACAGGTTGACTTAGGGCATACATTAAGGCACCACTACTATGGAACCAACTTCCAATCTGGGTTAAGGAGGCTGACACCACCTCCACCTTTAAAACTAAACTTAAAACATTTCTGTTTAGTAAAGCCTATAGTTAGTGTTTAGTAAACCTCTAGCTGGTGTTGGTAAATCTCTAGGTAGTGTAAACTTTAGTGTGTCAGAGTCGCTCCTGTAGTTTCTTGTGCTGGCCCCCCCTTCTCCTCCCTTTTCTCTCTTTTGTCCATGTTGCAGCATCCTTTGCCGGACACCAGAACCTGCAGGTGGTCGTGGGTGGCTTGTAGCTTGCATTACGGAGCACAAGTCTTTCCCTGACCCTGCACCCCAACCTGGGACTTGCTGATTGGGCCGGAGCTTCGGGAGCTGCGTGCTGGCCTGCGGTCCCCACCCCTGGTCATCCCGTTGCTGGCCCCCCCTTCTCCTCCCTTTTCTCTCTCTGCAGGTGGTCGTGGGTGGCTTGTAGCTTGCATTACGGAGCACAAGTCTTTCCCTGACCCTGCACCCCAACCTGGGACCCACCAGTCTGGCCCTCGGCAGAAGGGTCCCCCCTTATGATCCAGGTCCTGCTCAAGGTTTCTTCCCTCCTAAAGGGGAGTTTTTCCTTGCCACTGTTTGGCTTAAGGTTTTTCTCCCACTAGGGGAGTTTCTACCTGCCATTGTTTATGTAATAACTGCTCGGGGGTCATGTTCTGGGTATGGGTCTCTGGAAAGCGTCTAGAGACAACTCTGTTGTATTAGACGCTATATAAATAAAATTGAATTGAATTGAATTAATAAAAATAAAGATACCCCCAAAAAACAGGATTTTACATTCACACAGTCAATGAGTTACATTCCACAGAATATAAAGTCCACCTGTCCTAGTATTTTATATACTGCTCAGCCTGTAATCTTAAGGAGAAGGTCAGTTTTTCCATGCAACGTATATCCTCAACTATTGTGGTCCAGTCGTCCATTGATGGCAGATTGGTCTGCAGCCATTTCCGTGTAATGCCCTTCTGGCTCGCAGCCAGGAGCACTTTATAAAGGTAGTTGTCCTGGGCCATAAGTCCATCTGGGATTTTACCTAGATATAATGCAATAAAGGAAATCTCAAGTTTTAGTCCAAAAATTGTCTGTAATTCTTCAGTAAATTCTTGCCAATAGGGTTGAATAAGGGGGCATGCCCAGAATACATGGAAGTGGTCTGCCATTGCCTGTCCACACTGCCTCCAGCATATATCCTTAGTTTTAGTCACGTTCATTCTCCTTTTAGTCGTGTCAAGTTTCAGTCGACTAAAAGTCTGAGCATTTTAGTCTAATTTCAGTCAGAATTGTCCATGTTAGTCTAGTTTTAGTCAAAAGATTGTAATTAGCCAGACCCATTTTACAATTCAAACAAGTTTCTTATTATATTATTGTTACCTTATACACTCAAGAATACATTCATTTGGGCCGCTCGGTGGCGCAGTGGGTTAAGCAGCGGCTCATATATTGAGCAGCGGTCGCAGGTTCGAATCCCGGCCTGCACACCTTTGCTGCATGTCATCCCCATTCTCTCTGTCTACCCCTTTCCAGTTTGCAACTTCAATAAAGGGCCACTAGAGGCCAAAAAAATCTTTTAAAAAAAAGAATACATTCATTCCAGATACAGAAGACGCTCTAATTTCAGTTTACAACATATTTATCTTTTTCTACGACACATTGGGTTTTCTTTTCCATGTCTATGTAGGAAAGTGTATCCAAAGATGGTCTCTTCTTCTTCTCCCAGCCCCAGAGAAGATCCTCGCGTGGCCGGCCATCGGCCCCTTTCTCTATGTAACTGTAGCCAACTCGTGCTACCGGGGTCACCAGACAGGAATGAGGACACCTGGTTTAGCCGAGAAATGATCGACTTTATTTGACACCAGACACGTACACACACATACACACGCAGCAGCCGTCGTCCCAGAGTCTCCGGCAGCTCCGTGTCATCACCCATGCCCAATCAGCTGACCCAACCCGCGCCACCTGTGCGCTACTCCCCCGCAGACCACGGCCAATCCTACACCCTGCCACATACCCCTATCGCCCGACTCAGGCCGGGGACCATCCGGCCTAGCGCCAGCGCCTCCAACGCTGCGGTCTGCCCCTCCGCCAGCACCTCCAGCGCTGCTGTCTGCCGCTCCGCCTGGCTCTGGCACTGGCTCCGTCACCACCTGCGCCAGTTCGCCTGCGCCACCGCCTGCTCGGTCCGATTTCCACGTTCCTCAGTCATCCTGCCTCAGCCCCATGCTGGGTGCCACTGTAGCCAACTCGTGCTACCGGGGTCACCAGACAGGAATGAGGACACCTGGTTTAGCAGAGAAATGGTCGACTTTATTCGTCACCAGAAACGTACATACACACGCAGCAGCCGTCGTCTCAGAGTCTCCGGCAGCTCCGTGTCATCATCCTACTACGAACCCCTCCAGGACAATCAGCCCACTCCTTAAATACACAGGCAGGGAGGAGAGATTGATTGGACACACCTGTGCCCAATCAGCTGACCCAACCCGCGCTATCTGTGCGCTGCTCCCCCGCAGACCACGGCCAATCCTACACCCTGCCACAGTAACAGTAACTAGCCTCTAACACTTCAGCTGCATCTTCTGGATCTGATTCCAGGAAGGTTCTGATCAGGAAGGAGGGAAAAGATGTCCATTCTACTCTAATCTGGATGTGTAACGTCACAACTCCCCCACGAACCTGAACCCCTCAGTGAACGATACCTGGTGTAGGTTTGCCCCAAACACAGTTCTGGAGTTGGTGCTCAATGGAATCCTAAGAAGCCTCCCCTTAATGTGGAATAATAGAGGGTATGCATTGACGTCACTTCCCCACTGGACCACGCCCCCTTACTTGCACTGAGTGGCAAAACATCAGCAAAAATGTCTGCAACTAGTGGGGGAAACTTTGGAGAAGACGGGATAACAGCGGATTATTGGCTTAAATTTAAGGCAGTTGGACTTGACAGTGACCCGTACAGTTACCCGAAGAACCAGTGGTCCATGGACATAAATATTTGGCCACGAATCGAGTTTTCAAAAATGTATATGTACTTAATTTCTACGCTGGGGAAATACACGAAGCAAAGCTTGAAGGCATACAAAAGTCTTGACGCTTGGTCCTACTTCAAGGCAGGATTTGTTTGGTTAAATTAAAGTGTTGAGGACACCGAACTTTATGATTTGACCGTTTAACGTTAGCTACCCAAAAATCCAACATTACGGTACCTGATACAAAACGGGATTCGCAAATCCATGTTTTTGTTGTTTCTGCGAATTGCAGCGATCCATTTGTCTCTCTTAATCTTATTTTTCGGCAGTCTGTAAAACGATAACTCCGATTTCTTGCTAAATCTATGAGTACAGTCGATCGCACAACAGCTCTTTCCCATTTTAGATGTTTTCGAGTTGCTCAAACTGAAAGTCTACGCTGCCACTCAGTCTTTCTGCCACTCAGTGGGCGAAACCCGCTGTGAAGTCTGTGACGTCATGCGCATTCCCTCTGTACTCGCCCACCGGCAGAAATAAAAGCGCCGTCAATTATTTGTCAGGGTCTGTAGATTAACCTTTCATTTAAATCGCTTACCAAGATACACTAAAGGCAAAACATAGGACTGTAACAGACTTCATTCAAGAGTCATTTAAAAATCATTATTACCATCACAGCTCATCATTTCATCGAACCGGTCTGAATTTAATCGGCTTAATTTGTTAAAGCATCTCAGTTGTCATTGGGAGGACTGCGTCACCCTCCCTGCTTCGGGGGTTATTATGTGCAAAATGTAATTTTCTGCTTTAACTTCAATCACCCCAACCTTTTCAACTGCAGGCTACAATATTCTCACATCAGAAATGTCGCTGCTGCTTCTCGTATTAGTCACGGTTTACAAAGCTCTGCCTGACACTGTGGTGGACCTTTTTCCTCTTTCCGTGGGTGGCACTCTCGGTTACAGTGATGCCTTGATGAAAGCCTGTTTCCCGCTGTATCATTAACACCACTCCAGACTGGACTTGTGTGTCACCTCTGCGGTGTGATAATCCCCTCCTTTTTTTTTTTAAACCCAAACGTGCTTCCTTTATCTTAAATGTCAGACACTCCGCGGGGAGGTGGCATTCATCGGTTAACCCTTCCGGCCCCGAGATGCCGCTAAGCAGGCAAACTAGGAAACTCAAAAGGTTGCATTGGGTCTTAATGGGTTCAGTGAATTTGACTCGAAGCAGTTTTGGTTTACCGAACAGTAATCCAGGGATTAATTGGACATTGAGGGTTTTGTTGTGGCGATATAAGCTTTTTTTCTAAGGGTCGGCTCCGGCTGGCCGTAGGTCATCTTGTTACCTGAAGACATTTTTCCTGCAAAAGCTTGATCACCCCTGTTTTAACTTTAATCTTGGAACGTCTTGAAGTGATTGGCCGGTTGTACCGTAGTGCTCTGCGGGTGGGTGGGGCGGTGCGTAGGAGGTCTGACAGATGAATTTAAATCTAAAAAGTCAACTATAAAACCCTTTGACGGGGAGCCTGTGGTGGGTAGCAAGTAGCAGAGTAAAAGACAAGCGGCTGAGTCCTGAATTGATGTCAAATGTTGCAGAGGTCGATCTAAACTGACATGCCTAAAGGAGAAGTGATGAAAGCATGAATCACTTTTTCCTGGTCCTTGGCGAGGAAGGCTTCACCTCGGTAATCAGACTGAAAGACAGGACTCAATCGCAACAAAACCGGGCCACAACACTCCTGCGTCCCCCGTGGGACTCGAGCTAGATACCAGCCACCCAGGAGAAGACACAAATTTTTATTATCAACTTGTTTCTGCAGTCCTTTTTCTTTCATTCCTACAGATAGTTTGTGAGCCTCGATGAGGATAGGGAGACTTGCACTGTGTACAAACCTCTTCAGAAGGAAATCTGTAGGTGGTATGAAACTCGGGCGTGTGAAAGAGGTGACTGAGAGATACTCCATAGACAAACCGCCTTTGGGATGAATGTGTTATCTGTTGTAGGCGGGAAAATCTGGAACAGCCTTTCATCTACAATAAGGGATTGTCCCTCATACTCTTCCTTTAAGGGGAATCTCAAGGAATGGCTTAAAACGTCTCAAATCTGTGATCATTCATTGTTTATTGTATTAACAATTGCCGTGTTGTGCGATTTTTTTTATTGTTGTTGATATTGTGTGTCGTGTAATGTTGATGGTATCTTTTTACTGAGTCTTGCAGGGTGACTGCCAATGCAAATTAGCCTTTTGGCTACAATTAGGTATATTTACATTTTAAAATGTATATCAATGTACAATGTCCCTCTCCACAAAATAAAGTAAAGTTTACTGCAGATCTGGCCAATAACCATCAAACTCTTGCTCTATTTTACCCCCACTTGTGAACAAGAATCCAAAGTATTCAACAAGAACAACACCTCGTTCCCTGCAAAAGGAGGTGGTTCCACACTTATGACTTCATGTTTGGAGGTAGTGTAGTCCCGATCGATCGGCCACCCGATCGGTTGGCTACTCGATCGATCCGGTCCGATCACGTCATTTTCAAAAAAGATCGGTATCGGCCAAAATAGTATCGGGACATACCTAATTATTAATGTTTTTAACATATATTAATTATTAAATCGTTTTATTTAACAATACAGACAGGCGGCTGGAAGTGACGTTTGTGCTGGAGGGGGAAAGAAGCGTGGCAAAAAGCTAACAAGAGCTAGCCTACGTTCAGATAAACGGAGAGCATGTCTGAAAGTTTAAAAAAAAAAAAGAAAAGCTGTTGGAGAAAAGTGACTGTAGTGTAAATGAATATCCGGCACTCACTAATCATCTTTTGGTCCACTTTATTGACTCTCAGTCACAACACAACACAGGGATGACGGATTGGCGTTACGGTCTAAAGGGTCCGTCTCTGAAACCCCAAACTTGGTTCCTACGCTCTGCGTGACATCATTACAACACAGTGACAGACAGGGCCAAAACTATAACAGCCGCGATGAATAGCTGCTGCTATTCATTTCCTGCTGTTGAGAATTCTGCACCAAGGTTAAGCCAAAATGTATTTTAATTTTATTATTGATTGTGATTGTGAGTTTGACTGGATGTCATTCAACTTTTGAACCTAGTAGGTAAACTACCTCTTTTGAAGTGAAATTTATTAGGGCCCGAGCACTGACAGTGCGAAGGCCCTATTGTATCTGTAGCAATTTATTAATTTTTTTCTCGTTTTTTTTCTTCCGACGAAATGAGGGCATTTTTCCCCCCTAAACGTGCCTCAAAAGTCACCAAATTTTGCAGAAAAATCTGAAATGTAATGGTTTGCATTAATGGGCGTGGCCTAATGGCTTAACAGCGCCCCCTAGAAAACTTTGTGCCTCAAGCCCATGGATCTATTATATAACTGGATACAGTACCAAAAATGGCCGCCCATTCATTTCAATGCATTCTGCTCAGCCAGCGCATGTGCCGAAAAAATGTCTGACTTCCTGGTTTACTTCCTGGTACACAGGCCCATAGAGGATGCGCAGTTGAGTCACCTCCCATGATGCTCTGGGGCACATCAATGGCACCGACACGGCCGTGACGTCACCCCCATGGCCCCATGGGATTTTTTGTTGCAGTACCGCGGCTGGCCACCGGAAAAAATCGGCACACCTTCTGAGCGCGAGACTGGGGGGCTGCTCAAGCCCCACAATACGGTTTGACGTACATGCACGAAAATTGGTACACACCTGTATCATGTCGCAACTTAAAGAAAAGTCTCTTTGGGCCATGGCCGAAACCGAACAGGAAGTCAGCCATTTTGAATTAATCGTGTAATTTTGGCGCAATTTATGCCATTTCTTCGGCCGCTTCTTCGCCCGAACCGTGACGTGCACCCAGGTGTAAATGCGTTTTATTATTAGGGCCCGAGCACTTGCAGTGCGAAGGCCCTATTGTATCTGTAGGAATTCTTCTTCTTCTTCTTCTTATTGTTCTGACAAAAGGAGGGCCTTTTTGCCCCCCTAAACGTGCGCAAAAAGTCACCAAATTTTGCATGCAAGTCAGGCCTGGCGAAAAATTTGATATTTAATGGTTTACATTAATGGGCGTGGCAAAATGGCTCAACAGCGCCCCCCGGAAAACTTTGTGCCTCAAGCCCCACAATGCGGTTTGTCATACATGCACGAAAATCGGTACACACCTGTATCATGGCCCAACTTAAAGAAAAGTCTCTGGGCGTCATGTCGAGAAACCGAACAGGAAGTCGGCCATTTTGAATTAATCGTGTCATTTTGGCGAAATTTATGCCTTCCTTCGGCAGTTAATACGGCCCGAACCGTAATGTGCACCCAGGTGTGTTATACATCAAAATGTGCGTCTCCATCCTCCGACACCACGCATTACTTTTCTCTTTCAAAAGCGTTACCGTGGCGACGCTAGACGCCGAAAAGCGCGCCCACCCTTCATCTGATTGGTTCAGACAGAAAAAACTTTGCGCCTCAAGCCCCTCAATACGGTTTGACGTACATGAACGAAAATCGCTACACACCTGTATCATGTCGCACCTTAAAGAAAAGTCTCTTGGCGCCACGGCCGAAACCGAACAGGAAGTCCGCCATTTTGAACATTCTGAATTAATCGCGTAATTTTGGAGCAATATATGCCATTCCTTCGAGAATTAATACGGCCCGAACCGTATCGTGAACCCAGATGTGTTATACATCAAAATGTGCGTCTCCATCCTGCGACTACATGCATTACTTTTCTCTTTCAAAAGTGTTACCGTGGTGGCGCTAGACGCCAACAAGCGCACCCCCCCTTCATCTGATTGGTCCATATTTGATAGTTCCCCAAAAGGCACCAAATTTGGCACGCAAGCCAGGACTGGCGATAAATGTGATATTTCATGGTTTGCATTAATGGGCGTGGCAAAATGGCTCAACAGCGCCCCCCGGAAAACTTTGTGCCTCAAGCCCCACAATACGGTTTGACGTACATGCACGAAAATCGCTATACACCTGTATCATGGCACAGCTTAAAGAAAAGTCTCTTGGAGCCATGGCCGAAACCGAAAAGGAAGTCGGCCATTTTGAAATCTGATTGGTCCATATTTGATAGTTCTCCAAAAGTCACCAAATTTTGCATGCAAGACAGACTTGGCGATAAATGTGATATTTCATGGTTTGCATTAATGGTCGTGGCCTAACGGCTCAACAGCGCCCCCTAGAATACTTTTCTCTGCCATAACTTTTGAATGGTTTGACATAGGAAGTTGTGGGTGGTGTCATGGGACTCTGTATGGAGTCCTTGAGCTTCGTTGGTCTTAATTAGCCCCGCCCCTTCTTCTGATTGGTTGTCCTGATTTTCTGCTATATCTTTGGAATGGTTTGACATAGAGAGTCGTGGCTGGTGTCATCAGATTCTTTATGGAGTCCTTGACCTTCATTGGCCTGAATTAGCCCCGCCCCTTCTTCTGATTGGTTGTCCCTTTTTTCTGCTATAACTTTTTAATGGTTTGACATAGGAAGTCGTGGGTGGTGTCATGGGACTCTGTAATGAGTCCTTAAGCTTCGTTGGCCTTAATTAGCCCCGCCCCTTCTTCTGATTGGTTGTCCCGATTTTCTGCTATAACTTTGGAATGGTTTGACATAGAGAGTCGTGGGTGGTGTCATCAGATTCTGTATGGAGTCCTTGACCTTCATTGGCCTGAATTAGCCCCGCCCCTTCTTGTGATTGGTTGTCCCTTTTTTCTGCTATAACTTTTGAATGGTTTGACATAGGAAGTCGTGGGTCGTGTCATTTCTGATATGCTTATGGGGGGCGGTGGCCGTGAGTGCGAGGGCCCGTTCATCGCTGCTTGCAGCTTTAATTTTACTTAGGTTCTTTTTTTTGTGATGGGAACACCTTTTTCAAACACTCTGGTTTTTATGTATTTGTAACAAGTCAAGTCAAGTTTATTTATAAAGCACTTTAAAAACATCATGGGCCAAAGTACTGGACAAGCGAATGGAAAACAAAAACAAAACACTGTAAGACATAAGACACATAAATAGAATAAAACAATCATGGTGAGTTAAATGCTAGTGAATAAAATAGGATAAAATAAAAGATAAAAGTATAAAATTAAAGCTGCAAGCAGCGATGAACGGGCCCTCGCACTCACGTCCACCGCCCCCCATAAGCATATCAGAAATGACACCACCCACGACTCTCTATGTCAAACCATTCAAAAGTTATAGCAGAAAAAAGGAACAACCAATCAGAAGAAGGGGCGGGGCTAATTTAGGCCAATGAAGGTCAAGGACTCCATACAGAGTCTGATGACACCACCCACGACTCTCTATGTCAAACCATTCAAAAGTTATGGCAGAAAATCGGGACAACCAATCAGAAGAAGGGGCGGGGCTAATTCAGGCCAATGAAGGTCAAGGACTCAATACCGAGTCCCATGACACCACCCACGACTCTTTATGTCAAACCATTCAAAAGTTATGGCAGAGAAAAGTATTCTAGGGGGCGCTGTTGAGCCGTTAGGCCACGCCCATTAATGCAAACCATGAAATTTCAAATGTATCGCCAGGCCTGGCTTGCATGCAAAATTTGGTGACTTTTGGAGAACTATCAAATATGGACCAATCAGATGAATGGGACGAGCGCTTTTTCGTGTCTAGCGTCGCCACGGTAACACTTTTGAAAGAGAGAAGTAATGTGCGTCGTCACAGGACAGAGACGAACATTTTGATGTAAAAAAAACACAAAAATTGCTGACAAAAGTTTCGGGCATATTGCCAGGCTTGAACTCCCAACCTCTGGCACTAAAGACCGCAACAATCTGGCTGAGCTAAGTCTCAGCTATTCCTTTCTTTTGACCTACTGGCTTAGGACAGACCAACATAGCGATAAAATGTCTGGAACTTTTTTTTCCTAATTTTTTTAATATTTGTAAGTTATAAATATTAGTAGAACCCTACTATTTTAATTATTACTTTTCTGTAACCATTCTGCCAAGGTTGTAACCGGGCTGAGCCGGGAATATTTCTGAGGTCACCACATTACAGGGAACTGATTGGTCGGGGGGCGGGGCCGTCATCACCCTACTCGCCACTGATTGGTCGGGGGGCGGGGCCGTCATCACCATACTCGCCACTGATTGGTCGGGGGGCGGGGCCGTCATCACCCTACTCGCCACTGATTGGTCGGGGGGCGGGGCCGGCAGATGTTTGAATCAGGAAGCGGGACTCTCTATGTCAAACCATTCCAAAGTTATAGCAGAAAATTGGGACAACCAATCAGAAGAAGGGGCGGGGCTAATTAAGGCCAACGAAGCTTAAGAACTCATTACAGAGTCCCATGACACCACCCACGACTCTCTATGTTAAACCATTCAAAAGTTATGGCAGAAAAAAGGGACAACCAATCAGAAGAAGAGGCGGGGCTAATTCTGGCCAATGAAGGTCAAGGACTCCATAAAGAATCTGATGACACCACCCAGGACTCTCTATGTCAAACCATTCCAATGTTATAGCAGAAAATCGGGCCAACCAATCAGAAGAAGGGGCGGGGCTAATTAAGGCCAACGAAGCTTAAGGACTCATTACAGAGTCCCATGACACCACCCACAACTCTCTATGTCAAACCATTCAAAAGTTATGGCAGAGAAAAGTATTCTAGGGGGCGCTGTTGAACCGTTAGCCACGCCCATTAATTGCAAACCATGAAATATCAAATGTATCGCCAGGCCTGGCTTGCATGCAAAATTTGGTGACTTTTGGAGAACTATCAAATATGGACCAATCACATGAAGGGGGGGCGCGCCTTTTGGCGTCTAGCGTCGCCACGGTAACGCTTTTGAAAGAGAAAAGTAATGCGTGGTGTCGCAGGATGGAGACGCACATTTTGATGTATAACACACCTGGGTGCACGTTACGGTTCGGGCTGAATTAACTGCCGAAGGAATGGCATAAATTTCGCCAAAATGACACAATTTATTCAAAATGGCCGACGTCCTGTTCGGTTTCGGCCATGGCTCCAAGAGACTTTTCTTTAAGTTGTGCCATGATACAGGTGTGTAGCGATTTTCGTGCATGTACGTCAAACCGTATTGTGGGGCTTGAGGCACAAAGTTTTCCGGGGGGCGCTGTTGAGCCATTTTGCCACGCCCATTAATGCAAACCATGAAATATCAAATTTATCGCCAGGCCTGGCTTGCATGCCAAATTTGGTGCCTTTTGGGGAACTATCAAATATGGACCAATCAGATGAAGGGGGGGTGCGCTTGTTGGCGTCTAGCGTCGCCACGGTAACACTTTTGAAAGAGAAAAGTAATGCGTGTAGTCGCAGGATGGAGACGCACATTTTGATGTATAACACATCTGGGTTCACGATACGGTTCGGGCTGAATTAACTCTCGAAGGAATGGCATATATTGCTCCAAAATTACGCGATTAATTCAGAATGTTCAAAATGGCCGACTTCCTGTTCGGTTTAGGCCATGGCGCCAAGAGACTTTTCTTTAAGTTGTGACATGATACAGGTGTGTACCGATTTTCCTTCATGTACGTCACACCGTATTATGGGGCTTGAGGCACAAAGTTTTTTCTGTCAAACCAATCAGATGAAGGGTGGGCGCGCTTTTTGGCGTCTAGCGTCACCACGGTAACGCTTTTGAAAGAGAAAAGTAATGCGTGTTGTCGCAGGATGGAGACGCACATTTTGATGTATAACACACCTGGGTGCACGTTACGGTTCGGGCTGAATTAACTTTCGAAGGAATGGCATAAATTTCGCCAAAATGACACGACTAATTCAAAATGGCCGACTTCCTGTTTGGTTTCGGGCATGACGCCAAGAGACTTTTCTTTCAGTTGCGCCATGATACAGGTGTGTACCGATTTTCGTGCATGTACGTCAAACTGTATCGTGGGGCTTGAGGCACAAAGTTTTCTAGGTGGCGCTGTTGAGCCATTTTGCCACGCCCATTAATGCAAACCATTAAATATCAAATTTTTCGCCAGGCCTGACTTGGGTGCAAAATTTGGTGACTTTTTGGGCATGTTAAGGGGGGCAAAAAGGCCATCACTTTGTCAGGAAAATAATAATAATAATAATTAAAGCTGCAAGCAGCGATGAACGGGCCCTCGCACTAACGGCCACCGCCCCCCATAAGCATATCAGAAATGACACCACCCACGACTTCCTATGTGAAACCATTCAAAAGTTATAGCAGAAAAAAGGGACAACCAATCAGAAGAAGGGGCGGGGCTAATTCAGGCCAATGAAGGTCAAGGACTCCATACAGAATCTGATGAAACCACCCACGACTCTCTATGTCAAACCATTCAAAAGTTATAGCAGAAAAAAGGGACAACCAATCAGAAGAAGGGGCGGGGCTAATTAAGGCCAACGAAGCTTAAGGACTCATTACAGAGTCCCATGACACCACCCACGACTTCCTATGTCAAACCATTCAAAGGTTATAGCAGAAAAAAGGGACAACCAATCAGAAGAAGGGGCGGGGCTAAATCAGGCCAATGAAGGTCAAGGGCTCCATAAAGAATCTGATGACACCACCCACGACTCTCTATGTAAAACCATTCCAAAGTTATAGCAGAAAATCGGGACAACCAATCAGAAGAAGGGGCGGGGCTAATTAAGGCCAACGAAGCTTAAGGACTCATTACAGAGTCCCATGACACCACCCACAACTTCCTATGTCAAACCATTCAAAAGTTATGGCAGAGAAAAGTATTCTAGGGGGCGCTGTTGAGCCGTTAGGCCACGCCCATTAATGCAAACCATGAAATATCACATTTATCGCCAAGTCAGTCTTGCATGCAAAATTTGGTGACTTTTGGAGAACTATTAAATATGGACCAATCAGATTTCAAAATGGCCGACTTCCTGTTCGGCTTCGGCCATGGCTCCAAGAGACTTTTGTTTAAGTTGCGCCATGATACAGGTGTGTACCGATTTTCGTGCATGTACATCAAACCGTATTGTGGGGCTTGAGGGACAAAGTTTTCCGGGGGGCGCTGTTGAGCCATTTTGCCACGCCCATTAATGCAAACCATGAAATATCAAATTTATCGCCAGGCCTGGCTTGCGTGCCAAATTTGGTGCCTTTTGGGGAACTATCAAATATGGACCAATCAGATGAAGGGGGGGTGCGCTTGTTGGCGTCTAGCGTCGCCACGGTAACACTTTTGAAAGAGAAAAGTAATGCGTGTGGTCGCAGGATGGAGACGCACATTTTGATGTATAACACACCTGGGTGCACGTTACGGTTCGGGCCGTATTAATTCTCGAAGGAATGGCATGTATTGCTCCAAAATTACGTGATTAATTCAGAATGTTCAAAATGGCCGACTTCCTGTTCGGTTTTGGCCATGGCACCAAGAGACTTTTCTTTAAGTTGCGACATGATAAAGAAGTGTACCAATTTTCGTTCATGTACGTCACACCGCATTGTGGGGCTTGAGGCACAAAGTTTTTTCTGCCTGAACCAATCAGATGAAGGGTGGGCGCGCTTTTTGGCGTCTAGCGTCGCCACGGTAACGCTTTTGAAAGAGAAAAGTAATGCGTGGTGTCGGAGGATGGAGACGCATATTTTGATGTATAACACACCTGGGTGCTCGTTACGGTTCGGGCCGTATTAACTGCCGAAGGAATGGCATGAATTTCGCCAAAATGACACGATTAATTCAAAATGGCCGACATCCTGTTCAGTTTTGGGCATTACTCCAAGAGACTTTTCTTTAAGTTGCGACATGATACATGTGTGTACCGATTTTTGTGCATGTACGTCAAACCGTATCGTGGGGCTTGAGGCACAAAGTTTTCCGGGGGGCGCTGTTGAGCCATTTTGCCACGCCCATTAATGCAAACCATAAAATATCAAATTTTTCGCCAGGCCTGGTTTGCGTGCAAAATTTGGTGACTTTTTGGGCACGTTTAGGGGGGCAAAAAGGCCCTCCTTTCGTCAGAAAAATAATAATAATAATAACTAGAAAATTTCTGGAAATTTTGATATGGGCATGCCCTTATGCCCATTCGTCCCCTCTCGCTGCTTTGGTTTGGGGCTGTAGTGGTTGTGTGCAGGGTGGTTCTATGTCAGTTTGAGGTGTTTACGGTTGTATTGCATTCATTCCTGTGCTCCCTATAGTTATTAATGGGGTGCGCTTTCTGGCGTCCAGCGTCCCCACGGCAACGCTTTTGACTGAGAAAAGTAATGCCCATCGAGGCACGATGGAGAAGCATCTAACGATGTATGCCATGCATGGGTGCACGTTCTGGTTCAGACTATGTTAACGGATAGGGTTTTTTTTTCACCATGGTAAAAAATCCCATCCGAATGAATGGGGCCACTTGGCATGGATTTTGACAAAAAATGTCCTTAAATCCCAGCTTCATGAAATTTGAATATGTTGAAGTCCACAGCGTGCCGAGTTAGGGAACATTTGTACGATGTCTCTACGATAACCTGTTGCCTAGCAACAAGCGTCCAAAGTAAAACGGAGATTTAAAAAAAACCTGAAAGGTAATTATCGCAAAAACTGTAATATTTGGCATAATGAGCTTGTAGGTACCGTTAGGGACAATCGGGCCGAGTGTTTGAAAGTTTGAACGATGTCTCTACGACAAAGTTCGGCCGAGCAATAAGCGTCCGAATTTTCGCCTTTTTTTTTTGCTTTTTGGCGTCTAGCGTTGCCACGGTAACACTTTTTACTGAGAAAAGTAATGCCCATCGAGGAACGATGGAGACGCATCCAACGATGTATGCCGTGCATGGGTGCACGTTCCGGTTCAGGCTATGTTAACGGATAGGTTTTTTTTTCACCGTGGTAAAAAACTCCATCCGAATGAATGGGGCCATTTGGCCTGGATTTTGACATAAAATTTCCTTAAATCCCAGCTTCATGAAATTTGAGTATGTTGAAGTCCACAGCGTGCCGAGTCGGGAAACATTTGTACGATGTCTCTACGATAACCTGTTGCCTAGCAACAAGCGTCCAAAGTCAAACGGAAAAAAAAAAAAATAAATAAAGGTCAATATCACAAAAACTGTAATACTTGGCATAATAAGGTTGTACGGTCAGTTAGGGACAATCGGACCGAGTGTTTGAAAGTTTGAACGATGTCTCTACGATAAAGTTCGGCCGAGCAATAAGCGTGGGAATTTTCGCCTTTTTTTTTTGCTTTTTGGCAACTAGCGTTGCCACGGTAACCCCTATTACGGAGAAAAGTAATGCCCATCGAGGCATGATGGAGACGCATCCAACGATGTATGCCATGCATGGGTGCACGTTCCGGTTCGGGCCGCATTAACGGACGAAAAAAAGTGCGGAATAAGAATAATAATAAAAAGAAAAGGGAAACCTTTTCTAGATACTAATATATCGCCTTCATTTTCATGTTTTTCCTCATTTTTTCGGGCGTGTTTTATTTTTTGGGGATTTTTTTTTTCCACATCAGAGCGGGGTCATGCTGCACACCCGCTGGTGTGACGTGGGACTTTTGCGACTTTAGCTTGTTAGCTAAATGCTAGCAACATTGCCCTTTGGGCCATTCTGGACGATTGCAATATGGTCATGCCACTACTTGGCATGCCCATAATAACGCGAAGAATTCCTACAGATACAATAGGGCCTTCGCACTGAAGGTGCTCGGGCCCTAATAATAATAACTAGAAAATTTCTGGAAATTTTGATATGGGCATGCCCTACTGCCCATTCGTCCCCTCTCGCCGCTTTGGTTTAGGGCTGTAGTGTTTGTGTTCGGGGCGGTTCTATGTCAGTTTGAGGTGTTTACGGTTGTATTGCATTCATTCCTGTGCTCCCAATAGCTATTAATGGGGCGCGCTTTTTGCCGTCTAGCGTCCCCACTGTAACGCTTTTGACTGAGAAAAGTAATGCCCATCGAGGCACGATGGAGAAGCATCTAACGGTGTATGCCGTGCATGGGTGCACGTTCCGGTTCAGACTACGTTAACGGATAGGGTTTTTTTCCACCGTGGTAAAAAAAAACCATCCGAATGAATGGGGCCATTTGGCATGGATTTTACATTAAAGCTTCCTTAAATCACAGCTTCATGAAATTGGAATATGTTGAAGATCACAGCTTGCCGAGTCGGGGAACATTTGTATCATGTCTCTACGATAATCTGTTGCCTAGCAACAAGCATCCAAAGTCAAACGGAAATTAAAAAAAAAAAGAAAGGTCAATATCGCAAAAACTTTAAAAGTTGGCATAATGAGGTTCTAGGGTCCGTTAGTGCCAATCAGGCCGAGTGTTTGAAAGTTTGAACGATGTCTCTACGATAAAGTCCGGCCGAGCAATAAGCGTCTGAATTTTCGCCTTTTTTTTTGCTTTTTGGCATCTAGCGTTGCCACGGTAACACTTTTGACTGAGAAAAGTAATGCCCATTGAGGCACGATGGAGACGCATCCAACGATATATGCCATGCATGGGTGCACATTGCGGTCCGAGCAGCATTAGGTTTTTGTTGCCATGGTAACAAGCCCCATAGGATAGAATGGGACAATTTAGCTTCAATATCTCCAAAGCTGTAAACGACAGCGTAATGAGACCTCAGTATGGTGTAGTCCACATCAAGCTGAGTCTTTTAACGTTGGAACCAAGTCTCTACGATACTGCGTTGCCGCGCAACAAGCATCCGAAGTTCCGTTAGCATCAAAATGAGAAGAGTGAAATATCTCAAAAACCGTAATAGCTAGCATGACGAGACTAAAATATGTTGCAGTACAAAGCGTCCCGGGTTGGTCAATGTTGTAATGATGTCTGTACGATAAACCGTTGCCTAGCAACAAGCGTCCAAAATAAAAGTGATTTTTTTTTTAAATTGAAAGTTAAATATCGCAAAAACCGTAATAACTAGCATGATGAAGTTGTATGGTCCTTTAAAGACTATCGGGCCGAGTGTTTCAAAGTTTGAACGATGTCTCTACGATAAAGTTCGGCCGAGCAATAAGCGCGGGAATTTTCGCCTTTTTTTTTGCTTTTTGGCAACTAGCGTTGCCACGGTAACCCCTATTACTGAGAAAAGTAATACCCATCGAATCACGATGGAGACGCATCCAACGATGTATGCCATGCATGGGTGCACGTTGTGCACATTACGGTTCGGGCTGAATTAACTGCCGAAGGAATGGCATAAATTTCGCCAAAATGACACAATTTATTCAAAATGGCCGACATCCTGTTCGGTTTCGGCCATGGCTCCAAGAGACTTTTCTTTGAGTTCTGCCATGATACAGGTGTGTACCGATTTTCGTTCATGTACGTCAAACCGTATTGTGGGGCTTGAGGCACAAAGTTTTCCGGGGGGCGCTGTTGAGCCATTTTGCCACGCCCATTAATGCAAACCATGAAATATCAAATTTATCGCCAGGCCTGGCTTGCATGCCAAATTTGGTGCCTTTTGGGGAACTATCAAATATGGACCAATCAGATGAAGGGGGGGTGCGCTTGTTGGCGTCTAGCGTCGCCACGGTAACACTTTAGAAAGAGAAAAGTAATGCGTGTAGTCGCAGGATGGAGACGCACATTTTGATGTATAACACATCTGGGTTCACGATACGGTTCGGGCTGAATTAACTCTCGAAGGAATGGCATATATTGCTCCAAAATTACGCAATTAATTCAGAATGTTCAAAATGGCCGACTTCCTGTTCGGTTTCGGCCATGGCGCCAAAAGACTTTTCTTTAAGTTGCGACATGATACAGGTGTGTACCGATTTTCGTTCATGTACGTCAAACCGTATTATGGGGCTTGAGGCGCAAAGTTTTTTCTGTCTGAACCAATCAGATGAAGGGTGGGCGCGCTTTTTGGCGTCTAGCGTCGCCACGGTAACGCTTTTGAAAGAGAAAAGTAATGCGTGGTGTCGGAGGATGGAGACGCACGTTTTGATGTATAACACACCTGGGTGCACGTTACGGTTCGGGCTGAATTAACTGCCGAAGGAATGGCATAAATTTCGCCAAAATGACACGATTAATTCAAAATGGCCGACATCCGGTTCGGTTTCGGGCATGACGCCAAGAGACTTTTCTTTAAGTTGCCCCATGATACAGGTGTGTACCGATTTACGTGCATGTACGTCAAACCGTATCGTGGGGCTTGAGGCACAAAGTTTTCAAGGGGGCGCTGTTGAGCCATTTTACCACGCCCATTCATGCAAACCATTAAATATCAAATTTTTCGCCAGGCCTGACTTGGGTGCAAAATTTGGTGACTTTTTGGGCATGTTAAGGGGGGCAAAAAGGCCATCACTTTGTCAGAAGAAAAATAATAATAATAATTAAAGCTGCAAGCAGCGATGAACGGGCCCTCGCACTCACGTCCACCGCCCCCCATAAGCATATCAGAAATGACACCACCCACGACTCTCTATGTCAAACCCTTCAAAAGTTATAGCAGAAAAAAGGGACGACCTGTCAGAAGAAGGGGCGGGGCTAATTCAGGGCAAAGAAGATCAAGGACTCATTACAGAGTCCCATGACACCACCCACGACTCTCTATGTCAAAACATTCAAAAGTTATAGCAGAAAATAGGGACAACCAATCAGAAAAAGGGACTGGGCTAATTGTCACCAATTATGGTCAAGGACTCAATGCCGAGTCCCATGACACCACCCACGACTCTCTATGTCAAACCTTTCAAAAGTTATGGCAGAAAAAAGTATTCTAGGGGGCGCTGTTGAGCCGTGAGGACACGCCCATTAATGCAAACCATGAAAAAAAAAATCAGATCACTCAAATGAACGACGATCATACAGTACAGCTGTATCTCATGGTCCAGAATGTATGATATGATATTAATCTATTATACCATATTATATTACATGTTGTTATTTCATATTAGCGTACCCAGTAATATAGCATATTGTATTATTGCATTGTATGTTGCTTCATTTCATATATTTTTGACTGTATTATATTGTAAAATTATATATCATAGCGATGGATTATTATATAATTTCAATTTATAACACTAATATACAATTCCTCACACACACACTCCTTCCAAATGTTTCTTTTTTTTCTCCATTATGACAATTGTATGCTGTCATCCGTTATGTTTTTTGTTTTTAAGCTTGTTATGTCTGTTATTCAAATATATTAATACATTCATTAATATGCTATACTGTATTTTGTATTGTGTATATTTTGTGTGTGTGTGTGTGTGTGTGTGTGTGTGTATATATATATATATATATATATATATATATATATATATATATATATATGTGTGTGTGTGTGTGTGTGTGTGTGTATACCTGAAGTGTGACTACCTGCAGAACGTATTTTAGCATGAAAGCTTGCATATTTAACGTACATCAAGCATCCTGTATCATAGCTACATGTCTGCCGTTTGTAACAAAGCAAACCGCGTGAAAATCGGTTGAAAATCAAGTGAGTTATAGTTATTTTACTTATGCAGACACCTCCTTCCACAATAGAAGTGAACGCTCTAGAGTTAAAGCGATACCGATCCAAGATGGCGGCCACGCCCGACGTTCTCAGGCAGCCAATTAGGCGCCTTGACCAAGATGGCGGCCGCGCTGAACATCAGCCCCTCCCCCCGCGGGAGCTGCGCGCGCAAACTCCACTCAAATTCAAAAGTTATGGCAGAAAATCGGGACAACCAATCAGAAGAAGGGGAAAGAGAAAAGTAATGTGCGTCGTCACAGGACAGAGACGAACATTTTGATGTAAAAAAAAACACAAAAATTGCTGACAAAAATTTTGGCATATCAAGCCAGGCTTGAACTCTCGACCTCTGGCAGCAAAGACCGCAATAATCTGGCTGAGCTAAGTCTCAGCTATTCCTTTTTATTCGACCTACTGGCTTAGGACAGACCAACATAGCTATAAAATGTCGTATTTTGGGGCTTGAGGCTCAAAGTTTTTTCCCTCTGAACCAATCAGATGAAGGGTGGGCGCACTTTTTGGTGTCTAGCGTTGCCGCGGTAACGCTTTTAAATGAGAAAAGTAATGTGCGTCGTTGCAGGACAGGGACGCACATATTGATGTAGAAAAAAAAAAATAGCTGACAAAAAAGTCTGGTTACTGCGGGAATCGAACTCTGACCTCTGACTCCA
Organism: Cololabis saira; assembly: GCF_033807715.1. Classification (NCBI taxonomy): domain Eukaryota; kingdom Metazoa; phylum Chordata; class Actinopteri; order Beloniformes; family Belonidae; genus Cololabis; species Cololabis saira. The sequence continues at coordinate 20,299,012 of NC_084596.1, forward strand.
AAGACGGGAACGCTCTGGCTGAGCTAAGACTCAGCTTCTCATTCCTATTTGACCTACTGACTTAAGAGAGACCAGCATATCGATATTTAGTAATGTAAGTCTGGAGCTGTTTTTTCTAATTTTTTTAAATATTTGTAAGTTATAAATATTAGTAAAACCCTACTATTTTAATTATTACTTTTTCTGTAACCATTCTGCCAAGGTTGTAACCGGGCTGAGCTGGGAATATTTCTGACGTCACCACATTACAGGGAGCTGATTGGTAGGGGGGCGGGGCCGTCATCACCCTACTCGCCACTGATTGGTCGGGGGGCGGGGCCGTCATCACCCTACTCGCCACCGATTGGTCGGGGGGCGGGGCCGTCATCACCCTCCGCGCCACTGATTGGTCGGGAGGCGGGGCCGTCATCACCCTACTCGCCACCGATTGGTCGGGGGGCGGGGCCGGCAGACGTTTGAATCAGGAAGCGGGAGTCAGCGCGAGAGCGACTGGCGGCCATGGATGTATTATAGAAACTGGATCGGAGACTAAAAATGGCCGCCCATTCATTTCAATGCATTCTGCTCAGCCAGCGCATAAGCCGAAAAAATCTCTGACTTCCGGGTTTACTTCCGCATACAGCGGCCCATAGAGCATGCGCAGTTGAGTCACCTCCCATGATGCTCTGGGGCCTCCCATCATGCCCCGGGGGAATGCCGCGAATATTAATATAATATGTATTAATATAATACATAAATTAATGTATATTATTACAAGTATAGCATTACATATATTATTAATGTATTAATATAATATAATTACATAATATATATTAATATAAAACATCCGTGGAATGCACGGACACGGCTGTGACGTCATCCGTGACGTCACGCCCAGAAAGAGACTTTTCTTTGACTTTTCTGGCCGTTATAAAACATTTTTGACGGATATAAAGTCCATGACTTAAAAATATAGAATACAAAGATTAGTAATTGCCGGTGATTACAGCTGGAGGTGTCCTGTGAACAGTTTTAGAGGCTTATCTTTTACTATTGCGGTCTATGGGAAAAAAGCTTTCTGGGCCGCATGGGATTTTCTGTTGCAGTACCGCGGCTGGCCACTGGAAAAAATCGGCGCGCCTTCTGACTGCCAGACCCGGGGGCTGCTGGCGGCTCGTGGCGATTTTATTATAAAAAAGGGACAACCAATCAGAAGAAGGGGTGGGGCTAATTCAGGCCAAAGAAGCTCAAGGACTCATTGCACAGTCCCTTGACACCACCTACGACTTCCTATGTCAAACCATTCAAAGTTTATAGCAGAAAAAAGGGACAACCAATCAGAAGAAGGGGCGGGGCTAATTCAGGCCAATGAAGGTCAAGGACTCCATACAGAATCTGATGACACCACCCACGACTCTCTATGTCAAACCATTCAAAAGTTATGGCAGAGAAAAGTATTCAAGGTGGCGCTGTTGAGCCGTTAGGCCACGCCCATTAATGCAAACCATGAAATATAAAATTTATCACCAGGCCTGGCTTGCATGCAAAATTTGGTGACTTTTGGAGAACTATCAAATATGGACCAATCACATGAAGGGGGGGCGCGCCTTTTGGCGTCTAGCGTCGCCACGGTAACACTTTTGAAAGAGAAAAGTAATGCGTGGTGTCGCAGGATGTAGACGCACATTTTGATGTATAACACACCTGGGTGCACGATACGGTTCGGGCTGAATTAACTCTCGAAGGAATGGCATAAATTTCGCCAAAATGACACAATTTATTCAAAATGGCCGACATCCTGTTCGGTTTCGGCCATGGCTCCAAGAGACTTTTCTTTAAGTTGTGCCATGATACAGGTGTGTAGCGATTTTCGTGCATGTACGTCAAACCGTATTGTGGGGCTTGAGGCACAAAGTTTTCCGGGGGGCGCTGTTGAGCCATTTTGCCACGCCCATTAATGCAAACCATGAAATATCAAATTTATCACCAGGCCTGGCTTGCATGCCAAATTTGGTGCCTTTTGGGGAACTATCAAATATGGACCAATCAGATGAAGGGGGGGTGCGCTTGTTGGCGTCTAGCGTCGCCACGGTAACACTTTCGAAAGAGAAAAGTAATGCGTGTAGTCGCAGGATGGAGACGCACATTTTGATGTATAACACATCTGGGTTCACGATACGGTTCGGGCTGAATTAACTCTCGAAGAATGGCATATATTGCTCCAAAATTACGCAATTAATTCAGAATGTTCAAAATGGCCGACTTCCTGTTCGGTTTCGGCCATGGCGCCAAGAGACTTTTCTTTTAGTTGCGACATGATACAGAAGTTTACCAATTTTCGTTCATGTACGTCAAACCGTATTATGGGGCTTGAGGCGCAAAGTTTTTTCTGTCTAAACCAACCAGATGAAGGGTGGGCGCGCTTTTTGGCGTCTAGCGTCGCCACGGTAACGCTTTTGAAAGAGAAAAGTAATGCGTGTGGTCGCAGGAGGGAGACGCACATTTTGATGTATAATACACCTGGGTGCACGTTACGGTTCGGGCTGAATTAACTGCCGAAGGAATGGCATAAATTGCGCCAAAGTGACACGATTAATTCAAAATGGCCGACTTCCTGTTCGGTTTCGGGCATGACGGCAAGAGACTTTTCTTTAAGTTGTCCCATGATACAGGTGTGTACCGATTTTCGTGCATGTACGTCAAACCGTATCGTGGGGCTTGAGGCACAAAGTTTTCAAGGGGGCGCTGTTGAGCCATTTTGCCATGCCCATTAATGCAAACCATTAAATATCAAATTTTTCGCCAGGCCTGACTAGGGTGCAAAATTTGGTGACTTTTTGGGCATGTTAAGGGGGGCAAAAAGGCCTTCACTTTGTCAGGAAAATAATAATAATAATAATTAAAGCTGCAAGCAGCGATGAACGGGCCCTCGCACTCACGTCCACCGCCCCCCATAAGCATATCAGAAATGACACCACCCACGACTCTCTATGTCAAACCATTCAAAAGTTATAGCAGAAAAAAGGAACAACCAATCAGAAGAAGGGGCGGGGCTAATTCAGGCCAATGAAGGTCAAGGACTCCATACAGAGTCTGATGACACCACCCACGACTCTCTATGTCAAACCATTCAAAAGTTATGGCAGAAAATCGGGACAACCAATCAGAAGAAGGGGCGGGGCTAATTCAGGCCAATGAAGGTCAAGGACTCAATACCGAGTCCCATGACACCACCCACGACTCTTTATGTCAAACCATTCAAAAGTTATGGCAGAGAAAAGTATTCTAGGGGGCGCTGTTGAGCCGTTAGGCAACGCCCATTAATGCAAACCATGAAATATCAAATTTATCGCAAGGCCTGGCTTGCATGCAAAATTTGGTGACTTTTGGAGAACTATCAAATATGGACCAATCAGATGAAGGGGACGAGCGCTTTTTCCCGTCTAGCGTCGCCACGGTAACACTTTTGAAAGAGAGAAGTAATGTGCGTCGTCACAGGACAGAGACGAACATTTTGATGTAAAAAAAACACAAAAATTGCTTACAAAAATTTCCGCATATTGCCAGGCTTGAACTCCCAACCTCTGGCACCAAAGACCGCAATAATCTGGCTGAGCTAAGTCTCAGCTATTCCTTTCATTTGACCTACTGGCTTAGGACAGACCAACATAGCGATAAAATGTCTGGAACTTTTTTTTCCTAATTTTTTAAATATTTGTAAGTTATGAATATTAGTAAAACCCTACTATTTTAATTATTACTTTTTCTGTAACCATTCTGCCAAGGTTGTAACCGGGCTGAGCCGGGAATATTTCTGAGGTCACCACATTACAGGGAACTGATTGGTCGGGGGGCGGGGCCGTCATCACCCTACTCGCCACTGATTGGTCGGGGGCGGGGCCGTCATCACCATACTCGCCACTGATTGGTCGGGGGGCGGGGCCGTCATCACCCTACTCGCCACTGATTGGTCGGGGGGCGGGGCCGTCATCACCATACTCGCCACTGATTGGTCGGGGGGCGGGGCCGTCATCACCCTACTCGCCACTGATTGGTCAGGGGGCGGGGCCGGCAGATGTTTGAATCAGGAAGCGGGAGTCAGCGCGAGAGCGACTGGCGGCTCGCAGCGATTTTATTATAAAAAAAGGACAACCAATCAGAAGAAGGGGCGGGGCTAATTCAGGCCAATGAAGGTCAAGGACTCCATAAAGAATCTGATGACACCACCCACGACTCTCTATGTCAAACCATTCAAAAGTTATAGCAGAAAATCGGGACAACCAATCAGAAGAAGGGGCGGGGCTAATTAAGGCCAACGAAGCTTAAGGACTCATTACAGAGTCCCATGACACCACCCACGACTCTCTATGTGAAACCATTCAAAAGTTATGGCAGAGAAAAGTATTCTAGGGGGCGCTGTTGAGCCGTTAGGCCACGCCCATTAATGCAAACCATGAAATATCAAATGTATCGCCAGGCCTGGCTTGCATGCCAAATTTGGTGACTTTTGGAGAACTATCAAATATGGACCAATCAGATGAAGGGTGGGTGCGCTTTTTCGCGTCTAGCATCGCCACAGTAACACTTTTGAAAGAGAAAAGTAATGCGTGTAGTCGCACGATGGAGACGCACATTTTGGTGTATAACACACCTGGGTGCACGTTACGGTTCGGGCTGAATTAACTGCCGAAGGAATGGCATAAATTGCGCCAAAATTACACAATTAATTCAAAATGGCTGACTTCCTGTTCGGTCTCGGCCATGGCTCCAAGAGACTTTTCTTTAAGTTGCGACATGATACAGGTGTGTACCGATTTTCGTGCATGTACGTCAAACCGTATTGTGGGGCTTGAGGCACAAAGTTTTCCGGGGGGCGCTGTTGAGCCATTTTGCCACGCCCATTAATGCAAACCATGAAATATCAAATTTATCGCCAGGCCTGGCTTGCATGCCAAATTTGGTGCCTTTTGGGGAACTATCAAATATGGACCAATCAGATGAAGGGGGGGGTGCGCTTGTTGGCGTCTAGCGTCGCCACAGTAACACTTTTGAAGGAGAAAAATAATGCGTGTAGTCGCAGGATGGAGACGCACATTTTGATGTATAACACATCTGGGTTCACGATACGGTTCGAGCTGAATTAACTCTCGAAGGAATGGCATATATTGCTCCAAAATTACGCAATTAATTCAGAATGTTCAAAATGGCCGACTTCCTGTTCGGTTTAGGCCATGGCGCCAAGAGACTTTTCTTTAAGTTGTGACATGATACAGGTGTGTACCGATTTTCCTTCATGTACGTCAAACCGTATTATGGGGCTTGAGGCACAAAGTTTTTTCTGTCGAACCAATCAGATGAAGGGTGGGCGCGCTTTTTGGCGTCTAGCGTCGCCACGGTAACGCTTTTGAAAGAGAAAAGTAATGCGTGTTGTCGCAGGATGGAGACGCACATTTTGATGTATAACACACTTGGGGGCACGTTACGGTTCGGGCTGAATTAACTTTCGAAGGAATGGCATAGTTTCGCCAAAATGACACGACTAATTCAAAATGGCCGACTTCCTGTTCGGTTTCTCGACATGACGCCCAGAGACTTTTGTTTAAGTTGTCCCATGATACAGGTGTGTACCGATTTTCGTGCATGTACGTCAAACCGTATCGTGGGGCTTGAGGCACAAAGTTTTCAAGGGGGCGCTGCTGAGCCATTTTGCCACGCCCATTAATGCAAACCTTTAAATATCAAATTTTTCGCCAGGCCTGACTAGGATGCAAAATTTGGTGACTTTTTGGGCATGTTAAGGGGGGCAAAAAGGCCTTCACTTTGTCAGGAAAATAATAATAATAATTAAAGCTGCAAGCAGCAATGAACGGGCCCTCGCACTCACGTCAACCGCCCCCCATAAGCATATCAGAAATGACACCACCCACGACTTCCTATGTCAAACCCTTCAAAAGTTATAGCAGAAAAAAGGGACGACCTGTCAGAAGAAGGGGCGGGGCTAATTCAGGGCAAAGAAGATCAAGGACTCATTACAGAGTCCCATGACACCACCCACTACTCTCTATGTCAAAACATTCAAAAGTTATAGCAGAAAATAGGGACAACCAATCAGAAAAAGGGACTGGGCTAATTGTCACCAATTATGGTCAAGGACTCAATGCCGAGTCCCATGACACCACCCACGACTCTCTATGTCAAACCTTTCAAAAGTTATGGCAGAAAAAAGTATTCTAGGGGGCGCTGTTGAGCCGTGAGGACACGCCCATTAATGCAAACCATGAAAAAAAAAATCAGATCACTCAAATGAACGACGATCATACAGTACAGCTGTATCTCATGGTCCAGAATGTATGATATTATATTAATCTATTATACCATATTATATTACATGTTGTTATTTCATATTAGCGTACCCAGTAATATAGCATATTGTATTATTGCATTGTATGTTGCTTCATTTCATATATTTTTGACTGTATTATATTGTAAAATTATATATCATAGCGATTGCATTATTATATAATTTCAATTTATAACACTAATATACAATTCCTCACACACACACTCCTTCCAAATGTTTCTTTTTTTTCTCCATTATGACAATTGTATGCTGTCATCCGTTATGTTTTTTGTTTTTAAGCTTGTTATGTCTGTTAATCAAATATATTAATACATTCATTAATATGCTATACTGTATTTTGTATTGTGTATATTGTGTGTGTGTGTGTGTGTGTGTGTGTGTGTGTGTGTGTGTGTGTGTGTGTGTGTGTGTGTGTGTGTGTGTGTGTGTGTGTGTGTGTGTATATATATATATATATATATATATATATATATATATATATATGTGTGTGTGTGTGTGTGTGTGTGTGTATACCTGAAGTGTGACTACCTGCAGAACGTATTTTAGCATGAAAGCTTGCATATTTAACGTACATCAAGCATCCTGTATCATAGCTACATGTCTGCCGTTTGTAACAAAGCAAACCGCGTGAAAATCGGTTGAAAATCAAGTGAGTTATAGTTATTTTACTTATGCAGACACCTCCTTCCACAATAGAAGTGAACGCTCTAGAGTTAAAGCGATACCGATCCAAGATGGCGGCCACGCCCGACGTTCTCAGGCAGTCAATGCGGCGCCTCGACCAAGATGGCGGCCGCGCTGAACATCAGCCCCTCCCCCCGCGGGAGCTGCGCGCGCAAACTCCACTCAAATTCAAAAGTTATGGCAGAAAATCGGGACAACCAATCAGAAGAAGGGGAAAGAGAAAAGTAATGTGCGTCGTCACAGGACAGAGACGAACATTTTGATGTAAAAAAAACACAAAAATTGCTGACAAAAATTTTGGCATATCAAGCCAGGCTTGAACTCTCGACCTCTGGCAGCAAAGACCGCAATAATCTGGCTGAGCTAAGTCTCAGCTATTCCTTTTTATTTGACCTACTGGCTTAGGACAGACCAACATAGCGATAAAATGTATGGAACTTTTTTTTCCTAATTTTTTAAATATTTGTAAGTTATAAATATTAGTAAAACCCTACTATTTAAATTATTACTTTTTCTGTAACCATTCTGCCAAGGTTGTAACCGGGCTGAGCCGGGAATATTTCTGAAGTCACCACATTACAGGGAGCTGATTGGTCGGGGGGCGGGGCCGTCATCACCCTACTCGCCACTGATTGGTCGGGGGGCGGGGCCGTCATCACCCTACTCGCCACTGATTGGTCAGGGGGCGGGGCCGGCAGACGTTTGAATCAGGAAGCGGGAGTCAGCGCGAGAGCGACTGGCGGCTCGCGGCAATTTTATTATAAAAAAAGGACAACCAATCAGAAGAAGGGGCGGGGCTAATTCAGGCCAATGAAGTTCAAGGACTCCATAAAGAATCGGATGACACCACCCACGACTCTCTATGTCAAACCATTCAAAAGTTATAGCAGAAAATCGGGACAACCAATCAGAAGAAGGGGCGGGGCTAATTAAGGCCAACGAAGCTTAAGGACTCATTACAGAGTCCCATGACACCACCCACGACTCTCTATGTGAAACCATTCAAAAGTTATGGCAGAGAAAAGTATTCTAGGGGGCGCTGTTGAGCCGTTAGGCCACGCCCATTAATGCAAACCATGAAATATCACATTTATCGCCAGGCCTGGCTTGCATGCAAATTTTGGTGACTTTTGGAGAACTATCAAATATGGACCAATCAGATGAAGGGTGGGTGCGCTTTTTTGCGTCTAGCGTCGCCACGGTAACACTTTTGAAAGAGAAAAGTAATGCGTGGTGTCGCACGATGGAGACGCACATTTTGGTGTATAACACACCTGGGTGCACGTTACGGTTCGGGCTGAATTAACTGCCGAAGGAATGGCATAAATTGTGCCAAAATTACACAATTAATTCAAAATGGCTGACATCCTGTTCGGTTTCGGCCATGGCTCCAAGAGACTTTTCTTTAAGTTGTGCCATGATACAGGTGTGTAGCGATTTTCGTGCATGTACGTCAAACCGTATTGTGGGGCTTGAGGCACAAAGTTTTCCGGGGGGCGCTGTTGAGCCATTTTGCCACGCCCATTAATGCAAACCATGAAATATCAAATTTATCGCCAGGCCTGGCTTGCATGCCAAATTTGGTGCCTTTTGGGGAACTATCAAATATGGACCAATCAGATGAAGGGGGGGTGCGCTTGTTGGCGTCTAGCGTCGCCACAGTAACACTTTTCAAAGAGAAAAGTAATGCGTGTAGTCGCAGGATGGAGACGCACATTTTGATGTATAACACATCTGGGTTCACGATACGGTTCGGGCTGAATTAACTCTCGAAGGAATGGCATATATTGCTCCAAAATTACGCGATTAATTCAGAATGTTCAAAATGGCCGACTTCCTGTTCGGTTTCGGCCATGGCGCCAAGAGACTTTTCTTTTAGTTGCGACATGATACAGGAGTGTACCGATTTTCGTTCAGGTACGTCAAACCGTATTATGGGGCTTGAGGCGCAAAGTTTTTTCTGTCTGAAGCAACGAGATGAAGGGTGGGCGCGCTTTTTGGCGTCTAGCGTCGCCACGGTAACGCTTTTGAAAGAGAAAAGTAATGCGTGTGGTCGCAGGAGGGAGACGCACATTTTGATGTATAACACACCTGGGGGCACGTTACGGTTCGGGCTGAATTAACTTTCGAAGGAATGGCATAAATTTCGCCAAAATGACACGATTAATTCAAAATGGCCGACTTCCTGTTTGGTTTCGGGCATGACCCCAAGAGACTTTTGTTTAAGTTGTCCCATGATACAGGTGTGTACCGATTTTCGTGCATGTACGTCAAACCGTATCGTGGGGCTTGAGGCACAAAGTTTTCAAGGGGGCGCTGTTGAGCCATTTTACCACGCCCATTAATGCAAACCATTAAATATCAAATTTTTCGCCAGGCCTGACTAGGGTGCAAAATTTGGTGACTTTTTGGGCATGTTAAGGGGGGCAAAAAGGCCATCACTTTGTCAGAAGAAAAATAATAATAATAATAATAATAAAAATTCCTGCAAATACAATAGGGCCTTCGCACTGCAAGTGCTCGGGCCCTAATAATAAAAATTCCTACAGATACAATAGGGCCTTCGCACTGAAGGTGCTCGGGCCCTAATAATAATAATAATAATAAAAATTCCTGCAAATACAATAGGGCCTTCGCACTGAAGGTGCTCGGGCCCTAATAAAGTCAACTGTCTTGCTAAGTGTTAAAAGCCAAGGAGAAAAGGTGGGTTTTGAGAAGGGATTTAAAAACGGACAGAGAGGAGGCCTGTCTGATTTGCTGAGGCAGTAACAGCCCAGCTGTATTGTGAATGAGGCTGCTACCTCAGTTTACTTCTGACTCTAAAAATAAGTGACTCTGATGTCTTGTATCCTTAAGCTCTGTGCAATAAATTACACCAATTTTTTTTAGATTTACTGGGAACATTAGGTATATTTGCACAGTGTGTCGGTATCGAATCGGTATCGCCGATACCAGCCCGGATGTTACTCAATATTGGATCGGAAAGGAAATCGGTGGTATCCAACATCACTATCCAGAACCTGCTGCAGCTCAGTCTGGATTTAAAGACGGGTTTCTTGCACGGATTGGATGAGGCACCTGTCAAAATCTGTTAACGAGCAATTGTCAGCCACTCAGACTGATGGACCGTGACAAGCCGGGCCGTCAAAGTTAAACGTTGTCACACGTCATATTGAGCTACTCACCTATATTTAAACACAACAGAGGAGATGACTGGCATCGGGATTTAGATTTAAGTGAATGTTTCATGAGTTAATGTCGTCGTAGTCCTGCAGGCTGAATGAAGGAAGCAAAGACCGTCTGTGGTCTGCTTTGGAAGCTGCATTGGACTAACTGTTGCGGCGTCTCCTCTCTCACAGGTAACATCAGCAGGAACTGCACAACCGCGGGCTGGTCGGAGGTTTTCCCGAACATAAGCAGCGCCTGCGGGTCGGACTCCAGCCAGGACAAGGTGCAGTAAAACGTCTCTCGCCCTTTTTGTTTCCCTGCCTTTTGACGTTGTCAGTTACACGCTGATGAAACGTGCAGCAGAGGAAGCCACTGAACAATGGGGCCCATTAGTGGCCTCTAATTGACGAAGCCTGCAGGGTTGGTTGGTAATTATCGCAGTTTGTGGTTAGAGATCTCTAAAGGTCAGTCGGCCTGACGGTTTTATGATACAAATAAGCAAAATATTTGTTTGTGTTTGTCTGTGTGAGCTTCTCTGTCTGGTGTTTGGATTATGTCTTGAAACCATCTCCCTTCACTCTTTCAGCAAATTGGTGTTAAATATTGACAGAGATTTATTTATTTATTTATTTTTATAAAAACAGATATTTATCCAAGCAAGAAACTTTCCGACGGCTTAGACAGTTGAACTGCTCCGCTACTGTTGGCCCTCATTAGACCGCACTTATAAATGCGACAACTTAACTTTTGAAAGTTGTGCTTCTGATTAATTTTTTTTTTAAAGTACAAAAATACAAAAACTGAAGTTTCATATATTCCAATAATGTCATCAGAAACCTGTTGTGTCACTGAGAGGGATCAGACTCTGAACGTGCGGTGATTCAAGAATGAGAAACAAAGTTTAACACAACATTGAAATTCAAGGTCAAAACCCAGGAACCAGGACTGCGACAAAAGGGAAAACACAAACAGACAAGGACGCAGGAAGTAGCCATAGACCACGATAGCCCCTCAATACCTCAGCAGGGCTTCACCCAGGTCTGTGAATGGATAACAATAACCTCAAAGTGGAAGCATAAGTCCTTAATGTCCTTAAAGTCTTAATGCATAAATGGAAAACATGAAAAACACTTTCTTAAACATTTGTGACTTTTTAGATCCACACTTTTCAGCTATCTGTGATAAAAGTTGGAGGTCTGAGAGCTTAGACGGCCACAGCGGGTCTCGATGTTTCAATTATACATGGATATGATCTGGTTCTGCTCTGCTTGCTGGGCCGGGCAGTTGGTGTTGTGTCCATGTGAGATCCCATGAGATGTGTAGAAAAAGCAGGAATCCCACCACTCGCTTTGAAGAAGCAGCTCACCTCATTTGAAAAAGTTTGCAACTCTCTCCACACACTTCCCATCTATCTTCAGGAGCTGGTGGACATTTCTTAGCTTTTCTTGGTGTTTTAAGACCAAGTTGTGGACCGCACATCCAATTTGTCAGCCTCTGCGGGTCAGAACCACCATTGCAGTTGTCGCAAAGTGGTTGATTAGGACCCAAACGCAGGAGAGACCAGGAGGCAGGAGTTCCAAAAAAAAGATGATTTATTGTGTCAAAATCAAACCAAAAGCGCTGCAGAGCATGGTTGACAAAAAACATGGGAGCAAAAATCCAAAAGCATGAAAGGAAACATCGAGAGAAGAAACGGTACGGACCAGCAGGGAGCAAGAGAAAGACAAGACAAGATATACACAGAATGGTTGACGAGACACGGGTGCAGACAATCAGGGCAGATGGGAACCAGGGAAGTAAAGACAGAACTGAAACACAAAGACACGGGTTTCAAAATAAAACAGGAACCGAAACCAAACAGTGACAGTAGTTGTGTTTTGGGTGCAGTCAAGTACTGGGAGGGGCTTTTATCATAGCCTTGTGGAGCCCCTCTACTAAGAGTACTGTATTGTAGTGGTACATCTTCTTGTCTGTCCGGTGGGTTAGAAAGTCCAGTCCAGTGTCCATGAGCAGACGTTACGCTGAAGCCCTGGGTCGGTCATTTTGTGCGGAAGTTGGCTGGGAAGGATATTTTAAACAGAAGTGGAGTCCACAAATATAACAACCATGCGTATATTCCTGTTTTTTTTCTCCAGATGGAGCAGTGCAGTCTTGGGGGAGTCCAGAGTGACTGAGAGAGCAGCTTTGATATATTTCAGCACCAGTCTCTCCAGGTTCTTCATAACTATAGGTGCTGATGCCTCTGACATGTCGTCATTGAGGCCCTTTATTGCAGTCTGTTGTGCAGTGGCACATTAGGGATGTTTTAAGACAGGTTGGGACGAAGCTCTCTGATGGCGATGCAGTATATTAAACACGGCTGCGAAGACTTCACAGCTCTCAGCATGCCGTCTCTAAGGGCTCATCCTGGGACACCATCTGGACCAGCTGCTTTCTAGACACTGATGAGACTGCGAGCACGGCTCCTCCCAGCAGTCTGCAGAACGAGTGAGAGTCAGTTTGGGTTCAGGCTTGTGGTTTCTGACCCACAGTGACCTTTAATCTTCGTCATTGCTGTTAAAAAATACATTTAAAAAATCAAAATATTTAAAACTGATGGTACTTTAACCTTTTACCGTACAGAAGATTGAAAATTTAAAAAAAAAAAAAAAAAAAAGCATCTAATTACAAGCAAATAATTTCTCAACTCCACTATACACTGTAGTTTTATCTTGATGTATTTTATTGTTCTTGGGAAGCACTTTGTAACTTTGTTAAGAAGGGTTCTATATAAATAAAGTGTATTATTATTATTATTATTATTATTATTATTATTATTATTATAATAATAATTATTATTATTAACTCAATTTAACACCAAAAACTTAACTTTGAAAATTTTTTCTTTGAACAAAATACAGGAAAATCTGTGCATGGTTGCTTTTATGTCTCTGTGGAAACGTCTCACCACTAACTGCACCGAAGGGCAAAAAGTCAAGTTATTATTATTATTATTTCAAAAGCCTGCTGGACAGTTTTGGCGCTGAAGTGAGTATTAAAAAACATTATAGAGGCATTTCTTTGAAACACATTAATACATTTTGTTATCCAGGCTTTAAATGCCAATTTTAATAGATGTTCTTTAGTAGAAAAGCCTGAAACGTTTGCCTCTAAACTCAGTCTTGACTGCAGACGTCAGGGAACTCTGTGAGGCGACCAGAGACGTAGCATCTTCGTAGACGAATCAGAGTTCCTGTGGTGTGGACGGTGTTTGGCCTTTTTTAGTGTCTGTTTTGATAATTGCTGCCCTTCTGCACTTCAACTGCTGTGGTTCAGTTTGGGTCACATCCGGCTCTGAACCCCCCCCTTTTGTATGATTGGGTCTGGCCTCTCAGTTGACACTCTCGGTACGAATCAACCAAAGACATCCTCTACAATACCGCCTGGACTCAAATCGGTCCACCTCTCCCTTTTCACAGGACAAAAGGAAGAAACTGTGGCATTTATGTCTCACAGGCTCTTTGTGTATTAAATTTATTACTAGCACTGGAGAAAGGAAAGGACTCAAAGACCCAACAATCACACATTTCTGGGGCGAGATGAATGGAAAACGGGGGGAAGTACTGACAAACCTTCCGAGCGAAAAGTCAAATTTCATATATTTTTCCAAAGCAACACTTGCAGCGGTAGGTCCGTTCTCTCTGATGGCTTAAAGAAACCCTGAAATCAAAGAAGCGTCATAATTTAAAGGTTAAAAAAAAAGGCTTTTTCCATTTTCCACCGGTCACTGAAACATCAAAAGAGGGAAAATTACAACTTTTATCTTGCAACAGCAGAAAAGGTGTCTTTTGAACTGGTATGTAAGTTTTATTTCATATTGGACTGAAAACGATTATACCTCAAACCAAAGTGCATGTGGGGGAGAAAAATTACTGAAAAGCCGCTATGCTACTAAAGTTCTAACAGAAATTGAGTCAAAAACCCAAAACAAGTTCTCGTCCACTTCTAACGGAGTAGTTGCAGATATGTTTTATGTTAAGGTTTCACTGAACTCGTTAATCACAACTAATTGTAGATATTTTACATGCTCGAAGTCTTGCTTTCTACCTGCATGTTGTAATGTTTCAATACTGTGATTTTGCATACTCATTGGTGTTATTTTGCAAAGATAAACGACGAAAAAGTGATGGATATTTTTAAGCCTCATGGAAAGGCAGATACTGAAGTTAAGATTTGAAGGATCAGGATAAAATAAATCCAGTGTTTTCCTTACAAACGGGAGATTTGCGTAAATTTGATGCCAGTGAAAAGAGCTTCTTACCAAGAAAACAGTCCTTGATTTTGTCGCAAAAAGAGAAGGAATAACAGAAAATTAAACAGAAAATGATCCGCTCTTCATGCCAAATACGGTGGTTTTCTGAGGAGGAAAACAAAAGAAAAAACAGTTTCTCTCCATCTTCCAGCACAACACTTTAATGAGCATGTGTTGTCCTCAGAGTACAAAGACTAATTGCATCACATCTACTGCAACACAAGAGACACATATTTAATGTGATGATGAAACCTAAAAGGAAAGTTCCAGAATGAGATAAAAAAAAAACAGCGAGTCATGCTTTTTTTTTTCTTTCTTTCCACATTTTACTACATCAAATCATGAATGGTTATTCATTACGTGGTCCTGGGTCAAAAACTGTGCAGATATTTGAATAAAATAGCCAAAAGTGGTAAATCAAGAACGTAACCTACAAGGTTTTGTTTAAAAATCAGCGCTGTTAAGAGTTAGTGACATCTAGTGACCAAAACTGAAAACTGCAACTAACAGACATGTCAGCCTCCTCTTAAAAGTTTGAAGGAGAAAAAACAAGACTATTGTTGTTTCAGCATTATGTTTTTCTTTCACTGACTGTTAGGATCAAGGTTTGAGTGGAAGCTCTCAACATGCTTCTGAATTAGGGCTGGGCGATATATCGAGATTTTAATATATATCGATATATTTTCAAACACGATATGGTACGAGACAATATCGTTTATATCGATTTAAAAAGAAAAATATATATATATTTTTTTTTTTACATTTTTTTTTTTAATGATTTTGATATAGCTTATTTTCTGACAAATTGACTTGGATGTTTTATTTGAGATTTGCACAAATTCTTTGTTATTTGCACAACTGTCAACCTCAGTGGAAAAGTCTGCCTGTTACTGTCTACATTGTATTAATTGCACAGTGTATTTTAATTTAATTGTTATGCAGGAAAGGGATATTTGTTTTATTTTATTCAAGAAGCATTTTTATTCTATATATGCAGGCAGTTTATTTTTATTTCATTTGTTTTATACATTTTGATATTGTGCAGACCTCTGTTAACAAAGGTACCTGTGTGACATTTGGCACGAGGCTTTGTATTAAAACTGATTGTTTTTTTAAGGGTTTGTAATGCTTTGGGGGAAACCCCAATTAAGGCACAGAAAAAATATCTAGATATATATCGAGTATCGCCATTTAGCTAGAAAATATCGAGATATGACTTTTGGTCCATATCGCCCAGCCCTATTCTGAATAAATTCAGTAACTCTTAATCTCATCCATGTAGAAATGTGAACTGATGTTAACGCTTTGGATTAAAATTGATGCAGACTCAGACGTGGCTCATGCTGAGCTTTTCATTCCTCACTTGGATCAGATAGTTTAGCTTTTTGTTGTTGTTTTTTTTTTAACTACAAGGAATGCCATCATTACTGATGGACTTGACTGACAGCTGATCTGAATTAGCCTCAAAGATGAAGTCTATTTTTATCTTTCCCATGTTGTCGCTTGTATCCCTGCGGTCTGAACAGACTGTCTCTGATATTAAAGGAGACATATTTTGCCCTTTTTTCCAAAGCTGAGAGTTGCCCGAGCACTTATTGAAACGACTGACACGTGATTTGATCACAGGGATGCGGTACAACTGCTCTTCTTTCAACCGCGTCTTCACGACTTTATTCACAGCCGCTGGTTTTAGAGGCTGGACTGAGACACTCAGGTCCACTCTTCCTGTTCTCTTATTTGGTTTGAACCTCAGGGTTTATGCTTCCTCCGTCTGAGGTACAGCAAGAGTAGTAAAATATGAAGTTGTCGTTGAGTTAAAGATGCGTTAGCTGGGTAGTTCTGATCCAAGCCTGATGTGACTGTATCCCGCTGATCCGAATGGTTGATTTAATCACCCGTTTTCAAAAACTCTCTCAAGCCAACAATTATGTTTTTTCCATATGTCATCTTTAAAACTCATGACACAAACTCAGCTGAGGAGCTGCCTGGTCCTGTGATTCCGGCTACGGCGACAACGCTGCTGGCCAGAATCAGGATTGTAGCCCATCTAGATAGTTTTGACATCCTGAAACAGCCAAAAATACATGAAATATGTTTTATGTTTTCGTCTGGTCGCTAAAATAAGACTTAAGATATTCTTTTGTATCACAATACAACTGTATTGACAAGAGACGCACAGGTCCAAGTTTTTCCGTCTCATAATTACACTAGGGAAATACATGAAGCAAAGTTTGAAGGCATACAAAAGTCTTCACGCTTGGTCCTACTTCAAGCCAGGATTTGTTGGCGAAATGAAAGTGAAAGTGACCAAACTTTATGATTTACCGTTTAACGTTAGCATTACCTGATACAAAATGGGAACCGCAAATCCAAGTTTCAGTGCCTGGAATCCAGTTGTTTCTGCGAATTGCAGCAATCCATCTCTTGGATCTCTCTTAAGCTTATTTTTCGGCAGTCTGTAAAACGATAACTTGCAAAATCTTTGAGTACAGTCGATGGCACATTTTAGATGTTTTCGAGTTGCTCAAACTGAAAGTTTACGCTGCCACTCAGTCTTTCTGCCACCCAGTGGGCGTAACCCGCTGTGAAGTCGCATCTGAGACGTCATGCACATTCCCTCTATCAGTGTTGTGCATGAACGCGTTCATTGAACACGTTCATTTCTGTGAGAACGTTGAACTGAACGCAACACATTTGCAAATAAAGAACTTGAACGTGAACTTGTTCATTCTGCAGATCACGAACTGGAATTTGAACTGTTTATGTGAGTTTCAGTTTCACTGTTTAGGTCCAATTATTACGGAATAATCCTCCTTCTCATTTCACCAGCGGGCAGCGCGCACATTTAAAATACTTGACGAGACGATGACTTCACACTACCTTACCCACAATGCAGCGCACACACTAGCATAAGAACGGGCACCAGCTCCATGGCAACGGCGGTCTGAGCCCGGTGCAGGTTTTACGAATGACAGGTGAAGAGACAGACGTTGCGGACGCAGCATCAGCGAGCCGTCAGATGATGATCCGCTTATCATTATCTGAAGGAATTTTACACATCGTCTCCCAAAGAGTCCGACGGTAAAAATCTAACCTTTCTGTGCAAATTATGTCCACCTGCGCCGAGAAAACAAGTCTGAGCGTCTGCCTCGTCAACTTCAAATTTTAAAAGTCATCTTGAGTTAAAGCATCAGTCCAGTGTGAGAAAATATCTGCGAGTCCTTGACAATCAAAAAAAGTCATCAGGAAAGACCAAGAAGACCCAACAGCCTCAAACGACCCCAGTCTCACTGCTGCACCTTCAGGGGTTTGATTTCCCAGCAGCAGGGAGACACATTGATAATTGACTACATTGTTGGAGATTTACAGCCTCTGAGTAAAGTTGAAAAGCCACTACAGCAGGAGTCTTCAACCCTGGTCCTCGGGACCCCCTGTCCTGCATGTTTTAGATGTTTCCTTGCATCATCACACCTGATTCTAAATAATGGTCGTCATCAGCTTGTCATCCAGATCTGCACAAGTCTGTTAATGACAGTCATTTTAATCAGGGTGCTGAAGCAGAGAAACATCTATAACATGCAGAACAGGAAGTCCTGGGGACCATACTACGGTATACTATAGGGTATACTATACAGTGAACAGTTTTAGGATAGGGTGGCGTTTCATTCGTACTTCTCACCTAAAAATATTGAAATTAACTGAATTTGAACTAGTTCAAAGTGAAAATGGTGAACTATGAACATGAACTGTTCATTTTTAAACTATGTGAACTGAACTTTGAACTAGTTCATGTCATGAGATGTATGAACTTGCACAACACTGCCCTCTATACATGTGGTTTAAGAAAGGTTAGCCAGGACACACAGATTGGATCAATATGAAAGACCTCAACCAGAGCCTAGGGTTGTTATAGTTTTAACTTAAGGATGAAATTTGAAAGCATTTGTGTCCAGAACTTTAAAAAAGAGGTCCTATCAAATTTGTTCCATTTTTATTTAAATTTAGTTTTTACTTCCCCTGTTTTGAATTAATGTAATAACGTGTAAAATTCATTCTGAACATTTGATGAGTATAAGGACCCTGATGGCATATCAAAATGCCCCGGTGTTTCTAATCCACAGAACTGAAGTTGTTAATATTGCCCTCACTTCTGCAGCTATTTCTGACTGAAATTACTTTTTTTTTTTTCAGGTGGAAATTTAATATGAAAAAAATAAAAGCCCAAGGCTACGAGTAATTTGGTTTTGATACCTACGTATTTGATGGTGACATTGCTTCCTGAATTCAAAATCACATCTGCCCTTTAATGTAGTTGAAAGCCAAGAAAACAAGTTCAGTCGTACTTTTGATCGACTCTTTTTACTCCAAAAAACCTTAGGTTTCGGCTTTAATGTTACGGCAAAAATTAAAGAAATATGCAGGACACAGCCATTTTGCTTTGATGGTCATTTTACAGCAAAACCTTTTTTTTTTTTTTTTTTACTATTTTTTTGGGGGGGGGGGTTACTGGAGATTATATAAGTACAGCTTGTGTGTGAAGTACAAGAGAAGAAGCATTGACTGGATGCATTGTGACCCAGTGCAATTCCTTAAAAAAAAGAAAAAGGAAAAGGAAATCGAGCTTGTGGGACTAGTTTGAATCTGCAGGCTGGGTCACATGACAATGTCACCACTTATGTCGAGCTCCTGTTCCAAAACTAGCATCCAGACATGACCTATTCTTGCAAATTTTGATGAGGACCAAACTCTTCTTCGCTGTTTATGTTTCAAAGCATTTTCGGTACGCAGATAAGCCACTGACCATCCTGTCCTGGTTGTAACAGCAAGCCGTTCCTGGTTTTGAGTGTCTGTAGGGTTTTGGTTTCTTGGTTGGTTCCTGTTTTATTTTGAAAGGCTGTGTCCCGGTTGTGTTTCGTTCTTTGGCTTCCTTGCCCTCCAATCTCTCTTGATTGTCTGCAACTGTGTCTCATCAGCCCCTGTCCTTATACATTGTCCTGTCATTTCCCCTCCTCCCTGCTGGTTGTTTGTTTGTTTAATACACAACATTGTTGTTACTTTTCCGACCTCGAGTTCAAATATGATCTCTCATATCAAACCTCTTTAGTATAAAGGACCCACTTTTAATAATCACTTGCAATAGTCCAGTCTTAAAGTAAATGTTTGTATCACTGATATAAGATTTATCTTATTTTTACAATCGTACAGTGGAGGAAGAAAGCAGTTCAAGTGTTATTTGAAGGACAAATCCTCCAGTTGTGCTGAATGCAACAACGATGCCATCCAAGTTCACTAAACGACTTGGCGGTCAGTTCTTCGGTCTGTCCTACTCAGGGTGGTGGAGGTCTGGTCTCGTCCGTCCCAGCTGTCTCTGGGTGAAAGGGTCCCAGGTGGAACCCATTCCCCTGGGTTGTTTCTGTAAAGTTAGATTTCCTTACGTAAAAAAATGAATTGTTTCGTCTTCTGTCCTTTTTTTAAAGTAGCCACAGACTTCCTGTTTGTAGTCAGATTCCAGCGTCCTCACATGTAGGACGTCTCCACGGTGAAACGCCTCCCCTTTTTATTTATTTTTTCTTTCCTGTTGTGTAACTGCAGTGCCCTTCTGTTCGCTTGCTTGGTTTGTTTTGGGTCTCGAATTGCCCTGGCTGAATTGCCCATTGTGCTGCCATCCCTCTTTCTCTTTCTCCCTGCAAATCCCTCGCTCTGCTGACCTTTCCCTCCGTGTCACTGTGGCCTCCTCGATTAATTTTGGACCCGGATCAGCGAGCTTCACTGGAGCCCGGTCTCGGTAAAGCCGGACCTGCACCTGTTAGCCGCGATTACGTTCCAATATCGTTGCAGATGGCTTAGACGTACTGTAATTTATGATACATGTTTGTTTCACTAATATTTTAAGTCTTTGATGTAATTTGTTATCTAACCTTTTTTTTTCTCTCAAAAATGTAGTTTATTTATCTAAAAACACGGCAGAATGATTAGACGTCGTTACTGTTGCATGACGGCGTACATCAAGACTTGAGGTCTGAAGTTGAGTTTGTGCAAAATGATCTTACTGGTCCTCATGCTATCATCCCCCAAACAAATGAGTGAAAGTTTATACAAGAGGAAATCCTCCAGGGCGCTCCACATCCTCTGAAATCTTCCTCTCCATCTTTACATTCTGATTTTCCTTTTGCTCGGTCGGACCAGGTGTAGCTCTAATTCTGTTCATCCCATGAAAAGTGGAGGGATTTGGCCCTTGGCGGCGTCGCTGCCGTCTCCCTCTGAAGGATTTGTCTCACTTCTGCAGCTTACTGGAGGACTGCTTCACGTACGTCTGCAGCACTTTTGCTGTGCATTCAAAGCAACAACCTTTTTATATGAAAGTGCCACATTCGGATTCAAATAAAAAACGTGTTTCCGTGTTTAAATGAGAAATAAAACAAAGAAGGAATATTCCACAGTTTGATGTGGCAGCTTTTGAGTCAGTTGCCGGAGGTTTTTGCATATTAAAGAGCTGTAATTCCTAAAGCTTTGCTCCAGTGTGGATGTCAACATCCTCCAAGTAAAGCTGAGAGTCTGAACTTTAAAGTTGGACTTGCATGTTTTAAAACCCAGGATTCAAAGTACAAGAACATGTGGCAAGATGATGTACTGTGAAATATAAAACGTAGTATCTGTTTGTTTTGTTTTTAAGATATGAGCATCCTCTTGATATCTTTAAAGAGATCAAATATATGCAGTCACATGCTTAAATGACATCTGCATAATTATGGAACCTGAAAGATCAGGTAAAGGATAAAAGGTTAGAAGTAAGAGACTAATTGCTTTGTGGTGAGAGGAAAACAGAGCCAAATTGCTGATGTTTCTACGATAACATAAAGTTTGACATCTCATACTGGGCTGGAGGTGAGTTTTGAATACTGGAACACAAGCGGGGGTTAACGGCAGAGATGCAGATTCATTTACGACCAGCATAACATATCATGTCAACCCCTGAGATGTTGGTGCAGGAGCAGGAGGATACATCAAGAGGGCAACATACACTCACCGTCACGATAGTACCGGGTCGGACCCCCTTTTGCCTTCAGACCTCCCTTAATCCTTCGTAGCATAGACTCAACAAGGCCCTGGAAACATTCCTCAGAGAGTTTGAGCCACATTGACATGACAGCATCACGCTGTTGCTGCAGATTCTTCGGCTGCACATCCATGATGGGAATCCCCCGTTCCACCACATCCCAAAGGTGCTCTATTGGATTAATATCTGGTGACTGGAGGCCGTTTGAGTAGTGGACTCATCATCATGTTCAAGAAACCAGTCTGAGATGATTCTTTATGACGTGTTATCCTGCTGGAAGTAGCATCAGAAGATTAGGCTTTAAAGTCAGATCCCATAAATACAGAAAATGGCAAATTAATGAGAAAAAAGGCCTTGCTGGTCAGTTTCCCTTAAAATACACTTAAATCGACAGTAACGTAGCACTCAGGTCCACAAAATATTATAATTGTGACCGTTCCCAAACTGGATCCCCTTTACAGGGGGAACATTTTCAAAAGGAGCCTGATAATGAGTCAGGGTTTAAGTCACTAACCTAGTGCTAACCTTAGTGTACACTGAACAACTTCACAGGAAATGTCATGGCTGCAAAGAAAATACTGGAGTTGCATCTTCGTCGTGAGGTTTAAGATGGCCAGCCTTGTCTGTCTTGTTGACGTGGTCAAATCAGGCATGATTAAGATTATCGCACGCTTTTACACCCATCTCTTTCACGTGGTGTCACTCTGTGATGAAATTTGTGCCGACATTTATGTCTGTAGCGTTGCTTGTTGTCGTTTTGATTCAAGTACTTTAGCGCCGAGGCTTCATGACGATCTCAGCAACACTGACTGTCATCTGCGTGTCTGCAGCTGGTCTTCTACGTGGTCGTGCAGACGCTGTACACTCTGGGCCACAGCTTGTCCCTGATCGCTCTCACCACAGGAAGCGCCATCCTGTGTCTCTTCCGGTAAGTCAAACTACTCCAGTACCTTTTTTTATTTTTTTTAAACAAGTCTAACCTTTTATGTTCAACCGTGAAATTACTGGTTTGACCAGGGAATTGATTGGCTTTGGCATTTTGGCCTTGTCTTTGTTTACACATGGGGTTTTTTTTATTAAAAACTGAACATTTCTACTCACCGAATGAATTTCACAGTGAATAAATAGTGCTTGCAGATAGTTGGCAGTTTGTGTGAGGTACTCTGGAGGAAAGGTCATCCCACAAGCTGAGTGGGTCTGATGGGCAGCACACATGGAGGAAACACCAGAGTCTCATCTTGAGAGCTCTTCTTAGCGTGAAGCTGTGTTTTCAGTGATGTCATCTTGTGGGAGGAGCTCCAGTTAAGCAGAATCAAGACCAAGACGCTGCAGAACATGCAGCGTCAAGCTTCTCATCCATCATTTTACGTCTCACGCACAGGGGCGTTTCTTGGGACTGAGAACATTGGGGGCTGAGCCCAGACCCTTATAGAGAAGCCTATGGGATCTACCTGGGGAAAAAAGCTCAATGCTTTCTTGAGCCTTATTGCGTCTTGTCTACAGCCAAACACTGCCAAAATGTACCAGAATGAAACATATTATATTGATAGAAACAGGATGATTCACTTATAGATAACACAGGAATTAAAGCAAAAGAGGTTACCACCTTTCAGAAATAGAAATAAAGGACGCCCCGATTTCAGCAGCGCAGGAGCCAAAAAAAAGCCCCAAAACTGCATAAAAATGTGTTTATTTTATATGAAAAAACGTGTTCTTTAATAGCATTGAACTTGCATGACTGTACAGACAGCCACCCATATAGCAGCTGAAATAGCCTCCTATGCTCTGTATGTCCACATCAGCCAAGGTGTAGAATATTGCTTCAGGTGAAGAATATGGGGTAAAAGTTAACTTATTTCAATAATTCAACTAGAATATGGTGTAAAAGTTAACTTATTTCAATAATTCAACTAGAATATGGTGTAAAAGTTAACTTATTTCAATAATTCAACTAGAATATGGTGTAAAAGTTAACTTATTTCAATAATTCAACTAGAATATGGTGTAAAAGTTAATTTATTTCAATAATTCAACTACAACTTGGTGTAAAAGTTAACTTATTTCAATAATTCAACTAGAATATGGAGTAAAAGTTAATTTATTTCCATAATTCAACTAGAATTTGGTGTAAAAGTTAACTTATTTCAATAATTCAACTAGAATATGATGTAAAAGTTAAATTATGTCAATAATCCAACTAGAATTTGGTGTAAAAGTAAACTTATTTCAATAATTCAACTAGAATATGATATAAAAGTAAATTTATTTCAATAATTCAACTAGAATATGGTGTAAAAGTTAATTTATTTCAATAATTCAACTAGAATTTGGTGTAAAAGTTAACTTATTTCAATAATTCAACTAGAATATGATGTAAAAGTTAATTTATTTCAATAATTCAACTGGAATATGGTGTAAAGGTTAATTTATTTCAATAATTCAACTTAAAAGGTGAAACTAATATATTACCTAGTCTTATTACATGCAAAGCAAGATATGCTGAACCTTTGTTATAATTTTGATGATGGAACCCTACGCCGTCGATTTAACGCGGAACCATAAATCAGGCTTAACGCGGGCGAATTTGTCAGTTTTCTTTTCGTCTTTTCAACTGAGCACACAAACACAAACTGAGGATGCAATGCTTGCTTATGCACCATCGTAGAACCGGGCCTGGAATAATATATGTCCGTATTGGTTCAATACGGAACTTTTAATTCCCAATTCCAAACCCCTACCTGGAGGTGAAGCCCGAGTCCTCCCCGCAGCGCTGTCTGGCACATAGAAAGATCTGGGCACAGACGCAGCAGGTCCTGTTGTCCCGCCACTAAGATTTTGCTGGCCTTAATGTTTCCTGTGGTTTATTTTGTTAATTATTGTTAAATTTAGTGTTGATGTGTGTGTGACAGACGTGTGTATGGGGGGTTAATGAAAATACGGGACAAATCGCGTCCCGTATTAGTTCAATACGGACGCAATCCATCTCTCTGATTGGTCTTGGTGTCTCGACGTCATCCCCTGTTGCATTCACTGATAATGGAAAACTACAACTTCTTTAGTGACTCGTAATGTACAGTTATGATTTTTTTCTTCTGAAGTTGAATTATCCGGGGCTAAAGAAAAAACGTCCGGGGCTGAAGCCCCGGATGCCCAGGCCAGGCGACGCCACTGCTCACGCATGTTCTTTTTATCCAGTTACATCAAACCTTTATTTGACGCTCCATTATAGTGTCCAATATTAGCTTTTTTTCAAGAGGACCAGCATCCTGAAGTGGTTGCTTCACTGCAGACATCCTTTAATCTTTGATATGGAGACTTCGTCTGGTTCCTGTG
Organism: Cololabis saira; assembly: GCF_033807715.1. NCBI lineage: Eukaryota > Metazoa > Chordata > Actinopteri > Beloniformes > Belonidae > Cololabis > Cololabis saira. The sequence goes on from NC_084596.1 coordinate 20,323,885, forward strand.
GGTTTAACTTTGAGCCGTAGAAACTGCTTCTTGACACCATTCGATAGGCGTACAACCAGCAGAGACATGAAGCATGTGAAGTCGGCAGAGCTCCGACCAGACCAGAGTGAAGAAAGGAGGTGTTGCAGCACTAAAAATGTGTTGATCCAATTTGTTATTAGCAATTCTGTAGCCGTGGAAGTTGGCATGAAGTTCAGTTCGGTACGTTTTGAATGGGAGCGGTACCAGGCCAGTTTCACGAGAGACAATTTCAAGCTTCAGTTACACGCCGACTCCCTCTACGTCGCTCAAATGAAAACAATTTGCTATTGTTTTAAAACTCTCAAGCCGGATTATGATCGAACCCACAAACGCTGATCTTCAAAACTACTTGGCTTCAATCGGGAGCCAACATAATTGGAAAGGAGGGTGTTTCCAATTAGCAATTAGTCAGTTTAATTGAATTTTAATTAATCAAGCGATGGTGGATTGACCAGCTGGATGCTTTTCCATTTCATGGCTTTATTGTTAATTGCCCACATTTGTTTATTTATTTTTTATTTTATTTATTTAGTCTGATATATGTCCTGTGGGGACATACAGTATATCCAATAATATTCAGGCCAAACAGCAGATTTATGTTGCGGTGAACTGACTCTGGGAGAAATTTTGTTTTGTTTTCTTTCCTCAAACGCCCTCAAAAGTATGATAACCTTGTAATTTACAAATAAACTGGAAGTAATTTATTCAGTTTTTTAAAGTAAATAAAAAATAATAATAATAAAACACTATAAAATGAAAGTACTGCAGCTGAGAGATGTGTTGCAACAACCCGCCCTGTTGGAGCTCCTCGTTTCTGGAACCCTTCTGTTTTAAAGCGACCGCATATTTAATTGAAAGAAACATGCTCAAGGCATTTCAGAGCTTACAAAAGAAACAGAGATAATTACAGAAGCTAGTGCAGTTTAGCCAGAATGGTGTTTGTTGTTGTTTTGTTTTTGTTTTTTTATCTAAAGCTGATTTCAGCATCTTTAGATGTTTTCAGACCTAAACTGTTGCATCATTATTTAAGAAAATCTTGCAACAAATCTCACTTTGTGTGTGTGTGTGTGTGTGTGTGTGTGTGTGTGTGTGTGTGTGTGTGTGTGTGTGTGTCTGGATGTGTGCAGGAAGCTCCACTGCACCAGGAACTACATCCATCTCAACCTCTTCGTCTCCTTCATCCTGAGAGCCGTGGCCGTCTTGGTGAAGGACGACATCCTCTTCAACAGGAGCTCTCAGTGCTCCAACCAACTATCTCTGGTACGTCCACAACGTCTCAGTCTCTCTTCTCAAGGTAAAGCGACGAAGGAGGATGCAAGTCTAGATAGATTTTACTCCTATACTGACTTTTATGGTAGCTTGTTTTTTTTCTGCTCCCTTCTGTACTGATTTATCAAAATCTTTCAATAATGTGGATCTGTCAGGTGGAGACCGAGCAGGCAGAAGCTACCACGGGAGTTCCTCAAGGATCCGTTTTTGGAACTTTTTTTATTTTTTTCATATGTTAATAATCTTCATCAAAATATTTTTAATGTAACTCTTTATGCTGACGACACTGATATATTCTCCTGCATCCACAGCCGGTCTGCCTTTGATACCGTTCAACAGAACTTAAACTGGAATCAGTTGTTATTTGAGATTTAAACTTCATTTTTTGTTCAAGGCTAACGAGAAGCTTGCTGCTGCTGCCTCAATGTTTGTGTTAGATCATGGTGTCATCTATAGTCACACATGAACTCAATGACAACACATACTGGATATAGTTCATAATGAAGCTCTTTTGTAAAAGGGATCCTTGGGCTCTTAAATAAAGGTTTAATAGTAATTTAACAGCTCCTAGAGCTGCATCATGGAGACGTTTATTTCCATGTTCATTAAGATTTATGGCATTCTTTTATGCAGAGGTCTCTCAATGTCCCATGACACCGTATTTAACTGGATTGAGGTCTGGACTATAACTGGGCCATCGCAACACCTCGATTCTTTTCTTTTTTCTGCCTCTGATGTAGATTTGCTGGTGTTTGGGATCATTGTCTTGTTCCATAACCCATTTTTAGCCAGGAGGCTTACGGCCTTACATTCGTCCCCAGAATACTTTTGCACATGGAGGAGTTATGATCGACCCGGTGACTAGAAGCTGCTGTTGCTGCACAACGAGCCCAAACCATGACCCATCCACCGCTGTGCTGGGCAGTTGATACGAGGCGTTTGGGCTGCTTTGCCATGCGTTTTTATATCAAACATTGTGCTTTGTGTTGGGATCAAACATTTTTATCATGGTCTTGTCTCTTCTGAACTTTTAACATGACATGCTTTTCTTCTCCAGATCTATAATTTAAATTAGCATACCGCCCAAACCTCTGCTTGTATACAGGTGCTCACATTCATTGAATCATGTATTTGTCTTAACGCACCTGGATGCTATTCAGTTTCCTTGTTGCTAAGGGAATCGTGCGTGCTTTTGCATTTTGCCCCAGTTTTGTTAAATATATAATGATATGGCAGTTTTAAAATCGGTATGGCCGTCTTTCTATAGCTGGTCTTTTCTTTAACCTCAACAGTTTCCTGACTTGCCTCCTTAAGCTCGTCCGTTTGCATCACATCGTTGAGTGGAAACATCTCTGTAATCACGTCGGGAACGCTGTCAGGGGGCTCTGACCTTTGTGCTCAGATCCGCTCGCTGCTTGCGACGAGATCTATGAATCAAAGACCATCCTCCCAGTGAACTCATTAGCGGCCTCGATGGGAAAACAGGAACATATACCCATGTATCAGAATAATTAGCATACTTACTTGATTAAACAGGGTCCCTGTGGATCTGGGAGTCGGCACTGCAGTCATATGCAACTCTTCAAAGACAGCTATAGGATGGGGAGGAAATGAAGGGACTTACTTGTAGGTTGTTTTTTGTGCCATCTGTGACAAAGAATTGTGCGAAATCTCAGATTTTAACAGAATTTGACAGAAAGTCTCGCTTTTATCCTGGAACTGATATGTGTATTTGCTTGTCCATCTTTTTCCAGGTGGGATGTAAAGCGAGCCTGGTGTTTTTCCAGTATTTCATCATGGCCAACTTCTTCTGGCTGCTGGTGGAGGGTCTCTATCTCCACACTCTGCTGGTCGTCATCTTCTCTGAAAATCGACACTTCATCGTCTACATGTTCATCGGCTGGGGTGGGCGTCTCTTCTTCTTTCTACTTTTTTTTTTTTGTAATGACACTTGGCTGCAGATGAAGTGTTTATCTGAGCACGAACTATGCACCGCATCGGCAGCCGGTACTTAATTTATGAATACAATGTACGAAATCCACCCAGCACCAGACTCAGGTTCTCAGGTTCAGAATAGCTGCTGAAAAAGGTGGAATATTTTACGTGAACCCAGTCTGGTTTCATCGTCATCTTAATTAATCTTAAATAATCTTAATTTGTTACCCATCCACTAGTTTCAGGTCTACAATACATTTCTAGTCAAAAGAGAAAAAAAATAATATTTCAAACAGATGAGGGTACAATAGTAGTATACATGAAAGGTTCAGTTGTGTCTGAACATGTTGCTGATTTGCATACGAGCAAACCGCATAACTTCTGGAACAATGTCGTTTAGACAAAACAAAACCAAAACATCATGCCGCTGATCAGGCATGACGGTGGGAGCACCGTGATACGTATGAATTTTGTTGTGCTTACTGACCTCAAACCAATGTTATGTGGTACGCTGCGCTAAAAAATAGTGCAGTTTCAGTGCGACTTCCATAAGCAACGAAGCCGCGCCGCTTGATCGATGTCGGACCGTTCATCTGACACATTAAAGTCGGTCCTTGGTTGGATACAGGTTGCAACGTCAGACAACGGTAGATAACTAACTATGTAGCGCTGCAAGGAGCCATCATCCAATGTCTAGTCCACGTTACCTTACTATAATTAGACATCAAGTCAAGGTTAGGTTTTTAGCTTAAACCCAATTTTCAAATCTACATCATAATCTAGTTATAATCAAATGTTGGAATACAACGTTGTTCCAACCTCACACTAACTTCAGGTGTCCGCTATCGCTGGCAACGATGAACCAATCAGAGAACAGAACGTAGTACGACGCTCACCTCCTTCACTTTTAATTAGTGGAAGACGAATTATTTTAAATGTGAAAGTATTGTTCTGTTTTAGTTATATAATCTGAGTTATTGTGAATGAGTTGGATAAAGTTCGACTTAACAGACTGTTTTGTTTCGCTTTATATATGTTTTATTGTGTGCCTTAAAACCCGGTGCACCTTATGTATGACAATAGACCAGTTTATTGATATTGCGCCTTATAATTCGGTGTGCTTAATGGTGCGCAAAATACTTTACTTGAAACTCAGTAAAACAGCACTCTTGATGAAGATTTTAACGGCTGTCTCAGTGATGAAACATGCGAGTTTGGTGTCACTTTTCTAAGGTTTGGTGCATGAAGCAGCAGCGAGCTCAGCAGGTGAGAGGCAAGAACCTCTGTCTGCTCAAATGGACCTATAAATGAGATGGTTTTTTAAATTTTAAATATATTTTTTTTAAACATTGAATAAAGGCTACAGCAGTAGTTAATTTTTTTTTAATAAGGGCAGTTCTAATTTGACATCCCAAAGGTTTGTGCTTCCTCAGACAGAAGCCTAGACTTGGTGCTGCAGAAATCCATTCCAGAAAGAACGGCAACATACCCCCACGTGTTGGTTCTGAACTCGCTGCTAACGTCTCATCAGCATTTCCTTCACGCTGTTTGCAGGAATCCCCACCGTGTTCGTCTCTGCGTGGGTGATAACGAGGATTTATCTGGAAGACACGGGGTGAGTGCAGCCTGCAGCCAGTGAGCCATCGCGGCGTGAATGCTGCACTTCAAAATACTACACCAACATGCACACTGACGCTTTATTGATCCACAAGTTCTTTTGCCGTAAGTGGATCTGGGAGCAGACGTCACGCAATCTGTGGAAAAACTCTTTATAATCTTATTCATTTTATGTTAGTCAAAGGCTAACTTTTCTTTTTTTTTGTTATTAAAGCCAGAAATGGTATTTTCTTTCAGCAGATAATCATATGTAAATTAGTCTCCAGAAAGCTAGTATGAATATTGAAAGTGTCAAAGAGAACTGTCTTGAATTATTTAGCTCATGGGATTCGTTTCTACAGAGTCATCATCTGAGGTTCGTGCCGAGGATCTGCTTCTCTTGTGCTGCTCATTATTACAGCTGACATGGCTGCACACCACCGTTTGAGCTTCTATTAATAAAAAGAAAGACACCTCTGCAGCAATTATCTCTTTGCAGTCTGATGATGATAACGACGGACAGCAAAGGCTGAGCAACACAAAGACGGGAAAGCATGTGCAGAATCTGAATTATGTTTTTTCATCTTTGAATTCAAACTTTTCAAAACCTCTCTTTGTGAGGAGTCCTTTTTCCTTTTTTATTTATGCTGCAAAACAAAACAAGATAATGCAGGCCATTATGGGGCAAGACGGAGGGATAATAGACGGACTGAAGTCAAGGTTTGTGTCTTAAATTGGATTAGATTGATTGAGTGAGTGAGTCGGCGTGTGTCCTGAGCGACGGTGGAGACTGAAGACTCTGACTTACTTACTTGAGATGTGAACTTGGCTGTCCTGAAGCATCAGTCAGGCTGCACAGAGGCTGTCAAGCTGACGTCAATGTTATTCCCACATTTGCTTTGCTTCACTGTTCTGTAAGGGTCCTGGCTGCCTTTTCCATACAAGCCGACCTTCACAGTAGTTTTTAATGCACACATGGCAAGATTAACAGTGCATCTTTTCCAGGGAATTAGATATAAACACAACCTTCTTGGATTTGCAACTTTTAAACTCATGCAGATGGAATCTGCAGGAATCCAAGAAGAATTAGTGGATTGGTGTCACTAATTCAGTCTTTCAGCTTAAGGATCTATTGGCATTCCTCAGCTCAGCCTGACACGGGTATTAATCGTGTAGTTTTATAGGACACAGTTTATCAAAGTGATGGCACCTGAAACCTCCAGTGTGTTATTGTGATGCTACAGAAACGGTAAAGCAGTGGACGATATGGATGTGGTTGATTGCCATGACAACTGCAGCTCACTTGAAACCTGGACCTAATATCAAAAGTGTTAATATCAGTCATATGGTTCAACCAAATGGCAGCTTTCCAACTTCTGGGTTAAAGCCAACACAGAAATAAGAAAAGAAGAAAAGATGCAGTTCATTGACTGACCACTAGAGGCTGGGTCCAGAAGCAAGTCAATCTCCATTGACCTCCATGTTAAAATGTCCAAATTTGCAGCAGAAGTAAAAAATATTTAAAGTCTTACCCAACCGAAACTGCGGAGCTCTGCGAGTCCTTGTCGGATGTTGTTTTGGTAGGGACACTTGAACTGATGATGTAATGGCGGTGTTGATAAGAATAAATGTAAAGTGATATTAATTAGCACCTTAGGATATCATAAACTGAGATAGCCAAGCTAAAATAGCCAACTTGCAGGGGACTGATATAAGGTGGGCGCATTCCTGTCATGCAACTTCATGCAACCCAGCATGACTTAGACCGGCTTCACATTTTCTATATTCAAACTATTAATTTTAACTGCAAAATCAGCTGCAGCTGTATTATAAAGGCTGTTGTCTGAAGCAGATTCGGCTGGACATAATTTCAGAGCAACAATGGTTCACAATGGTTTTTGTGGTAAAAGCAGCAAAATGGTGTCTTTTTCACCTTTTTATATCACCCCGACGTATTGAGTTGTTCATGACTGATGGCAGATGCAGGTGCCTGGATTGTAACACCGACGCTGCTCCATACTGCTGGTGTGAAGATGAAACAGATGGGCCGAAGGTGACACTGTCTTCTTCAGATTGTCTGTCTCCCAGATTCTCACCTGTGGTTTTTCTCCTGGGTAAAAAACACAATCTGCACACCTTCAAGAGGAGATGTGTAAACACAGTAATTAATCTGAAAATGATCCCTGCTTAATTCAAAGTAAAAAAAAACAACAACTATGCTCTTTTATTTAAATAATGCATATTAGGAGCCAAACCGCAGCATTTTGGACGCAAGACTGGACTTCGTACTCAGACTCTGTTAAATGCTCTGAGTCAAGCTCCACTTGCTCTGTGAATTCATTTTCACGGCTGGGTAACTGCAGCTGGCAAACCGGCGCGCTCCCTTCACTCTTCTGCTCTGTTTTGTTGTTACTTTTTCTGTTTTTACTGGACATATTAGGGACTTAATTGCTGTACAACTGTTACTGTGTCCCCAGGTGCTGGGAACGAAATGAGAACCCCATTCCCAACTGGGTGATCAATGGACCGATTGGATTTTCTATCCTGGTAGGTTGAGGTGTGTTGGTTGAACACGCCAACCCACAACCTTGTTTGTTGGTTGAACACATATAGTTTTTTTTCCCTCTCTGTTTCGAAGGTCAACTTCATCCAGTTCATCAGCATCATTCGGATTTTGGTCCAGAAGCTGCGGTGTCCTGACGTGGGCGGCAACGATCAGTCACAATACAGGTATCTGCAGTAGCTTAAGACTTGAGCTTGATTTACACTTTTATGCATCTACTACTACTACTATTGTCATTTAGCACAGTGATTCTTAACCATAGGGCCGCGGCCCAATGTTGGGCCGCGAGCGCCATCTAGTGGGCCGCAAAAAGAAATTCAGTTTTGTAAGTGTGGGCCGCGGGGGCCGCGGGACTGCATAGCAACTCCCGACCAAATGAGGAGAAGACACTCAGCTAGCTGTACGTGTAATAGTAAGAGAAATGGTGTGTTTTTACAGAAAAAAATCCTTTATTTTGCACAGAGTAGGTTTAGATCCGCCAGGATCAGGGATCCTACGGCGTAGGCTCTGCGTCGATTTACGCGGAACCATAATTCAGGCTTAAGGCGGACGTAATTGAAGCCACCAATTGAAGGGGGAAGGGGGGCGTGATTTGCCAGTGATTGCCCGGCGGCGGCTCCGTGGGGCTCGCTGCCGAGAAGGAGACGAGACTCCCGGGGGAGCTGCCCCGCAGAGGCGGGCCGGAGAGCCGGAGGAGCCGCCCGACTGAGCGGGAGCCGACGCGTCCCCGCGGCCGCGGAGCCCGCTGCCGCTCGGGCGGCGGCGGGTTCCGTCGTTACTGCTGAAGGATGGTAGATGCGTGGGCTGAAGTGTCTGCTGGACTGGACTGTTGTTGCAAAAGCATCGGAAAGTGACTGGGCTGCAGCGCGGAGAGCTGCGGGCTCGGATGAAGCCCGACACGCTGAGTCCTGACAACTGATTAATTTAATATCTTAAATAAAATAAATCTTAAAACACCCATGTTTGAGTCCAGATACAGCTGTGAGGCAGCTTTCTCCACAATGAACATAATTAAAACTAAATATCGTTCCAGGTTCACCAGCAGCACCTTCACATGAGAACCTGACACCATCCAGCCCAGATTTAAAGTCCTGGCAGGAGAAATTAGAGCTCAGTTATCTCACTGAACAACAGAAAGTGGGGGCATAAGATTATAACAGGGGAAGAAAGAGAAACTGCAAAACTGTTCAATTGTTAAGATGTGTTTATATTCATTTAGTATAAAAATGTGTTGAGACAATTAAAAAAGAAAAGGGGAAATACAAACTGCTGGTAGAGAAATAAAATAAGATAGCATTTGAAAAATAAAATAAAATCAATTTTATTTTTAAGAGAAAAAAATATGTGTAATTCAAGTTACACGTGTTAAGTGGCAAATATTTTTGAAATGTACTTTTTTAATATAACAGTCAGATGCAGATGTTGATACAACTATGAGGCTACTTGAATATACACACACACACACATATATATATATATATATATATATATATATATATATATATATATATATATATATATATATATATATATATATAATGATGTTCTGGACCTTCGCTTGAGTAAATCTTCTCTAAATGGACCTCTTAAAGTTTTAGTTGAATACCCCTGCTATACAATTTTAATATTTAATGGGCCCCGGGCCACTCTGTACTGAAAAAATTGGGCCCCAAGGTCAGAAAGGTTAAGAACCCCTGATTTAGCACAAGGGTTCTTAACCCTTCTGACCCTAAGGCCAATTTCTTCAGTACAGAGTGGCCCAGGGCCCATTACATATTAACACTGTATAGGCTTAAAATGATGTCACTCTTGGTTTGATTTGTATTCAATAATAAACCAAATCCACTTACAGTTTAAAAAGCAAAAACCTTGTCAAATTAAATGACATAATAAAATGTGATCATCACAGACTTTTATTAAACATGTCAATGTTAACATGCACACACGTCAAGCTTGATTCATGGGACAAATCAATCAGTTCAGGCTTATTAATAAAAAAACATCAATAATTAGATTTTACTTAAATAAAAAAAGGAAGGAATAATAATATGGTTATAGGCCCTATGGTTATAGAATAATATACATATAGAATCAATCAATACAAAGTAAAAGTAAAATAAATACATTCAAAATAATGTTTTTTAAATTAAAATTTGGTCTTTGCCTTAACGAAATATAATAAAATACATTCACTCATGCACACCGCATACACAACGCATGTCAGAATTGAGTAATTCCACAAGATGGCGGCACACACACCTGCGTACTCTTGTACACCAAGAAAACATACTTTTTAACTTAATAAAACCACACAAAAATATCACAAAAATATTTTCCTCAAAGCTAAAACATATTAAGAAATTATTGAGCACCGTTCCACAGTTAAACTCATTCAACACATACCTGGAAAATAAAGGATAAATGATAACGCCGCACTTGCTCTCCCCGTTGGTGGGCGCAGACCCAAGTAATCGATCCCTGATCCTGGCGGATCTAAACCTACAAAATAAAGTATTTTCTCTGTAAATACACCATACTCTCACTATTACACGTACAGCTAGCTGAGTGTCTTCTTTTCCTCATTTATGGAACTGGTTAAAGTAACAACTGACTAATGCATTAGCGCAACCACATGGTCGGGAGTGGCTATGCAGTCCCGCGGCCCTCGCGGCCCACACGTACAAAACAGAATTTTTTTGTGGCCCTCTAGGCGGCGCAAACTTTGGCCGCGGCCCTATGGTTAAGAATCACTGATTTAGCAGACGCTTCTATCCAAAGGGACTTACATCCGAAGGTAACAAACACACCATTTCACCCGGGGAGCAATCAGGCTTAAGGGCCTTGCTCAGGTTCATCTTGGTTGCCATTCTGAGGCTTGAACCTTGAACCCTCTAGACCCAAGCCCACCTCTGTACCCACTAGACTTCCACTCCCCCCTGGCCCGCATCTATGCACAGCAACCGGCTGCTAGGTGCCAATGTAGCTTCTCCTCTGCAGCACCGGAGCCCACAGTGCTGTGTTTCCTTTTGTTTACTTCCTGGGTGTAGCCCAGATATAGCAATGGAACAAATAAAGTGTATTTTCTGCAAACTGCTGCTTAAAAATGCTGAGGATCGGTTGTTTTTACCAAGCGCTAACCATCTAATTTCCAGATTGCGGCTGTGTAATTAAAATTCGTTGGAGTACCTCGACTGGCCACTAGACTGACCTCCATGTTAAAATGTCCAACTTTATAGCAGGAATCATTACAACCTCGTTTAACAAAACGTTATGGTCTTGATCGTTTGATTTCACCTCCATGACAACCCCGACATTTTATATAAAGCATTAAATTTGTTTCTAAAATGATTGATTGACAGTTGGCTCAGTCAATGGCTTGCCTTTGTCACTTCCTCTTCCGAAATTGTCATGCTAGCGCTTAGCGAAGGAAACGGTCGTTTGTATGAACCCAGCATGTAAACGTCTGATGGCAGCTCTGCAGATATTAAGGCAACTACAAACGCATGGAGTGCTGCTGGGTGTAAGAAAAGTATACTTCAGGTGCTCTTCGGCATGGGGATCCAAAAGATTCAAAAACAATTTGGAAAAACCGAGGCACTCAAGAAGTTAGAAAAATTTAAAAGGCCTTTATTAAATCATGGCTTAGAAAAAGTTAAAATGCCAACATGTTTCGGCCATGTACGCCAACATGGCCGATAGACCAAGGTCTTTGCTATCTGCCTTGAGGAAGGCCTACATGGCCGAAACATGTTGGCATTTTAACTTTTTCTAGGCATTTTAACTTTTTCTAAGCCATGATTTAATAAAGGCCTTTTAAATTTTTCTAACTTCTTGAGTGCCTCGGTTTTTCCAAATAGCTCTGCAGATATTTCGGTCGGGTTCAGCTAGCGAAGCTCGGGTCAAAGCTATGTGTGATTGACACATGGTGGGCCTGTTCCCAGTGCTCCTCAAGCAACATGGCTGCCCCCCCCCCCCCACAAGCAGGCTTCAGAACCACCCTTCAGAAACCAGTGTGTCTCGTTGCATCGACGGAGAGGCTCTGCATCATTACCCTGTCAGTTTGACAGAGAAGCATAAATTAGGCTTTAATGCCCTCTAAACAGCTACAAAGACATGGGGAAACTGCCATTTCTCCTTTCACCATCTATACTAAAACATGTCAGAAATAATGACTAAATAAAAGATGAAAGTTTGCATCAGCACTGTGTCACTAAGCAAATAACTCACTTGCTCAGTTGGTGGAAACTGCCATGAATAAATGAGTCAGCTGAATGCCAAAAAATACAACAAAACAGATAATCGTGGACTCCCAGTGCTTTTTTTTTTATTCGTTTATTTTTTTCTTTAATCCCCCAGCTGTCTGAAGAAGTAAGAAAGACACTAACGTTCATTCAGAAAGACAGCGTTTCATGCAGCTTCTATAAAACCGAGCTGGAAAACCTTTGTGCTACGCAGCCAGTCTCTTTGAGTCTCTGTCCAGTCAGAGGTGGAGTGTTTAATCTACCGGCAGCTTTAACCCTCCAGTGAAATCTGAGCTGTGTTGACTTGTCAGGTATTATTGTCCTGTGGTTAAGGAGATCTGACATTGTGAAGCAGGAGGCGTGGAAACGATGGGATATTCTCGGCTCGCTCTCAGCGAGCAGAATCCTGTAGGTGTAAATGAAAGTTCGGTGTCAGGGTCTTGGAGCCGTGCCACGGCAGGGCTGAGCCGGGTAAAATCCAGTCCTACTGAAGGTTATTGTTTATACGAGTAAAACAGTTCTGCATGAGCAGGTTGTGCTCAGTATTTGTTCACATTTGACACTGAAATCAATCCCAGTTTCGAACCAGTGATTCCCAATCTCTTTTCCTGGAGAGGCTTCAGCTAATCCTGGCGCATGAGCACACACACTGAAAGAAAAGTCTCGGAACCTTTACTGACACATTGATACCAAAACAATCAGTCACCCCTTTCCTTTCGGGATCAATGTAATTCCACCTGGAGCGTGCATATCTCTGTCTGGGGACGAGCCGTCAGGTGGGATGATTGTGACGGCTCGTAACGGGCTGTTAGCCTCACCGTGTGTTTTCACTTCTGACTTTGGGAATCATTAAAACCTTGCCACTAGAAAACCTGAGGGTCCAAAGTGGTTCTTTCGGCTGAGTTTTTAAATATGTAATATTTTTTAATTGGGCGACCAGAAAGAAGAGCATTGCAGTAATCCAGTAAAGAATTAAACAACTGGCCCTGTGTTGGCTCGACAGAGAAACTGATTTTATTTTTATTAATGTAGTTACCTTAATTATTTATGGCGCTGTCAATTGCGATGTGGACAAGAGGGAACCAGGACCAGGACCAAACATGGGTTGTAGTATGTGCTGTATGATCCAGAAGTGTTGCGAGGGCCAAGCGTGGCCCCAAAGACCAACATAAAGAAGGCGAGTCCGATGTCTGGTAGATACGGAAGAGTATTAGGGCCATGCAGGAGAAAAAATATTTGAGAGGGAAAGATTTTTTTTTTATTGTGCACTTCAAGAAAAAAAAAAGAAATGTCGAGAAAAAAGTCGAAATTTCGAGAATAATGTTGAAATACAATTAAGAGAAAAAAGTCGAAATGTCGAGAATATTGTTGAAATACAATTTCGAGAAAAAAGTCAAAATGTCGAGATTAATGTTGAAATACAATTTCAAGAATAAAGTCTAAATTTCTTGAATAAAGTCGAAATTTCGAGAATAAAGTTGAAATGTCTCCTCCAATAAAGTTGAAATGGGCCATCAAATCCAGTTAGGAGAGCGACTGACAGCTATGCATGAAGCAGCCGTAACTAACTAACTTACATCCTTGGAGTGTAACGTTAAGCGTACGTTTCTGAAGTTATGCAACTGCATATGTGTGATATGTATCAAATCAATATCGTCATCAAATTTGGACTTTTTTCTCAACATTTCGACTTTTTTCTCAAAATTGTACTTCAACATTAATCTCAACATTTCAACTTTTTTCTCGACATTTCGACTTTTTTCTCGAAAAAAAAATCTTCCTGCTCTAAAATATAATTTTATTTCTATTTTTATTTCTAGAATTTTATTTCTCCTGCCTGGCCCTGATACTCTTCCGTAGGTAGATATTGTGGCCTAGTTTAGGAACCACATCACCTTTAGTCAAAGCTGTCAGTCAGAGCAAAAATTAAAAAATAGCAAATATGGGCTAATTTTCCGCAAACTTTCTTTCTTATCCGGGATTTGTGACCTGTGATAACTGAGATCCGTGGCAGAAATTAAGTTTTTTGCCTGATTGTGTGGGTCCAGCGCCAAGACTGAAGGGGACAATCAGGGCGCCATCGGATGTCCGCTAATTTAACATGGCTCGATTCAAAAAGAAGCCTCCTCCAGTTGTCATGTGACACGTAGGAACCTGCCTGATTGCTGTAGGAAGGTAACCAATAACAGCAGAATGAGCGGGGAGCAGGGGGGCCGAACAGCGTGGCCATTGGAGGATTTATGCTTCGGAAGTGGAGCACTTTTAAACTCCATTTAGTCCATTTAAAGGAGCTTGAGGCAGGATTTATGAAAAAAATTCGTATATGTTTTAAGTTTTCTAGTAATAATGTCAGATGAAGCGTTCCAAACCAAAAAGAATGAGCCCTCTAGTGTATCTCTCCGTTGCCTTGAACAGGCTGTGTGCTGCAAAATGTGCTGCAATTCCGGGCCGCAATTTCCCGCGCTGTCCTGCGGATGTGACGTCACATGACGCTGCATGCGCGTTCTCCCCGTTCTCCCGTGCCGGCTTCGCTGTTGGCTGCAGTACCCCCGACGGCCGTCGTGGTGAAGGGTGGCGCTAGAGAGTCTCATTTCTTAAAAGGAGCCTCATGCTCCTTTTAAAGGATAATAGTAATAATAATAAGTTTTATGTTTGTGTATTGTTTTTATGTAAAGTGCTTTTTGCTGCATTTCTTATGCATGAATGGTGCTATATAAATAAAGTTTGATTGATTTGATTTTCCTCCCCCAGGCGGCTGGCCAAGTCCACCCTCCTGCTGATCCCGCTGTTTGGGATCCATTACGTGGTCTTCGTGTCTCCCACCGAATCCATTGCAGAAGATTATAAAATATTCTTTGACCTGGCTCTAGGATCGTTTCAGGTGAGACGTCAGCTCCTTGTCCTGCCGTCCACACGCCGTCCTGGTTGACTCCTGCGTGCATGAAGGCGCCTGGGATCATTTTGCATGTTAAATCACTTCAGATTTAACTGATTACAATTGTTCTTTTTGTTTCAGGGTCTTGTAGTTGCCATTCTCTACTGTTTTCTCAACAGCGAGGTGAGTTCTCATGGTCAAAGCACACACCGGGCTTTCATTTGCATGAAACATTTCCTTTTAATTTGATTTCAGGAGACAGAAATGAAGATTCTTTCAAACGGCCACAACTATGTGTGCCTGCAGCTGATAACGCACTCGTTTAAGAGTGGTCTAATTTCAGTGTGGTCTCGGTGGAAATGTTCAATTAGCAGTAAGTTACACTTCTAATTTGTTTTGGACAGAACTAAAACTGTGAACTTTCTCATTAAAAATGTTTTAATTGAGATCCCACAAACTGCAGTGCCAACAAAACAGACTGTGGTCACATCTAAAAATAGAAAACGCTGATTTGTTTTAGCTTTGACTGTAAAAGTTTGCTGAAGTAAAATAGAATAATTATATTTTATGTCCTATTGAAACAGCTTTTGAAATAAAACGGTGATAATTCTCTTCATTAATCCAACATTTTGGTGTGTTTCGCATTAAAACGATGAGAGGGTAAGACACCAATCATATACCTATAAAGGATCAATTCATTTCTCATAATGATTAGCATTTTCAACAAATCCAGCATTGTATAAGTGTAGTACAGGATCTGAACACAGCAGTCGAATCTCTGCATCTGCGATAAAGGTAGCGCTGCGATGCCGTTTCTGTTGAACTGGGTTTTTTGAAGAAGCGTAATTCTCCTGCAGTTGAAGCTGAAGCCGTGTTTGGAATACAGTAAAGATGGATATAATCGATTGCCTTGCACCTGTTTCGATACTGAGCCTGATCATCCAAGAGTTTGAAACGGTCCACCGAAACAGATTTTTTGATACACCTGGCTCTACCTGGCCGACAACCGTGGCGCGACAACAGCTGCACGGTAACTCGATGACATCATCGGGAACACCTTATTCTCGTAACACTCCGTTTCTCGTCCTGTGAGAATCCTCTCTACAAAAACCTCAAAGTTGAAGAAGATTTTTTTTATTGATCTTTTTAGAAAAAACAACATACAATGATAACGTGGAAACGTATAATCAAAAATACGCATTATACATTATACATTGTCCCCTTTTTTTTTTTTTTTTTTAAACACACAAAACCTAACTAAGGAACAGAGTCTCTGTAGCGTTAAATAATAAATAAACAGATGAGCAAGAAATGATCAATGGAGGAAAGTAATGGATGAGCAAAAGTGCATACAAAAAACAAATGCAGTGGTAAATGCAGATGCCCATCACTGATATCCCATTAAATGGAAATAAATAAAACATAAAATGCAACATAAATAACAATAATAAAAACAAATAAAGGAAATGAAAAGAAAATTAAGGGAAGGGGGGTCAGTCGGTGGGTAGAGTCTTCAACGAGTTAAAGTGATCTATGAAGGATTGCCATTTTTGAACAAATTTAGCTGAGTTGCCTTTTACTGAGTATCTCACCTTATCCAATTTGAGAAAAAACATAACATCACTAAGCCAAAGACAAATAGACGGAGACTTGGGGGATTTCCATGAAAGTAGGATACGACGTCTTGCTAAAAGAGATGTGAAAGCCAATACTTCTGAGTGAGTGGGGCTGATATGTGAGGAGTCAACCGAGAGTCCGAATATTGCTATGAGGGGGGTCACAACAACATTTTTCACCAGAACTTTAGACATGATCACTCCAAAATTTCTGTAACCTAGGACAACATCTTTAATCTTTAACCAGGTATTGGGATTGCTGCTACCGTTGTTGAGAAAATATGCAGATGATGATGAAGGCAGCGGGTAATCATCCATTTGCAGACACAAACACAAACAACAGCTGACAAGAATTAACACTTAACGTCCCGTATTTAAACTGCATGGTCGGTCGTTACATAGAAGCTTACATCTGACTTAAAAAATGTGTCATTTAAAACCACACAAATGGTTTCCGCTCAGGGATATACATTTATTAAATGCAGTGAACTACGTATAGTGCTGTCCACCATGGAAGAAGAACTCATGAACAGCATTGAAGCGGCCCAGACGTGGGACTGGACGTTGATACTGTTAGCAAATGTCAGATCGGTGCTGAACCCACACAAAATGAGTTCAAATATATCCACGTCTGACTTAATGTGAATAAAGATAAGGCAGAACTGAAGCTGGAGTGAGCGCAGAAGACATGTTTGATTCTGGAGTCAGCGAAGGAGACGTTTCTCCGATTTCAAGGCGTATTCCATTTGAAACTTCTAACCCGAAACTCAGAAATGTGACTTCAGCGTGAGTCTCAACCAGAAAGTTAGACGTTTTTCATTTTCGAGGCAGAGCTTCGGCGAGTTACGTGGAGGGCAGAAATAAGCCCTAGCTAGAGTTCTGTGCCTCATAGATACGAGATGAAGATCAACATCTAAGAAAGGTTCAAAATAATACAAAAATCCCTGCTGATGGATGCTGGGTAATGTTGGACTACTATTTCTTATTCCACGGGTTGTGAGTTTTGTTTAAAACAATATTAGATTTCGAGGGCAAACCGCCAGAAGGATCCTTTTCTAGGTTTTTTCTAGAACTTCAGTGACTTTTTACACCCAGAAAGATCCCTCATAGCTCATAAGATGACCTTGAACTTATTTTTAAATTGAATTCAACTTTTACTCTTTAACCAAAACAGATGACAGCTGTTGTGCTCTAAGGCTCCGATTAAAAACCCCAACTATTGTTGGTAGAAGAAGACCCCACCTCCTCTAAACTCGAAGAGGTCGTCGTCTCTCCCACATCGGTGGCTGTGAAGTCACATGTCTGACGCACAACACAGTCAGTCAAAGTGTTTTTGCCTGATTTGACCCCCAACTTTTCTGTCGGGGCTTCAAAACTTTGCGTTGACGTGAAAACATGAGTGAAATGATGACCTGAATCCAGATGTGACGTCTTCTCGCGTGAAGGTCGTATCGGTGAGCCCTCGTCACATTTCCATGTTGATGCCGCCTCAGCTCCTTTCCTTGACTCCTCTCCTTGTGTCTCGTCCCTCCCTCCATGGCAGCCTGTATAGAGGTCGAAGGAGACGGAAGTCAAGGTAACGGGCACATAATTAAGTGCAACCCTCATTTTAAGCCAACATCAGTCAGATAAGACGCAGCTGCATCACTGAATCGCCGTATAGCTACTTCATCACTGCTGTCAGACGAGGATGAACCGTTACAGCCTCTATTTCAGTGACAATATACCAACATGCCACGCTCTCGTTAGACTTTACAGATGCAATAAAGTCTTCTGCAGAGAATACACGGGTGTATTATCACTTTTAGCCCCCCCCTCTTCCCTCCCAGTTCTGCTGCTGCTCTGAGTGCATTTTAGGAATCAAGTCATCCTTCAAATTGTTTTGCTGCGATTGATTTCCTGAGGCAGGAAGAGACAAGACGGGAACGAATGGCACAAAGAGATGAGGCTTTGCTTTGCCTTGCTCCGTGCCATGTTTGCTGCATTTCTTTTTCTTTTTTTCCTCTTCCAGGTTCGCACCTCTTCATTTCCCCTCACCGTCTCTGTGCCTTGGCGTCTCTCCTCACAGACTCTCCCGAAAATATCTAAATATCTAAAAATAGAAAATGCTGATTTGTTTTAGCTTTGACTGTAAAAGTTTGCTGAAGTAAAATCTAATAATTATATTTTATATCCTCTTGAAACAGCTTTTGAAATAAAACGGTGATGATTCTCTTCATTAATCCACACATTCACATTAAAACGACGAGAGGGTAAGACACCAATCATATACCTATAAAGGATCAATTCATTTCTTATAATGATCAGCATTTTTAACAAATCCAGCATTTTATAAGACGTTTCTCCGACTTCAAGTGGAATTCCAATTGAAACTTCCGACCCGGTACTCAGAAATGTGACTTCAGCCTGAGTCTCAACCAGAAAGTTAGACGTTTGTCATTTTCAAGGCAGAGCTTCGGCGAGTTACGTGGAGGGCAGAAATAAGCCCTAGCTAGAGTTCTGTGCCTCATAGATACGAGATGAAGATCAACATCTGTTATTTCATTTTGTATCATTTGTTGGTATGGAAATCTTGCCAGCAAGGAAAAAAGCTCCGTGGGGAGAATTGTGCGTGTTGCTTCTAGAGTTGCTGGGATGAAGTTCAGCAGTCTGGATGAAATTTTTAATTCTCAGGTGCTTAAGAAAGCAACATCGATTCACAGGGACGATACTCACCCTCTTAACCAAGAATATAAGCTTCTTCCCTCTGGCCTTCGCATAACTGTTCTGCCAGCGACAAAAAATAGATGTACATTTTCCTTTGTGCCTCTCTCCATTAAGGCTTTGGACGCTGCAGAGAAGAGGAGGTACTTGTGGCACTGTGGTTTAGAACCTGGTCCATGCTGCCACCTGAGTTGTTGAAATTTATTTAAAACTATTTATGCTGATCGGTAGTCTGCCTTTTTATTGCTCTCCCTCCTTGTGTTCTGTGGGCTATGAGCTTGGTGCACCTGATGTAGTTTTTCTCTGCTCGCATCATGTATGTTTTTATGTCTGAACGTAGCTGTAGGATGAATGTGTGCTGAATGATTATATCTCCTGCAAACCTAATTGCCCTTCAAGGGACAAATGAATAACGTGAAGTGAAGTGAAGTGAACATCTAGGAAAGGTTTTTCCCGAAAATATCTAACGAGCCAGATATTTGGTTGGTGCATGAAGGGTGGTTTTGAAGGCCTCACAGTCAGTCCTCAACTTGAAAATCATATTTAGAGATGTGAACTGGACTTTAAATGCACCAAATCTAATTTGATCAAAGTGAAAAGCACCCAGGGTGTCCAAACCGCAGTGAACTGTGAAGGTTTGAAATGTTCTTCCTGTCCATCAGCTCCTTCCGTTGTTTCTCCAGGTTCAAGGGGAGCTGAAGAGGAAGTGGCTGAGCATGTGTCTGAACTGCGACCTGAGCAGAGCTCACCCGTTCAGCAGCAACTTCACCTCCAGGAACGGCTCGGAGCACATGATGCAGTTTCAGCGCAGCTCCAGAGCCCAGTCCATCCTGCAGTCCGAGACCACGGTGCTGTGAGAGCAGGAAGACGGAAGACAAAACGCAGCCTCCAGGTCGGCCTGGGTCCAGTAGTTGAGCAAGATGTTAACGTGCAGGTGTCGAGATGAAGCACCACATGGGTGGGGGACCTGCAGAGTAGGTGTTGTTTTAAGCTTTACAGATCTCTGTGAGCCTTCAAGTGTCTCCTAAATGGACCAAAAGCTGTTATGATCTGTCCTGTGAGATGCACTTGTGTTTACAGCTAACAAAGAGCCATTCACTTTCACTTCTCTTCTTGTGTCGTATGGAGATGCGTTTTGAGCAGAAAAACACATCTGGAACTTCTGTTTTTGGCTTCACCCCCTCCCCAAGGAACCATTGGCATGAGGTGGAATATAACATGTGCAAACTTGAATGTCGCGTATGTTCGTGCTGCTGCAACATCAGTCAAACGTTTTGACACTTGTGCATAGTTTTGTCTTTATTTTATCGTAGCTGCAACTGGGGACTGGAAACCCCAATCCTCAGTTAATTGGACTGTTATAGTACCTGCACAGGAGAGGGGTGTCTAGGTAGATACATCTAGGGCCAGTGACGTAGTAGATGATGCACGATAACGCTTTAATCCATTTTAAAAAGCAAAAAACAAATCCAAAATGACTGAGGTATTGGATTGGTACTCTGTACTGTCCAAAACCCAAAGCTATCGGAGGTATCGGAACATGTGTAGTTCCAGCGCTGTTTGTTGGTGTACGGTGCCTCTTTGAGGGGCTGAGCTGAACTGGTCCGGCGAAGGTCCTCTGCACTCTCCACAACAACGGAGGACTCTGTTCTCGCTCCCGGGACGGCGAGAGAATGAATCAGCCGTGCTTTTGGGACTCGGTGCAGCTGGTTCTCGACACGTCGTCTGGGGAGAACTTTTCCCCTAGTTGATATTTTTAGTTCCGCCTGCCGTGTCTTGGTGAGGTAAAGTGGAACAGGTAGTAGTCCCACACACACGGCTGCTTTGTGCTGCCTCTGTACCACCTTCGTCCTCATCTGTCGTACCCCGGTTCCTCCTTGGAAGTTGGTTACCGAGGTGTAATCCTGGATTCACACCAAAAGCGCCACGGGCGTCATAGGCGTCCGGTTGCCATTCATTTTCTATGAAAGCGCGCTGCGAGAGGCATCAGAGGCCACGGAGGCATTGGAGGCGTCGGGAGCAGCGTTGGAGGCATCCAGAGCGTCAATTTGAAGTTGAGAAATCTCAACCTTATGCAAATGAGCAGCTGCGATGCCAAGGCAGCGTCCAATCACAGACCGGGATTCCCGAAGCAAGAAGCCTCAATGCAGATTATACTTTCATGTACACACAAACGTACACTCATTCACATGAAAAGCTGTGCACTAACAAAACTTATCTTATCAGGAATTAATATATTTCATCCAGCAAACTGACATTTTTGCTGATTTGACTGCCATTTTTACCTGAACTGCTCATGTGAAACACGTAACTGATGGTTGAGGAGCTGGATGGTCCGAACGATTTGATTTGCTACATCGATCCAACACAAAATAATAAAAAAAAAAAGTGCTTATTAATCACAAAACACAGTTTAAACAATATGACCAAATCCGTGTCAGTGGTGCTCACCGCAGACAGACTGCAGCTTCACCGGGACCAACGGCTCCCCGATGGTTGCTGTTGACCCGCGGACCAACCTTGTTAAAGAGAGCATCAAACTCTTATCTATGTGGAAATAACGCCAAATTATAAAGAAGGCTTCCCAAAGTGTGATCCATGGTGAAATAGGAAACTGAAGATGTGCACGCTATACACAGATATATGTAGACTATATGCACTTTGTTCACACCAGTTCTGCAGCGCAGCTTGAAAGCCCCGCCTATTGCTGGAGTCGACAGACTTTGGCAAGCAGCGCGATGCCGGCATCCCGAACCTCCACAGGAGATTTTTGACGCTTTCGGTGTGAATCTAGGGTAACAGAGGCAGCAAGGATGGCTGCAAACTCGCCAGCGCCTCTGTACCCGTCCTCCTGGAGCAAAGAGGTAGAAAGCTTTTATACGTGCTAGCGTTCATTCAGTTCTGAATAAAGCAGTTGGTGAGCCGACAAACGAGGGGCTTGTTGCTGGCTGGTTTGACGATACCCCGTTAGGAGGGGATCTCTGGTGCATCCTTGTGCCGTCATCGCTGTGTGAAAGTGGATGGTTTCTTCTCGTGTTCGCTGCTATGAAGCGTGGAGGCACTCAGTCTAACCATCATGTAACCACCGTTATTTTATTTAAGCGGGCCAAATTGAACCACGGAGCTTTACGGCTCTATAACAAAGTAAGAGGTTCTGCATCAGATCACCTGACCTCCTCTGTCACGGACCTTTCAGCTGATTGACCAATTAAACCAGACGAGACGATGCCATGAGGGTTCAAAGTGCTCAAATCAAAAGTTGGCAACTTTTAAGAGTCAAAAATTTGAAGCGATTTCATACTTTTAGGCACCTTCTAGTTTACCGCTTGTTTCCAAATACATGTGTAAAGTCAAATTGCCTTGTTATGTACAAAAATGAAGAAAACGGTCCAAACTCCTACCTCTTTTCCACCAATTCGGTTCAAGGGCTGGTTCTGGTCCAGTGCTGGTTCTGGTTCACAACTCGTTGACAACTTGTGAACCAGCTGAGAACCGGTTTGTTTTTTCAGAGCTCGGGGTGCTAGGGGGAGCCACGTCATTACGTCACTGCAAACGCCAGTCCGTATAGACTTGGTCCACGTAGCTCCTCCGTGGACCACATCTCTAAAAGACAGGTTGTCTCCTCCTCAGACCTCTGCTGCTTTGCTGCATCCAGATTGATTCTTATTTGAAAATGTCTCCGTCTCCCAGTCTTGCTATTGCCGTTGGTCTTAACAACTCGGCCCCCTCCGCTTACATAAGCGGTTCTTTCCTCTAGTCCAGCAAAGAGTTGGCCCGGAGCCAGTTCTTTGTCAGTGGAAACAGAAAGCCTGGTTCCAAACTCAGCACTGGCCCAGAACCAGAACCAGAACCAGCCCTGGAACCGGTTTGGTGGAAAAGGGGTATCTGTGTCCAGACTTTTAACTGGTGCTGTAGTTGTGAAAAGAAGAGAAAGTTCACTTTTATACTCCCCTGTAGCCAACCTCCCCATGTGTGGCGTAAAAGGAAAGAGGGTAACTGTGTTAGCATTCAAATGTTTTTGTACCTGTGCACGTGTAGCGTCTGTGATGACATGGCTGTACGGCGCTAACAATAAGAGAAGAAAACAACAACACAAAAACTATACAACTGCAGCTCACCAACTAGAGGTGCAGATGTTTGCTGACCTCTAATTCATACAAGCTTTTATTTTTGATAAGCGTGTGTCTTTGCTGCGTTTATTGGAAAAGCAGACCAAAAACAAAAAAAAGACTTCTCAGCTTGATGTGAGGCGTTAACGGACCACTTGTATCTGCATTTATTGACTCCTACAGAAACTGTGTTAGATTATTTTAACCACATTTCCAAACCTGAACAAAGTTGTTTTTTATTTTTGTGCCTAAACCTAAAAAAAACCTCATCCACAATGTTGTCAGATTACAGAACTGCTCTTTTAGTCGTCAACGTTGATTTTCATTTGGCATTTACCACTGGTGTCAATGTGTTGACAGCGTTGCCCCGGAAACGTGATGCTCCTCCAGGGAGTATTAACAAATATCACACGGAAACTACCAGCTCACCTGTCACCTTGATGCAGGAAGAATTTGATCTTTTTTTATTGTTTTCGAAAAAACGAGCTCGGCTTAGTGACCAGATGGATCAGTTTAACTCTGGCAGCCTTTGTTTTGGAGTCCCCCGTGGAGGCTTTATGAAGATGAGGTTTTCTAGACTGCCACTGCTTGATGCTTCCCGTCTGTAATGATGGTTGAATGGAGTGCGCCCCCTAGTGGGCCATGTAAGGACATGCATGTCAGTGCTGCTGGATGGAAACTTGGCTACAACCACAGAAGATGAGCTCCTATAAGAGTTTTTTCTACTTCCTTTCTTTCAGAGTACTGCCAAAACAAATAATTATCAGTGAGATGCAGGAGAAGAAGCTACGAAATAGATACGAAAGTATTTAACGGAGCCTACATACAATTTGACTCAACATTTTCCATTCAGTTCAATTTTATTTATAAGATAGCGTCTATTACGGTACAAGTTGTTTCCAGAGACCCAGAACATAACTACATAAAATGTTGTCT
This sequence comes from Cololabis saira, assembly GCF_033807715.1. Lineage (NCBI taxonomy): Eukaryota > Metazoa > Chordata > Actinopteri > Beloniformes > Belonidae > Cololabis > Cololabis saira. Next base: position 20,347,749 of record NC_084596.1, read on the forward strand.
TTCTGAAGTGGTTTAAAGTTGCACAAAGGAACGTTTGCTGTTTTTAGCTAAGCGGCTCCCCCTGTAGGTGTGGAGGTTGAATTGTATGACTTGTAGAAGTGAGTGAACTCGCATAAATGTAAAGTGGAAAGTTTTGGGTTGTTTTTTTACCAGATTGTTCACCGCGTTCAAACCCAGCCATTTGAATTAAAACAAATGCATAACTGGCAGTTCTTTTGACCCGGGTCAGCACATGAACTGTGTCTGAGCTCATAAAAAAAGCAGGTCAACACAACAGGGTTGGTTTTTTTGTACCAATTCAGAACCAGTTCTGGAAAATGGCTTCATCTTAAGAAGTGCCATGCATGTTCCAAGTCCTCGTGTGCATCAATAATTCTGACATCGTGCTCCGACCGAAGATGTCATTTAATCAAAAAGGGAACCTAACAAGGTGTGTCCACCAGGAGCTTCACTTGAAGCTGGTGCCGTGATCATCCGCCAGTTTTTTTACATGACGACAGCAGAGGTATGTAGACTGCATCTGTGCCGTTCTTCTTCTGGAAGTTTCCGTTTAGAAAGGATTTGCTTCACACATTTATAATCTACAGCGTAAACAAAAACTCAGTGAAGGAAGCTTTGGTCTGCAGGCATACAAGTCTTGTTTTTAAGCCTGCATGATTTTTAAAGTCCTATACCAGAGCTTTGTGCAGACCTAATGAAGGATTTCCATCCTCTCCTACCTTCTTAGATAGATTTTTGATCACGCCCACCCACAACGCTGCTGAAAATCCTCTCACAAAGTCCCACAATGAAACGCATGCAGCCTACAAATCTGTTTTATCTGACAAAATGCAAATAATCATCTCTTCAGGAAGCCAAATCCTGAATATTTGAAGCAAAAAAAAAAAAAAGACTTTGTCGAGAGAAATTACCATCAAGACTAACAAATCAGTGCTTTTTATCACTGTATTTATGCAAAGAGTTGTGTTATCTATGGGACGAGATGAATAGACCGCGAATGCGACTGCAAATGATGACGATGACACCGGTGTTGACTTTTGACACCAACGGGCTTGCGCTTTCCTAACCTTTGCCTGCTGCTGAATGTCAAGTGTTTTAATCCGTTATCAGCTCAGTGATGACTGTGGTCTGCAGAGCATTAAATGAGTGAATCAGTGTTCAAATGCCGTCAGTGTGGTTTCATCTTCAGCTCAGTGGTTTGTTGCTGATGCAAGCCACCACCGCGGGTCCGGCCGCCCTCAACCCACAATGCCCTCAGCAACCACTCGTATACAGCAGCGTGATCGGAGTGACGTTGTTTCACTGGCTTTTATCATCATTAACGAGCCTTTTACAAGCGTGCAACGTGCTAATTCTGTCCATGACAGAAGTGATTCAGAATATTGTATGAAGGCCGAAGATTCACAAGAACCAGTTTATTTTTAGAGCAAATGTTATCACCGTGTACTTAATTAATACTTCATTAAGAGGCAGAGATTATCACAGAGATTATCACCTCTGTCAGACGTAACAACTGCCCTGAGGAAAATAAATCAATCCACCTTCCCTCACGTTTTCTTTGTAAAGACACCAATCAGTGCGTTTACATGGGAAGTTTAATTCCTCTTTAATTCAGAATTAAAATTAAATCTGATTTAAAATGATTAAAAATGACAAGGTAAACACCTAATTCCGAATGAAAATGGCCATTCCGAATGGGCTTGTTTTCCAAACAAAGTTTCAAGATGGCAGCACGGAGTAAACGGTGGTCAAGAGCAGAGACGGCCTTTTGCCTCCTTCCTCCTCAGCACACGAAAGAAAATCATCGACATGATGTTTTCCTGCCGCTGCTTCAAAAATAAAATCAAAACCAATCCGAAAAGGATGCTAATGTGGTTCTCCATGTTGTTGCTAATCGAGTAAGTTTGTTTTCTTCCGGTAGACGTAAATACGCAAAGACGTCCGCCCCCCTATCCAATCAGAACCCTTCCCAACCCCCAGACCTTAAGCGGAATTGGATAAAGCCCATCAATCATGTTTTCCATGTAAACCTCAATTCGGAATTACTATTTCCATGTAAACTCTGAATTAAAAAACATCATGTAACCGTGGCCAATGTTTGATGGACATCTGCACTAAACAAAGTGTGCGACATATAAGGGTACAGTAAGTCTTTGCGCCAATGTTTATAAAGTAAACTAAAATAAAAACGTTCTGCCTTGTTCACAATCATATTACAATCTCGGAAGTCATTAGTTCGGCGGTATTGGTTCCTTAAAATGTTTACGCCGCTTGATCTCCAGCGGCTACAGTAGACGTTCCTGGTGGATACAGTTAAACGCTTAAAAATAAAGAGATTTGTTTGTTTTTTTGTTTATTATTATTTATTTTCCATGCAGCCAGTGTTGTACAGTAGTTGCATGATATTCTTAGCTTTGCCTTCTTTTATTGCTTTTGATAAATGCTTGTGTCATTTTACTGTACAGTAAAATGTAAATAGGAACAGCTTGCTTTCGCAGATTCTTTGACATGTTGGATTTAATTGTTGCCACAACGCATTAAAAAGAAGAAAGCTATTTTAATGAGTACAGAATAAGGGCACACTTGGAGCTGACACATTTCAAAATTTCAAAGTGTCTGTGCTGACATGTACTAATAGTCTTAAAGTACTGTTATTTTCCTTTCTATTGCATTTGTTTCATGTTAGCCCCACTTTTACATTATTTTCTCCAGACGAAGACCAGATATAATACATAGGAACTAGAACTCACTGGTGTTACTGACTGCAAATTTAGAGTAAATAAACATTAAAATGAACTGCTATTCATCCCTAATCTGAACCAGAAAGCTGTGGGACACCAAGTCTCCCGGTTTTATATATGCACCTCAGTATCTGTGGTTATTTCCATTTTACTTCAAGTTTACTTAAAGTTGATATGACAGGACCTTGTGGAACGCCATATTTTAGATGAATTTTGGAGAAACCAAATATGAAACAATAAAAGCTTGAAGATGATTGATGTAAATACACCACAAGGTTTTGAGAGCCTGAACTGTTAATGCTAATGTCTTTATGTTTATGAAAATGACAACAAAAATGTTACTGTTTTTTTGTTTGTGTGTTTGTTTTTGTAAGTTTTGCTGATAAAAATCAGTTGTGAGAAAACATTTTTCATACTTTATTTTGTATTGGATTGTGATGGCAGCAGCTGTTTAATTAACCTGTTTATTTATAAAGAAATAGTTGTTCATCACTTGATAAAACCTGATGAAATAATGGGTCAAGAGATAAAGACTGAATAAAAAAAGATTTCCATCTTTTTAATTTGTATTATAAAAGATTGCTGACAAATCTGCATCAATATCTATAAGAAAATTAAAAAAAACTGTTAAGTTCATCCATGCAATTGTACTCAGCAGGAAATATGTTACCTAAACCTTTTCAGCATCGCTGCTGCTCAGTGTATCGCTGGACATCTACGAGAGGTCAAAAGTACGCTGAACACCGGAGTTGAGTGATTTCATATTAAACATCAGCTGACATGATGCTGGGCATTGTTTTCCTTGGACTCATGTATTTGTATTGAGACACCATGAATGTCATATAAGCTATCTTTGTAAGCACTGCACTGTGTGAATGTAACTTTTTGAAGTCGATTTGTGCTGTTTTTGAAACCTGTCAACTTCATTAAAAGTCCTGACATGACAGCCAAACTTTTTTTTTGTTGTCTTTTTCTTTTTTTTGTTAAAGCAATTAAAGACAGGAGAGATGTTTCGCAATCATTGGGGCTCAAATTTGATATAGTTACCTTGAATTTGTACCAACTAAAGTAAAATGTAAAAGTAAAAAGTTTTTCCAATCCAAAAGGCCACATTTCAGAGACCTTGAACACAGCTCTCTCATTTTGTCCCACAAATAATATAATCATCATTTTGCTGTTAAAAGAGATTGCATTTTGGAAAATAGTAATTATATAATAAAAGTTATCTTTCAACTCAGAACTGATTTACCGTCTCTTCCTCACTTTCTGGCTCGATCCAACAGCGATCTGTCAGATTGCTGAACTGATGTTTAAAGTTGTTAAATATCAGATTTACGGTAAAATATTTTGGAAAAAACCCCAACAAATGAATGTCTCTGTAAACAAAAATGTTGAACACTTAATCAACTGTAAACAGGGTTCTGCATCGCTCCTGCAAGCGACTCGCTTCATTGTGTCTTGCAGACTTTCGCTCGGATGATTAATATTACTTTACATTCACCAAATTTAAAGTTTTCAAGTGTCGCTACCAAGGCGGTATCCAAAGTTCCTGACTAAAGTCCTGAGTGTCATGGTTACATAGCGTGGCTTTAAAAGACACGTTGAAGTAAGTGCATTCTTACATACTGACTTAAAATTAAAAGAATACAACCTTTCAGGGATATTTAATTAAATAAAAGAGTGTGCAGCATTAGGAACAATAAATACAGTCTCACCTCTTCCATATTAATTAGGAGGGTAGATAACTGCCAGGTACTTGTCATCAGATCTTCGTCTTTAATTGATCACCAGCAAGTGTGAGCACCTGAGAAAGAAAAGGCACATTTCCTGTTGATGAAAAACCCATTAAATGCTCTTTAATGTGTTCTTTCCAACTAGGTGAATAACTGGACTGAAACTGAGTGTCTAAGTTACCAAGAATAAGACTTGAGAAATGATCCAGATTTCAGTAGATTTAATTAAACAGTTGCATGTAAACGGGTCACAACATACATGAGGTGTCTTGATGCAGAATAACCATGAAACAAAGAAAGCATAATGATTTTAAGGCATAAAGGATGATGTATCCTTACAATTCGAGCAAACAAAAACATATTTAAGGTCAGTGTTAATCTTTTTGGGTCAGACTACCAGTCAGGACACTCAGTTGGGCCAAGGCTGTTATTTTGCTGCTCTCAGCAGTTTTGGTTTAATCAAGTGGCCAAGGCTGAATTTTCCATCACATTTCCTTTAAAAGAATTTGAAACAACAACTGAGGTTTGCAAGTTTAAAAAATGATGTCCTCTGGACAGCTAGGACCAAAGTAGAGAGAACAAACCCCTTTTCAGCACAAACATTGCAGGTACGGCGGTGGGTGGGTCATGATTTGGGAACCTTGCAGCCATTGAGTGAACGGCGAACTCCTCCGCACACCTCGGAGAACCCAGACGTTTAACTGAACCCACAATGATCGCAAACACGCAGACCAAACTTTAAACAGATACCAGAATCCAGAGGTTGCAACGGCCCTGATACGGTCATAGATTATTATCTCAAATTGTCAAGTCTTTTAGTTTTTCCAGCCGAGATTTAAAAAAATAGAAATATTAAGTAAAAAAAATATGAAGTTGTTCACATGAAGCCCCCCATTTTTCACTCAGCTTTTAGATGTTTTGCCAACTGCAGCTCGTGTTAATGGTGATGTATTTCTTTAGGTGAAATCGTATGATTATCAGGCCATAAAAACAAGCGCAGTGGAGTCGCAGCGGTTCTGCCCACTTACACGATACTGTCCAAGCAATGTCCTGCAGCGCTTTCAGCTGCTGTCTAATTAAGTTGATTTCACTCATCAGTAAAGAGCGCAAAAAGCTCAAGTGGTGAACTGTAATCCGACTGACTCATGCAAGTCGGGAGCGAAAAACACGTTTTCAATTTCAAAGCGTGAGAATTACATCATTTCAGCTCCAATGCTTCCAGATTTTTGTTCACAAATCGTGCGTAATTACATTTACGTCTTATCTTATCAGACTAGGCTGGTGATAGATAGTCATGTGTCAGTAAGAGGTGGGCTTGGGTCTGGAAGACCCGGATTCAAGTCCCCCAGGTTTGAGGACATGTGTTTGAATTGGCATTCAGGTATCAACCGTAACGTATGGAAAGAATTCGACTGGAAAACAAAAGTCTGATTTTTTAGGACCCCACTCGTAGTCTCAACATTTTATAAACATCCAGTATCTCCACTTTGTTGGAGGAACTGTGGGTTGATTGGTCATTCACATGTCTTCTGGGACTGTCCAGTACTGGAAAGGTTTTGGAGAGATGTAAAGAAGGAGATTGAAAAGATAATGAACACTGTAATCCCTATGGATCCTATGCTATTTGTACTCGGAGTATTCCCGGACAATGTAACAAGCAGGGACAAGAGATATATATTATATGTATACTTTTGATGATTGCAAGAAAGACTGTAACTGTAAATTGGAAGAAGACACACTCACCAACAAGAACTCAGTGGAAGATGAGACTGAAACAGATATATGTTATGGAGCACATGACAGCTAAGCTGCAGATGAGAATGGACTTGTTCCTGCAAAGATGGACACCAGTGAAGGAATATTTAAACTTATACCACAGTCTGTGTGAATACTTGATTCTGTTTGGCTGGCAGGTGGAGGTTAAAAGTGATAACCTACACCTAGAAAACAAGTTTGGTCAAATTGCCTGATATCTTTAATATCATTGCGCTGGATCAACTGCCAGGTGGTAACCAGGGCAACGGAGATTCAGAGAAGAAGAGCCGGCTACCGCAGGATGGCGACATGAGTGATTTTGTAATTTCTTTTAATTTATTCGGTGAATTTAACAATTTTGATGACTGGGATGCAGAAGAGGAGAGAAAAGAAAATAGCCGCACGTAGCTGAGCGGACTAAAATATCTCCCGTTGCTAAGTCGTATCTCAGGTCCGTCCTAGTAACTGGAGAAGTCAACACTGTGGGGCGGTAGTGATTGTTCCAGGTATTAGTCAAACCCTCAGGTGTTACCAAGGAAACTGAGTTATGACTTGTTAAAAAACTTTGTAACTTAGCAGGTTACAACGGCTGCAGAAGAGAAATTAAACAGTCGTTGTTATAAAACTAATGATTTCAACTGAAAACACATTAAAGCATGAATAACTGATTTAATATTTATGTTTTTTGGTAAGTGACCGTGGTATAAGCGGGATAATGCCCTTCGAGGTGGACATTAACATAAATATATGGATTACGCGGGGGCGTGAACCGTATATTTATGTTAATGTCCACCTCGTCGGCATTATCCCTTACATGTAACCATTTAAGTGCTAACTTGAACAAATGTGACTGAAAAGCCCTCTGTCAAGGATTGTTCAAAAATGTCTTGATAACTATTGTAATTTTCATTTTAATAAAGTTAAAGAAAAAAAAGTCCCTCAGGTTGGCAACCTTAACCCCCTAACTGCTCCCTGGGTGCTGGAGAGGTGGCGGCCCACCGCTCCCAGTGTAAGTAGTGATGGGGTTTCATGAGGTATATACTGACAAATAAAGATTATTCTCAATTATAGTTGCACAAACGGCAAACCTGCCGTCTCTTCGGCAGATTATCATCGTTTCATGGTTAAATAAAACTACATGGCGGTTCCTCACAGAGGTGGCTTTATTTCTTCATTTTTAAACATCTGATTGGAATTTCTCTTCAAAACTGTTGATAATTCAAGTGATATAACAAGTTAGAAAACTAAAAAAGTTAGAATTTACTGTAAACTCAGGAAACGTCGAGCTCAAACTTTAACGAGACATCGATACAAAGAGCAAACCCATTAAAACTTTCTGACAAGCATGTTACACCGTAGATGGAATATACAATAAGAAAAAGACTCAATAAAGTGGCAACAGCTTTATTTATTTTTTTCCTTCTGACTTCCGCCTCTCTGGTGTCCTTTCCGTGTGCGGGCTCCTCAGAGGCCGGCCTGGGGGTGGCGGGCTGGATGTTCAGTCATCTCTGAGACGACGCGCTGCCTTGATCCGAGCTGACAGAGTGGCTGCAAGCAAAGACGCTGCTAATTGGATGCGCTGGGTGAGGGGTTCATGTTAAGGAGATGACTGAGCACTTGGCTTCGCCGGTTATTACATGTAGAAACCACAGCTCCCCGCCGAGTGAAGTACTCTTTTTTTTTTTTTTTTTTTTTTACCGCTTTGTCTTCGACAGCCAACAGAATATAAAGCAATATCTGCACTGAATGAGGGGGGGGGGGGGGGGAAGAGAGGAACGCATCATTTCCAGAAATAATGGAGGAATGAGCTTCACTTACATCCTTACACCCCCAAAGCAGTAGTTGGGTGGGGGTCGGGGGGTGTAGCGAATAAAACACAAGTTGCAGCAAGAAGCTAATAGATGCAATGGAAACTTTTTCAAAAACTCCTGCAGGAAGGAGAACATGTGTCTTTGAATGGACTTTAAATGAAACTAAGTGTTTACGGGGAGAAAAACAGCTGTAGGCAGAACACTGATGATTTAGTTTGCATGACCAAAGCTGGCGGTCACTACGCTTCACTCTCCTTCTCCACGGGGACATCGGCTCACAACAAAGTGGACCAGTCACAGCTGTTGGACCCAGAGCCCCTAAAGTTTCACTGATGATCGATCAATCGATCAGTCAATCTTTATTTGAACGGCACGTTTAAAACAACCTCTGTTGGCCAAATAAAAAGATGGACCACAAAAATAATAATAAATGTGCTGTCAAAACAATGGGCACACAATTTAATTGAGTTTATCAGTGTAGCACTAATCCACAACAACTTTCCTCCCAAAGCACTTCACAGGAAGCAAACAATTTCGTTGCGATCCATTTAAAGGCCCCCGGTTCAGTCCAATTATATTCCAATTATTGATCTGCTGTTTTATAAGCAATCTGATCTGCATGACCTAAACATCCCAAGACTGCGTCGTACTGTGATCGGTTCAGACTGCAAAAGATAAATAAAGTGTTCCAGGTCAGTTTGGCGGCGTAGGCAACTGGGAGGAATCTTCAGCGACCAATTCGGTCTTCAGTAAACGTATTGATCTGGAAGTGACTGCGTTTGCGACTGGCTGAGGTTGTGACTGAAATCCATGAATAGGTCTTCCAACTTTCCCCTGACTGTGAGCCAGTTTTTATTCCTGTTACCGGCACCGACCCAGTTGCTGTGAGACGGAGCACCTGCCCTGGACAAGTCTCAGCTTCTGAACCTGATTCAAATGAATGGTCGTCATCTGCATGTCGTCGAGGTCTGCACAAGTCTGTTAATGACGCAGCCAATTTGTGTTGCGGCGTGCGAAAGCAGGGAAACATGTAAAACATGCAGGACACCGGCCCTCGAGGACCAGGACTGAAGACCCCCAGTCTAGGTCACAGCCACCAGCCTTCCAGCCTCCTCTCAGAAACGCTAAGCCAGTCTGGATGGCGTCCAAAGAGCCAGCTCTCCAGGCTCTACTGCAACCCTTTTTTTGGAGGGGGGGTTATTTCAGTACCCTCCTACTCTCCCAGCCGAGTATGCACTTTGCTTTTGGCTCAAGCAGCGTAACCTCATGGTTCCACATTTTATTTAGTCTTTGTGTAATATCTTTGATTGGCATAATGACTAATGGAAGAGATTCATTAATTTTGGCTTTTGGACATTGTAATGTAATTCAATTTAATTCAATTCAATTCAATTCAATATATATAGCGTCTATTAAAACAGAAGTTGTCTCTAGGAGTTTTCCAGAGACCGACCATCCAGAACATGACCCCCGAGCAATTATTATGTAACCCTGTTCATATAAATATTTACTGTTATGTTAAAAAGGATAAAAATGTTCTTGAGCATGTGGAAAAAATTCATGTAATGTGAGTTTTATTAAAAAGGAAACACATGCATCTTATTTTGAAATTCCCCGAAGTGGAAGAAAAAAAACTCCACCGCCTTCTGGTGTCTGGGTTGGAAAAAGACGTTTTGGAAAAAAAGACGAGAGAGAAAAGAAACACGGAGGTGACATTTTTCTCTGTTTAGAAAATTGTCAGATAGACCTGGATAACCACCAGTGAAGATGTTTTTGTGTTTATTTTGACTCTTCTGGGTGAGTTTGACTGTTTCTAAATGAGAAATTCATGGCTGTAAAACTTTAATGGCGGCCGCTGTGTTGTGAGCAGTGCTCTTAATTAGATGTACGTGACACTGTACGTTGTAGAGTGTGTGTATGTGCCTTTGTGCACCAAATGAAACTAAAATGCACAATACAATGCACTGCATACTATATCTTCTGCATACTCTGAGAGGAGAACATCAGAACCCACATTTCTGTGGTGTGGATTTATACCACAGTGACTGACTCAAAATCCCCCGGGGGTGTATTTTGTTTTCTATTTAGTGAAATGGGCCCAGCTTTCACTTTGTTTATTTTGATGATCATATTTGTGTTTTCTTGTGGACTGTTTTGTTTGGACTGTTTAATACAGGTACTTAAACTAAGTTTGTTGTGTGGCCTCATTAATTATCTATCCTGCTCCAGTAGCCGAACCAAACTTTTTTTTTTTTTTTACCTTGTCTGCACACATATTAATGATTGATACCATGACGGTAGAAACCAAAGGCATATGTGCATTATTACTATATATTATTACTATATTTAATATATATACATATCTATACCGCTACCTAACCCCAAAAACTACAGAGCAAGCATGCAGGTGAACAAGCCTGTGTGTGCGTGCGTGCGTGCGTGCGTGCGTGCGTGCGTGCGTACATGTCTTTGTGGCTATGTGTGTGTGTGTATGTATATGTTTGTGTGGCTGTGTATGTGTGTGTATATGTATGTGACTGAGTGGCTATATGTGTGTGTGCACGCGTGTGTACATGTCTTTGTGGCTATGTGTGTGTGTGTGTGTGTGTGTATGTGTGTGTGTGTGTGTGTGTGTGTGTGTGTGTGTAATAAACCAAACAAAGCTCCACCTGAAGTGTATCTATAGTGGGGGAGGGGGGGAGCAACCCCGCCACCCGCGAGACCAGAGGTGGACAAGGAAGAACCCGGAACCCAGGCCACCAGCAACCCCACAGAGGGGAGAAGTAGGAGGGAGGCAATCCACCGCCTGCGAGGCCTGGCCAGGTTTGGGTTTGAGATATTTTTTTCCTTTTTGTTTGGTCTGAGGTGAGTGTGAGACAACACCTGTCAATAGGCCAGAGAAACCATGGAAATCCAGAATTGAGGGTTATGAATTCAGTTTAATTATTGAAGTTAAGTTGCAGTTTAAGTTTAATTAGTGATTGATTAGATTTTGAGTAGTTTTTGTTCTTGTGTTTTTTCTTTTTCTCCTGGTTGGACATTCTTGTGGCTAAGAAGTACGAATTAATAAATACATCTTGCCGCATTAAAAAAAAACAACCCTACCACTGCCTCCAGTTTATCAATGCTCGGCTAGCTTGGCCACAGACATACAGTATATGATCTACACTCATCAGCCAGTTTATTAGACACACCTGGTGTACCTGATTCAGTAGTGACTCTGATTATACATACACTACATAATAAATCTATACATATTTGAACTTGAAGCATTTTTCTTTTGGTTCGTTTCTTTACAGGCAGAGAAAAGTTCAACCATAGCTGATTGGTCAGATATATCGACTATCGACTGCTATGGAATATACGGTACCAGAGGACTACTCGTTTAATGACACGGTGAACAAAGGAGGACTGGTTGCAATCCAGGGGTTTTTTCATTTATACTTATTTATCATTCTCTCCAAATAAAATTGAATTTAAAAATGAATCTTGGATGTGTGTGGCAGCACGGTGGTTTAGTGGTTAGCACAGTTGCCTCACAGCAAGAAGGTCCCCGGTTTGACTCCCAGGCCCGGCAGGGGCCTTTCTGTGTGGAGTTTGCATGTTCTCCCCGTGCTTGCGTGGGTTCTCTCCGGGTACTCCGGCTTCCTCCCACAGTCCAAAAAACATGCATATTAGGTTAATTGGTGATTCTAAATTGCCCGTAGGTGTGAGCGTGGTTGTGAGCATGGTTTGTGTGTTTATATGTGGCCCTGTGATGGACTGGTGACCTGTCCAGGGTGTAACCCCTGCCTCTCACCTGAAGTGAGCTGGGATAGGCTCCAGCAGACCCCCGTGACCCCGCAAGGGATAAAGCGGGTATAGATAGTGGATGGATGGAATCTTGGATGTGTTTGGAGAGAAAGCTTTTAATTCTTTTGAGTACATACTGTTGAGCTGAATCTCAGAAATGGGTCTCCCAACTACACTTCCCAGAGTGCACCAGTAGCAGCAAGCGGGCTGCTGGTCACCTGATCAGTCATTGTCTGATTTGGAGCACCTGACAAAGACTGGGGGAAGCTGAGGGACAAACAAATCTTAGAGAAGGAAGAAAGAAGCTCCAATCCACTCATGGATTAAGTACAAAGACGCCAATGGTCGGTGAAATGGTTTATTTATTTTCATGCTGCTTCATGCTGCTTTTAAGATATTAACTTTTGTTTCTGTCTTCAAAGGTTTACAACCTATTAAGCTGATGTGACCAACCAACCTAAAGAGAAAATAAAAGTTGAGTTGGAAACTGAAACTGAGTTGTCCTAGCGTCCTTTGGAGAAGAGGTGGACTTGACACATACCAAAACATTTCAGAACACTCAGAACTGTGTACTTTGTTGTGTCAATCCAGCCGAACTGAAAATCAATATTGATCAACTTGATCATTAACCAGCGTAACCACCATTAACCAACTTAGCACTGGCCCAGAACCAGCCCTGGAACCGGTTTGGTGGAAAAAGAGGTATGAGGGCTACGAAGGGATCCGTTCCAGCAACAGACAACACACTAATCATTCAGCCAAAGTTGTTCATTATTGAAGTCTTACAAAGAACGTGTAAATGCAGTAGCGCTGACGTCAGGTCCGTCTGGTCCCAGCTGCTACTGCTCAAAAAAACAGCCAGTTATTGACGTGACTGGATGCAGCCGCAACTGTTCCCTGAACTGCTGCTCCACCTCTCCCACTAAAGTTGAACCAAAACCCCACCCCCGTTAGTTAGGTTCATAGATTACCGAGAGTTCAGTCAGACAAGCTAAAATAGATGAGTTGTGGTGACAGAGCTGAAGTGGGCGTGTTTCAACTGGCTTCCTGTTGCCTATTTTTGGATTAGCCAGGGTTGGGTTCCTGCCATTACGGCATCCGCGCAGAGAAAAGACAATCCAATCCATAACACTCTTTTATCTATACATGCACTATGAGTACATATTTTTTTTAATTAAATACTTCTCAAGGAGCACCCTAAGCTGTACAGCAAGTGGTTGCATCTATCCTTGACCCTCAATATGGTTGACATACACCTCCTGTTAACGGCCAAATAAAATAAAAACCTAAGTAGTAAACCCTTTTCTTTGTAACTGATGCGTCCTCTAGATGTCATTTGAATATTGTGAGAGTATAAATGCTACGACGAGGCAACGTGACTGTGTCCTTGTGTTCTCCATTCAAGCGAGCTGACGGCGTCATGCGGACGGTTTACGGTCAGTACCTGGTAGACGTCGCCAGGGGTCGAGGGTCACCAGCATGAGCATGACGTTGCCGTAACAACCAGAGGGTTCTGGGAGGTTGAGCTGTCATGCTGCGTCAGCTGAAACGTGCATCTGAGACGAAGAGTGAACCTGGGAGTATCGAGCCGCTGTCAGTCATCACGGCCGGCGCTTTACCCAGTCACCTTGGAGGAAGTTCAGACAGATCGATTCCAATGAAAGTCAAATTTATTTCCAGCGCCTCTGAGCTTTTGTTGACCTCAACCCTGTTAAAAAAGTTCCTTCCTTTTCTTTAAAGATCTGTCAGCTTTTTTGACGTGTGAATTTAAAATAGTCAGTTCAACAGTTCGGCAGCTTTGAAAAAATTCAGCAGCAGTGTTTGCCTTTTAACCATTGATCTCCCGTTAAAACCTGTTATAGGTTTATAAAAAGACACATTGATGTCACGGAAATAAGGCCCCACCCAGTCCCTCAATTCAGTGGGACATTTTATGCACAAACAAATGAAAAATGCTTCAAATCATCTCCATATCTGGCTGGTAAATCAACCCTGATTGCAAATATTTCTGGTCCAAACATCTATAGTTTTCCTTGACCCACATTTGGCAATGACTTGTGAGTCTAGATGCCTAAACGTACCCAAATTTACAAAATCTGACCCCTCGCAGCACAATCTGAGCCATAAACGCCAAAGTCGGTCCAGATTAGGTCCAAATAATGTGAGGATGGGCTGGTTAAGTGAGACACACTTACTGTAGGCTCAGGAATGGTCAAGCAACTGAATCCTGGTTTCTTCTGTGGCCAAATAGACTTGTTGCCACCACTTTTATGTCTATGTTGGGTAATGGTGACGTTTTGATCACAATGATGATTGAAGCTCATAACTGTGAGATTAATCCAAGTTTATAAATTTGAAACTGCCATAATCAGAATGAGAAAACTGCCTGTTTATCTTCATGACATGCTTTGAAAGTTAAAACTGAAGGTTGCCCTGCTGACTTCTCAGTCTGTCAATGAACCATTGTCAGATGGACACATCTGTCCCAGATTTCCTGGGTTCAGGAGGAGGCCCAAATTGACCTTTGCCCTGAAACCGATCACATGCTCTGAATAGATGGCCAGATTGGCCACTTCCTGAGAGATACTCAGGGGTTTTTGGACAACTGTTCTATTATATTTGTAAAGTTAGCCTGCACACATCTGTTCAGAGTTCCTGTTTCAGCCCCAGAGGGCATATAACCTCAGCGACCTATGGTTTATAAAAACTTTAAGCTTCTGTTTACCTCTTTAACTGAAAATGTCACATGTGTGACATTTTGACCCCGATGTCTGTTCCTCTGTATGTTTCCCGTTTTCTTCCAGATGTCCATTTCATGTCTATTTACTGTTGTCTTCCAAATATGGTCAAAGTTTCCTGTCAGTTTACCAATAAATAGCTTCCTGCGAGGGGATGGTCTTTGGGAAGCATTTGCTGTCAGGGGGCTGCCTCTGTCAGTTTTGCTTTCCCCTCCTGCAGGAGCACCTGAAAAATCATTCCTAGTCTCCGGTGTCTTTTTCTAAGTTAATTAATGTATGTTGATGACTTTTTAACCTAACATTTTGGTGCCGAAACCCGGGATCTCTCGAGCTGCGACGATTGGCATGGCGTACGATCAAAAGGGGCCATCAAAATCTGTCGACAGCGTTCTGACTTCAGGAACGGGGCCCAGATTGATCTGCGCTGTTCCAGAGTCCAGGTGACGAGATTTCCGAGCCAGGGGAAGGCACTAAGGGACTGGTGAGACCTCTTCTTACTGAATACTTAGGGTATTGATGTATTTTTGTGTAAATACGAGTGAAATTCTGTGTACTGACAAGAAGGTTAGTGAAAGAGGTGATTGGCAGCAGGTCGGGGACACGATTTATTTGAAGTCAGGGGACTTCTAAAAATACTATGCCTGGGGCAGTGCGTAAGGCCAACACGGGGGTTTCGGACCCGACAGAATAACAAGAGGAGGTTTCTTTGGAATGATTTTTTAATGGGTTTTGTTTAATGTTCGTCTTGTCTATTGTTTGTCTAATGTTTGTCTGATGTTTATGTCTGTTCAATGTTTGGGGTTTTCAAAATTGAGAGGAAAAATTTTAATTGTTCACTAAAGATCAGGCTAAAACCAAACTGTTGAAAAAGGAAACTTGTGTCCTGAGAGAAACTTAGGAAAGAAAAATAACTGGTTAAAAATAGCAGAGGCGTGGTTAAGCTGAAATTTATGCTTAAAGAATCTCAAAAGATGCTTAATTGATGGGGAGACGTCCTCAAACTTAAGAAAATGGAGACAAATCTTGCAAAATAATAATATAGGAAACTTAAAAAGAAGTAAATTGACTAATTTAAGACTAGAAGAAGAAACAAGAAAATTGCGAACTTGTGAGGAGAGGATGGATTTTGGGAGAAGTGGGGGCTGCTGCAGGCTGCAGCATGAGGAAGTCTGTGTCTGTGTGTGACTCTCTGTGTGTGTGTGTGTGTATGTGAGAGACACTGTCTTTGTGTGTGTGTATTCATGAGACCTTGTGAAACAGCTGCAGAGTCTACAGGGCCAAGCTGCAGAGAGAGTGTGTGTGTGAAAGCGTGCTCTAGCAGTAGGTGCAGCGCTTTACGAGCGGCTGCAGTCTGTGTCTGAAGGAGAGAACTTTTCGCTGGGAAAAGGGGGGTTTTCAGTGGTGAAGAGAAATGAAGTGAGCTCTCCTTTTGGAGGAGACGTAGAGATGTGGAATAATATAGTATTTCTATCATTCTAAGCCCTGAATGAAGGCATAGAATCATAGAAGTTCAAATTGGGTTAATTCATCATTTAATTTGCAGATTACTTTTGTAACACTGTATTTGACTTGGATTGTATGGAAATGGGATTCCTGCAATTTGCGAGCATGAGATAAAATGATTGGGTTGTTTGTGACATGAATGTAAAACAAATCAATCATTTGTCCTTACTCTGTCTGTTGTGAAATCACTACTGATGATTGACAGCTTCAGAGGATGGGTTTCGTACAATGAAATTAGTGCCGCTATATTTTTAGAATACAGTGGAAGGGTGTGTTCATGAGCCTACTCTCATTTGTATGTCAGTGACATTTTACACAGAAAGGGGTGTATGCAGGAGTAACAAACCCGTTGTACAATCTTTTTAGAAAAGAAGAACTCTGAGTGCATACTAGCCTATTCACACTGAAAATGTGTACATTTGTGATCAGTGTTGTTATCATTTAGGTTGTGAGTTAATTTGAAATGCGCCAATTGATTTTGGTTAGTTTGAGGAGAAATAATTTACACATTTGTACTGATACACAAACCCACATGCAGATGATCTGAAGTGTGTGTTTAATGTTAGTGGGTTTTTGTCTATGTGTAGTTTACACATGGGAATTTATCCCACAATTTTCTTAAGACTTCTATGAGTTTTCATAGAAGAGCGTGCATTTGCGTTGCAGTATGCAAACAGAAGATTAAGAATCTCCTGAAGACTATATGATTTATCTGGAGACAATTTTCTGACAATTTTATGACAATTTTCTAGCGTTTCTTTTGATTTGGGGAAAATATAGCTCAACAACAGTTGAGAAGGCATTATTTGATAGAATGCTCCTTTCAGTCCGATGTTTTGTGACTATGACTTATTATATATATAATATATATATATATATAAGTTCACTGAAGACTACTGTTTACGTTGCAGGAGAGTTGCTGCACTGACAGTTTTTGTGTGGTGTTACTTTAATAAGATCATAACCTACTTGGGTTGAAATAAGAACGTTTTTCAATGAGAAATTCTGTAGTCTAATCTACGGTGGGAGACAGAATTTTAAAGGTTTTGCCCCTTCTAATCTGGTGATGGGAGGGGGGATCTCTGAGGGACATAGATATCCAACCCTAGAGCGTCAGACCTGCAGACTTGCCAGGGTGCAGAGGTCAAGAAGTGGGAGGGCCACTTATTTGGGGAGCCTGACTCTGGCAGCCTGACTCTTCCAGGGAGAAGTCAACAAGGAGGGGGTCTGATGACACGAAACCCCCACCCCTGTTGGCATGCAAAATAATGCTGTGAAGCAAACTGGTGCTTCCAAGGAAGTTTTTCCCCCTGGTGGCTAAGTTGAGCCATAGGGAGTTTCTATGGCTCAACAGGAGGGAGTGGGAGTATGTAGGGGTACATATGATACATTATGAGGATTAAATACTAAATACCCTTTAAAATTTTTTTTAGTAGGAGCTTTCCGACATGTTGCAGATACAACATGAAAGGACCTATCCATTTGAAGTTGTTCATATGGATTTCATTCTTGGAGTGAACTAATGGCCTGTTAAGTTAAGGCTCAAGAAAGCCATGGCCTGAATGCCGGCCATTAGTCGAACTGTACATGAGAATCGTCTTCTTGTACGCTGCTGTTTTCTTCCTCTCCCCCTCTCCTAAAGCAGGAACTGCTGAAACTGGGTAACCGGATCCTGAGTCGAGTGGTGAAACGTCATCACTCCGTCAGGACGGGCCCTTTTTGCTGTCCAGATCAGGACACCGGCAGCAGTAAAGGCTGCTGAATGATCTACTGCGTTCACCAGTTGCAGTGAAAGCTAGCGGAGAAACGTGCCAGGCTCGAGTAGTGCAGGAAGTCGGGCGGTTTCACAAACCTTTGCCCGCCGAAGTAATCAACTGATGCCTATCTCGCCAGCCCAGCCTGAAGAATATGACTAGCCAAACTGACTTGCGACAACAAACTAGGAGAGGAGTCCGAGGAATGGAAGATACTTTTTCACTACTGAGTCATGCTGACATAATGACTGAGATTCCGTTTCCGATTCCGACTATCACTGTCTTTGTACTGTTCTGTGTTTTCATTACTTGTATGTTTATGATGACACTGGAGTGTTTTTTTTGTTTACTGTTGAAGTTTCAAAATGATAAAAAGGAGGGAAATGTGAGATTAATCCAAGTTTATAAATTTGAAACTGCCATAATCAGAATGAGAAAACTGCCTGTTTATCTTCATGACATGCTTTGAAAGTTAAAACTGAAGGTTGCCCTGCTGACTTCTCAGTCTGTCAATGAACCATTGTCAGATGGACACATCTGTCCCAGATTTCCTGGGTTCAGGAGGAGGCCCAAATTGACCTTTGCCCTGAAACCGATCACATGCTCTGAATAGATGGCCAGATTGGCCACTTCCTGAGAGATACTCAGGGGTTTTTGGACAACTGTTCTATTATATTTGTAAAGTTAGCCTGCACACATCTGTTCAGAGTTCCTGTTTCAGCCCCAGAGGGCATATAACCTCAGCGACCTATGGTTTATAAAAACTTTAAGCTTCTGTTTACCTCTTTAACTGAAAATGTCACATGTGTGACATTTTGACCCCGATGTCTGTTCCTCTGTATGTTTCCCGTTTTCTTCCAGATGTCCATTTCATGTCTATTTACTGTTGTCTTCCAAATATGGTCAAAGTTTCCTGTCAGTTTACCAATAAATAGCTTCCTGCGAGGGGATGGTCTTTGGGAAGCATTTGCTGTCAGGGGGCTGCCTCTGTCAGTTTTGCTTTCCCCTCCTGCAGGAGCACCTGAAAAATCATTCCTAGTCTCCGGTGTCTTTTTCTAAGTTAATTAATGTATGTTGATGACTTTTTAACCTAACAATAACGAACCTTAAAACCTTCACTTACCACTGCACATTGTATGCTCCGGTTGGATGACCAGTTAACCATTTCTTTTCTCCTGTGCCATCATGGGGAAGGTGGACAAACTTGTAGCAGTGATGGGAAGACATTAGGCACTGAGACATGTCAAACTCAAGGCCTACGGGCCAAATCCAGCCCGCCACCTCATTTTATTTCATCCATGAAAACATGCAACCATAATTATGTGCTTGCAATGCGCTACTATGCTGTTTTAGAGGTTTAGTGACCTGCACCATGGTGGAATCCATCCCATGCATCACTGCCCCTGACCAAATTGGAGCCCTAAGCGAAATGTTATTTGGAGGCCCTTTACCAAATGTACGATATGTATAGATAAAGTAGTTTGACTGTATGAGTCAAATGAAATAAAAAAAAAAATCAATCTGAAATAATAAATAAATATTAAATAAAAAACAAAAAAACTGAAATAAACAAGTCACAAATAGCAATCAATTACTCATCAAAAGAAAGTTACCTCCACCAGCTCAATCCCCCACAAAAAACTGAAAGCAGGTCGGAAATCAGAGCTAAACACACACGTTTGCCTTTTACACATGCACATTTATCCCAATAAAAATAGTCAAACTTCTTAATAATCTGAATTGATTTAAAACT
Source organism: Cololabis saira (assembly GCF_033807715.1). Lineage (NCBI taxonomy): Eukaryota > Metazoa > Chordata > Actinopteri > Beloniformes > Belonidae > Cololabis > Cololabis saira. Next base: position 20,367,329 of record NC_084596.1, read on the forward strand.
ATAGCCAATTTATTATATATTGGCTAAAGCATGTAGCTTATATACGACCAACTGGTCATATGACCACTCTTTTTCAACTGAGGTGAATGCATAAGCCGTTAACAAGGCGTTCAATACATGTTCATCAGGGCCGCTGGAAAAACAAAAATCTCCAGTCTAGACAGAGATGGAGACCGATTCCTATCTGAGTGGCAGCTCAGGTGTTTGTGCTACAAAGTTTTATTTCAACAACATACCCACCTTCAAGCACCTTCTTGCTCCTGACTCGTAATGTCTTTTGGATGAAAAGTTGAAATCTCTGCAAGAGCCTGCGTCCCCTCATGCAAAACATGGCGTTGGAAGATGAGGCCGTACGCACAGAGTGTGTTCTGCGTTTAGGGAGGGGCGGCACTGGCTGCAGCTCAAATGAAATTATTTTCTATAACAGTTTTGTGGCGCATTTGAAACAAAAAAGTCCAGCAAAAGAAAAACTTTTGAAGAGGGACGGCCATTAAATGATGGTAAGGGACCAAAAACATGCCAGTTTGTCCATCAAGTGTTTGCTACACTTCTACAACTATAAGTAATTTACACCCATTCGTTTACAATAACAGTGACGGGCAGAAAAAAAGCCTTGAAATAGACAAAGAAGCGACGCAGGAGTGGTTGCAGTATGGGTGCGAACCTGGACACGCTACTGTGAAGGAGCGTCCAGATCCTGAACAAACAGTTTTAGGTTTCCGTCCACGCTGTCCACTGAGAGCTCAGCCGTGTTTACCTGCTGCTGATGCTGCGCGTGGCATCGTCAGCATTGTTGTTACCAGGCAACAAACACAGCATCTGTGATGACCTCGGCAGAAGTCAGCCACGCCTCTCTCTGATTTTTGTCTTCATTTTGGATTTCTTACATATTTACAACTTAGTCATGCTCTGGGGATTAATAAAGTATTATTCAATTCAGTACAGTACATACCAGTGGCGTAGGCAGAAATATTTTTTTGGGTGGGCCAGGACAAAAATGGGTGGGCCATATTGTCCCAGAAAAAGTGGACTTATAAAAACTTTTAAGCAGAAAACATGACAAACAGACAGATTAAAGGCCGGCAGCTCCGCTGGGGAAATGTTGGCACATTTTACAGAAAATCGTGTCCTTGTTTAAACTGTATTCCAACCAAGAAAACTTTCCATACCACTTTGATGGGAAATACTTGATTTTCCATTATTGACTGTGCTTGGAAATACACCCAAACTTGGCTGTGAAGGTGGTTTATCAATTGCGGATAAATGGAGGGGTACCGCAGGTTGACCGGGAGAGAGCGCTGTTGCCGGCGAGCTGGGGCAGGGCGAACCTCCTCTGGGGCTGAGTGTGAAGATGTGGGCTGGGTGGACTCAGTCCGAGGCACTCGCAGTGGCGTATCTTCTTTAAAATAACTAATCAATGAATTGTGTTTAGCAGTCGTTATGGCGATGAAGCCGGCTGCAACGCTGGCTAGCTTGCTGGCTAAAGGCAGCTCAATCGGTCGGAACCAGAGCAATCAATTATGTCCCGAGGCTCCCTGCAACTTGTTTCAAAAAACTTTTCAGAACTTTTTTTATCAGAAGAAAATCAGAAGAAAAAAAATAAAGGCTGAACACAATATGTCAACAACATATCACGTTTATATTTATACCTTTTCTCATATAATCTTTTAGAATATGTTTATGTGAAACATGTATTTTGATCAATGTTGGCTGGGAGGGCCATGCAGTGAGTAATGTGGGTGGGCCAGTGCCACCCAGGCCCATTACTGGCTACGCGCCTGGTACATACAATCGAAAAGTACAGGAAGTTCATCTTTTCATTCCTTTTATCCATCACCAACACAGTAAAAAAAAAAAAAAAAAAAAGTAAAATTAAGGTTTTACCCTTTTTTTTTTTAAAACAAATATAATTAAATTGCCACTCAAGCTCAGAACAGATGCTGGATTAAATGAACTCAAACATCAACTGGCTATCACACGTTTCACTGCTGCATGTGAAGTCAGAGCCGTGGCGGCAGTAAAGCCTGCTGGAGTGTTGTGTCCGTCTTCGTTAGAGTCAGGATGTCGTGAGATCACACACACCAACGCTGGCATCCTGGGGATAGCATCACCATTCACTGCCACTGTCACACATGAAAGAATCTTTTTCCTCTGATTATGATGCTTCCTCAGACTCACCCAACAGCAAACAACTCTCTCCTGGCAGGAAACTCGAATCTGTTCTCTGCGGACGCCGTGTCCTTCAAAGCTTGTGACAGCATCTTTGTTCACAGACATTTATCGCTCTCTTAGAATCTGGATCACTCCTTCAGGATGAAAGCACGAGAAAAGTAGGCTTTATGAATGGTGCCTAAACGTAAAAGTAATTGCCATGTGCTGAAGCAGTAAAGGCTCAACAAATGCACATGGAAACAGAAGCACCACATCACAGCAGACGTTAGCTGCCACTTATTGAAAAAACAGTTACAGCTGCGTATTAGAAGTAGCTGTCTGTGCATAAACGTCAGCGATAGAAACAAAAAACTATGCTTAGTAACTCACAGTAGCCATAAAAAGTATACAAACCCCTTGGAGTTAACTAGTCTGCATCAACTTGCCATGAAATGTCACTCACAACACAATGTGTTTAAGCTTATACCGTAAAACTCCAAATAATGGCCGAGGCCCAAATATACGCCGGGTGTAGCAAAATATTTTATCACCTTTTTTTACAGTTTTTGGGGACAGATAATTGCAGTAACCTAGTCTTGATTGATTTTTAGACACCTGGAATGGTTGCTGTTTGTGTCTCTGCCTATTCCCGTTCCTGTTTGTTGGTTTTCTCTCTTGCAGATTCCAAAAGCTTGTGTGCCCGTTGTGTGTTTTCCTGTGTTTCTCTCATTTCAGATTTGCAGCGGATGCCACCCCTCAACACCCCACCCCACCCCTCATCCCTCTTACATATATGTTTAAAAAGAGATTAAGAAGATTAAAATGGATATTTGCTTTAAGACTTAAGTTTTACCAAACTTGTAAAAAAAAAAAATTATTAACTATGGGACACAAACTAAACTACTCACAAATGGCAATCTTAAAATAAATAAATAAATCTCTCCTTTAGTAATCCAAATTCTTCCTCTGCATTTAACCTTTGTCTAGTAAAACTGGGAGCAGTGGGCTGCTGTTTTTGTACAGCAGCCTGGGGAGCAGTAAGGGTTAAGGGCCCAATCTCTCCTCTGTAACCTCTACCACCCCAAATAAAGATTACATGTGTTTGTTCACACTAAACGCTGTACCAGGAGTGGGGTTTGAACCCACGAGAGCATCTGCTCATTGGATCTTAAGTCCAACGCCTTAACCACTCGGCCATCCTGGTCCTTTATGGTTGCTAATAGTGAGTAGTTTAGTTTGTGTCCCATAGTTTAATTTATTTATTATTTATTTATTTTTTACAAGTTTGGTAAAACTTGTAAAAAAAAAGCATATATATGCATTTTAATTTTCTTAATCTCTTTAATCTTTTTTTTTTTAAAACATATATGTAAGAGGGATGAGGGGTGGGGTGGGGTGTTGAGGGGTGGCATCCACTGCAAATCTGAAATGAGAGAAACACAGGAAAACAGACAACGGGCACACAAGCTTTTGGAATCTGCAAGAGAGAAAACAAACAAACAGGAACGGGAGCAGGTAGAGACACAAACAGCAACCATTTCCGGTCTCTAAATCTGAATCAAGACTAGGCTACTGCGATTATCTGTCCCCCAAAACTATATTTTAATATAAATGTAGGTGTTGTTAACAACTGATCCATAATACTTCCTCTGTCCACATGGGAGCAGTATATTCTAATTAAGTTCATGTGTCAGCGCCTGGGGCGCAGCGAAGTGCTCCTCTAGTCCATGCCGGAGCGCCGCTGCTCATTAGCGCAGTATTGCCAGTAGTGGGTTCGTTAATGCAGCAGATCTTTATGCCCCCTTGTGGCCAGAGGTGGTTTTGCTGCAAAGAGCAGTTTTAAAGAAAAGTCATCTCAATATATTTTTTCACATGTTTGTGACATTTGCTCAGTCTAACTCATCTGTTACTCACCATGTCGTCGATTGGAACCAACAGCTGCTCCTGATACTGATTCTGCAATTTAGTTATCAATTCCTAACATTATTGATCCAATTCCTCTTTTAATGGCTGTACATGCATCTTTAATACTCCAACTGTGGCTCATTTAGAGCTTTCTGCCCTGTACATGAACGGTAAGACTTTTTTTAACTGTTTTTCTTGTTAATATCCCAGATTAAGTTATGTGCTTTGTGCCCCACATAAAACAAAACAGCTGGATTTAAAACTTGGATTACAAGATCCTTGTAATTGTGAGGATCAGAGGTTTATACACTGTACTTCATATTAGATTAATCTGTTTTTATTCCCCTACCAGAGTTATTTAATGCGGATTAAGGCTGCAGTAGGAGGATGGTGGCCGCGTACTCCTGTCTTCCCAGCCCGGACCGAACGACTCCACCATAATTGCACTTTTCTTAAATTAAAACCCTTGAGGTCCGCAGCAGATTGTACTGGAGCCCCTTCAGGGAACTAATCTGTACAGTATCAGGTGAAGACTTTGTTTTGTGTTTTTTTTATTTTTGATAAACCCATTTTAATTTGCAGCATCTTGAGCAAATCCCTCTAAACTGCTTTTTCTTTAAAGATACAGATTAATTCTTACTGTTTCTGCATGTTTATAATTAAAAGTGACTGTATACTCTTTATAAAACAATCTTAAAGTGGGGCAATTGCAAGAAAAAATAAATCTCCATCTGATTTATCCCCATAGGCCCATTCGTCTCACTGCTCATGAATTAAACAAGCGAAAGGGAGGAGGAGAAGAAGATAAAAATAATTTAAGTGGGCGCTTTTCTTTGGACATGTGAAACAAGCTGGAAGATGGCGACACAGCTTCCAGCTACGTTCACCCAGGCCTCCCGAGACAGTCTATTTACTCTATAACAGATTAATTCAAGTGTAACTTTAACACCAGATGAAAAACAGAGTTCGACACCGGGGATTTGAGAGATGTTCTTCACCTGATAAACCGACTGTTACCATGAGTGGAAGCGTAAATGCTAACCCAGTCGAGCACACTCGGGTCCAAGGACGCGTAATTCTGGCTATTATTGCCTTCCTTGTAGGAGGTTTTTTTCTGGATTGACTCCAGGACATGTATGAGCGGGTTGGGGTACGTCCAGACTCGACTTGGCGGCAGCTGAAGGTAACAGGTGGGCTCGTCTGATGACTCCACCTGTGGGGGCAACGGCTGATGTTTCAGGGCTTCCAATGTAGCCAGTGGATATCTGGATCATTTATTACAGATATTGGGGCCAACACTTCCTGTTCCATGAGCCCGTCACAGTTCGAATGAAGATTAATCTCAAACGTAGCACGAAATAGCTGAAGGTTTGGAAAGGCTCTTACAGCTAATTTGTTCCACCTCTTTTGCTCTGCAAATCGCTGTTTATTTGCATGCGGTAGCACCGAAGGGGGTAAAAAAAAGTCAATTCAGACCATGAAAAGACATGGATGGCACACAGTATTGCGTATTAAGGTTTTTGTCCCTAGTTTCTGCTTTGTTCCTATGCAGACAACCAAATGATTAGTTTTCTAAACTACAAAAAGTTCAAAAGCAAGTGACATCTATACGATTCAGCAATCTTAGATGAATTGTGCCATTATCTATTAGCTGAAATGAAGCTGAAATTTTTTTTCAATCAAGTGTGCAATGCTAAGTACCTCCTTTACCAGGATTTAAGAGGACAGGCTAACGTACTTCGGTGAAGTCTTCCTCAGTCACGACCGCACCGCTGCCACCGCTGTCATCGCTAGTTTCATCGCAGGTTTATAGGATGTATCATGAAATTACAATGAACATTTTAAAATCCAGAATATGGAAGAAAAAAACCCTGTAAAAATATAAACTAAAGAGAATTCAAATATGAAGATTAAAAAAAAAAAAAGCAGAGCTGCAAATACACCTAACCATCATGTCATGCTGTGCATTTTTGCGTGCGCAAACTGAATATACAAACAAATTACTGTGGGATGAGGAGTTTTTTTAGGAGTTTTTTATCTTCACCTGTACATACATATACATATTTATTAATTTAACTTAATTTACTACAAGTTATACTGGTAATTAAGGAAGACTATGCAGTGAACCTACGACTACTTTCACTGCCAATGCTCAGTTCCAGATCCTCCTACTTTTCATGAAATGGTCAAATTAGTTGCCTTCATCATTTGATATGTTTCTATGTCCCGCTGAACTTTGCAAATGATGTCTTTCTTATTTTTTATTTAGATTTGACACAGTTTCGGTCTCCAAACGCAACTGTTCCTCTCCAACCACATTAGAAGAGAAAGGATGTTCTTTCTGGATGTCATGAATGCAGATAATTAGAAACCAGCAAGTGAGGACTTAACAAAAATAACACATCTCCCATCTGCTGCCATTAATAACTGAATGAAAGGTGTCAAACTACTGTATAAGAGTCGTCTCTTTAAAGTCTTCATTGTTTTTGATTTCCACCTGCTATTTTTTCTTCCTGTAATTTCAGAAAGTTCAGAGTGTCCTTACCCCTTAACATTCCCAGCATGCATTTGGCCCAGTTCTCCCAACCTGCTGCAGAAACACCCGTCATGCTGCTTTGCATTCATTTACTTAACGTTATATAACTTTACAGGACTGTTTCAGAAAATTAGAATATTGTGATTTTCTGTAATGCAATTACAAAAACAAAAACGTCATACATTCTGGATTTATTACAAATCAAATGAAATATTGCAAGCCTTTTATTATTTTAATATTGCTGATCATGGCTTACAGCTTAAGAAAACTCAAATATCCTATCTAAAAAAATTTGAATATTCTGGGAATCTTAATCTTAAAGTTATTCTATGCAACTTCTGAAAGCTAGCAAGATTTGAAAGTGGCGCCTCCTCTAAGCCCCGCCCATTCGGTCCGAATGAAACGGATTGGTCCAGGACCAGAGGCTTGGCATGAAGGGAAAGAACCAATCAGATGACTTCATTTTAAACCACGCCCCCCCGCCCTGTCCCATGCGCGCACCGCAGCGCTCCGCCAGCCGCACCGGCGCTCTCCACTCTCGCCGGGAGGAGACGCCGGTGGGCAGGATGCACGTTTGGGTGGGCACAGCCCGCCCCTGCCCCCCCCCTAAAACCGGCCTCGCTTACAGGTGAATGAGACATGGGGTAGTTTTGCTGTAAATGTGCTGTCCAAAATGTTTAATAATCGCTCTCCTCTGCCTTGTTGAATCCTGCGTATGCGCGTTCGTGTTTGTGGGGGCGTGGCTTTGGACGGAGCGCTCGTGGGTGGGGTCGGGGGGGGGGCGGGGCTTAGAGGAGGCGCCACTTTCAAATCTTGCTAGCTCTCAGAAGTTGCATAAAATAACTTTAAGCTGTAAACCATAATCAGCAATATTTAAATAATAAAAGGCTTGCAACATTTCAGTTGATTTGTAATGAATCCAGAATGTATGACATTTAGTTTTTTTAATTGCATTACAGAAAATAAAGAACTTTATCACAATATTCAAATTTTCTGAGACAGTCCTGTATATATATATACATTTCCTTTTCTTTCCTCTTCAGACTTTGATTATTGAACATGTGTCAATTGTTTAGTTTTAATTTGTTTTCATGTTGAGACTTTGAGAGATATGCCTTTCTTTAAGTTATGAAATACAGTGAAAGAGACGATGATTTATGACACTAATTCAATCATGTTTATTACTTTGTAAGAGCTCGTTTTAGTTCCTGGGAGCGGGAGGAGCCTATTTCATTCCCTCATTAAACCTTATTGTCTAAATTTGGAAGAAATGAGACAAAAATCTCTTAAAATAGGAAATTGTGTCATGAATCCAGAAGAACTGAATTTTTCACTATTTTTCAAGTGAATGTCAATTTCTTCTTTTTTTTTAAGTTACACACATTTACTGGCAAACACACAGTCAGACTTATTTTTAGTCACTTGTGTGGGCTCACCATTGAAAGAAAACATCCTCTCATCCCCCTGTTAACCCTGTCTGCCATTAATGCTCATCTCTGATATTTTTTAAGCCTAAACCGAGTGTTTCAAACAGCCCTTGTGGGTGCAGAAATGGGATTTTCACAAAGCTGTCCAGCTACACAAGCATAGATGGTTGCCAGTTTTAGACCCCATGAGTACTAAGAAAGAAGTATATATGCACACACATACACACGTTTTCCTGGGTAAACACAAACAAAGAGGTGAAATCACTTACCGAGGTGATGCTAAAACAGATGGAAGTGAAATTACTTCGTTAAGGGATTCGCTGTAGTGTTGGCTGATAAACAGATGTACAATTTACACTAAACTCCAGCTGTTTGAGGTAATTAACCAACCTTAGTTTTATTCTTTTTAAAAGCTGGCACATTGTTTGGGAAGAAAAAAGAAAGAACTTTGTGTTTGAGAAAGTACTTGGGTGCCTGTTTCAGTTTGCAGGGTGATGTGACATCACAGAACCAGCTCAAGGTTGAAGCGTGCAGCCTTTCCATCTTCATCCCTACCTGCCAAAGTACTCCAAGAGTAAATATTAATACAGTACTTGGGGAACTCAGAGAGTTTGCTTTTGCCTTCTCGTAGTTATTGACAATTCTACAAGGAAAAGCTAAATGACCAGTCTCCTTTGATGACCAACAGTTCGAATATTGAGAAAACTACTAGCGAAGGAGTCAAAAGTAGCAGGGTCAGGGGCCACTGGGTCCCGACTTTACACCACAGCCCTTCATTCTTATTTGTCATCGATCAACATACAGTACCTCTTTATTCATTCCTGTTCACATGAAGGCGCCGTTCAGACCTGGTGTCAAAATGTGCGGCTGAATGTGTCTTTGTGGCTGGATCAGATATGCAAATAAACACGCACACGATTTTTGCTTAAAAACATCTAATAAAGATACAAAATGAAGATTAACTTTTTTTCCCCAAACTTTATTTTGGTAGCCAAATCAAACGACACAGTGAGACATCTCCTGACTTTTTAATGCCAGGTCTGAACGGGGTCAAAGACATCGAGCAAACAATGGAAACATAAATTGGAGAAAGTATTTGTTTTTTGTTTTTTTTACTCCAAATGAGGTTCACTTGAAAAATTCTCCTCTCTGAAACATTGACACGGTAGGACAGCTGAGCCGTAAGCTCCCCTCTGCAGAGCGGATGCTCGGAGACTCCTCCCACCCCGATGGTGGACTGTTTGGGCTGCTGGCGTCTGGTAGACGCCATCAGAGAATCCGTGCACGAACCACCAGGCTGCAGTCAGACAGCCGAACAAGCAGACTTCATATGTTACCTCCTTCGTACAAATGCACTAAAAAAAAAAGGACTCTCCGCACACAAAAAGGGATTAGCTTGGGAACCACAACAAACCAGATCCAGATGAACCTCAGGGGTCTGGGAGCTTCATAGGAACTAACAGATCAACCATGTATTTTGGTCCAAGACCATTCAGGTCTTTGTAGACCAGCAGTAAGATTTTAAACTTAGCGTGGGAAAACGCTGAGGAGCGTGGGAAAACGCTGAGAAAATTCTCACCTCTACTGCCGAGCTTACCGGATTGCTTACCGGATACCTTCTCACCTCACCGGGCCCTTTAGTGGGCCCGCGCCGGTAAGTGCCTGTTCCTCAGGCTGTCCTTAAAGGATACAGTCATACCTCTCCTGAAACCTCAACGCTGCGGACCACACACCTTGCTGCCGGAGCTCTTTTTTCTGTTCTCCCCAGCTACACAATGCCAGCCCTGCCGTGTGAGGAAAACAAACTCCTCACACGAGCTAACAAAAGGATCACCGACCTGGAGGATGATGTCAGACGACTCTCCGAAGATCTAAAGCAGAAGGAATCCCTGCTCTCCAGCGTCATGGAGGTGGCGGCCGGGCAGTCCAGGAAGATCTCAGAACTGAGCGCGGCTCTCCTGGATACAGCCGTGTGGGATCCTTCCACCTGTCCACGGCCCTCCTCCTGCTCCACACCGAACCGCGAACCACCCTGGTCTGAAGTGGTGGTTCGCGGCCGCAAGAAGCACTCAGGCGGGGCCGCCTCTCCTCCTCCGCCGCTGAGCCTCTCCAACCGCTACACGGCTTTGTCGCCGGATGAAAATCCGGTCCATCCGGCTGATGTCCTGCAACCTGCGGTTTCAGCTCTACACCCGACGACAGCGCCGGCCGACACCACAGCCCCTCCACCGTCAGCTGGCGACACCCAGGAGCCCCAGCGACGCCCAACCTCATCCCGGCCGACGACCTCCTCCTCTGCCCGGCGGGAAATCCTGAGGGAGGCGGTGCTCCGGCGCTCCGGGGGCCCTCCTCGTCCTCGTCCGGAGCCGGCAGGAAATCCCCGTTCCTCGTCTGATGCCGCGGCCACAGCCTCACCACCTCACCCGTCTACCCGGGCACCCAGCGGGGACCCTGCATCCTCCAACCGTGAGTCCCCACAACCTTCTTCTCCTCGCCCCCTCTTCTCCCCAACCGCACTGATCGTGGGAGACTCAATATCCCGGAACATTAGGTTCTTCAATGCAGCCACGCATTGCTTCCCTGGAGCCACAGTCCCGGTGATTCTAGGGAAACTCCCCGCTCTGCTACAGTCTGCTCCATCCACCATTGCTCGCGTCATTGTCCATGTGGGATCCAATGATTGCTCCAAACCGCGCTCTGAGCTTTTAAAAAATGATTTTAATGAGCTGTTCACCTTCCTTAAAAACTGTGGGAAGTCCATTTTTATCAGCGGCCCGCTTCCAACGCTGTCCCGCGGAGCAATGCGCTTCAGCAGGCTGCTCTATCTGAACTCTTGGCTTCAGAACACCTGCAGGGCTCTTAACATTGGTTTTATCGACAATTTTAATCTTTTCTGGAATCGTCCCTCCTTTTACAGACCCGACGGACTTCACCCAAATAGGCTGGGGGGCCGCGTGCTGGCTGCAAACATTCAGCACGCGGTTCTGTCGGCTCCACGGGAGTGACTATTTTCTGGCCACACCCACACTCCCAGCTCTGGCCCGGAGTCTTCCTCTTCACCTGTGGAGCCAGCCGCTCACAGCACTGCCCCCCTCTCCAGCTTCCCCCACAGGTCACAGTCATCATTGCCACCCCCACCAGATAATTCTTCCATAAAACCAGCTACATCTGGCGCCACCCACACACCAGATCCTCAACCAATTCATCCCCTGGTCACCGCCCGTTTTCCCCGTCAGATCCACAGACCCACTGGTTTTAACAGAGACAATCTTGTTTTTATCAACCCGGTACGTTGTGGTCGTGAGCGCACGTCCAACACAGACTTTAACTTGGCTGTGTTGAACGTGCGCTCTCTTTTAAACAAAACCTTTATTTTAAATGATCTTATTGTGCATCATAAACTTGATGGTATTCTTTTAACAGAGACATGGCTTGGCACGGACGCTGCATTTTCCCTCATCCAGGCTTCTCCACCAAATTTTAATTTTTTATTTACTACACGGGGTGTTAGAAAGGGAGGCGGCACAGCTTCAATTTTTAAAAACATATTAGCTACAAAGGAGGTCCCTTTTAACAACTACTCCTCATTTGAACACCTTGCCTTTGTTTTTAGCAGTCCTCCTATTCTTTGTTTAACTGTTTATAGACCACCCCATCACTCCACTGTTTTTATCAGTGAATTTTCAGAGCTTTTATCAATCATACATACCACTTACAACAGAATTTTAATAACTGGTGATTTTAATCTACACATTGACAATACCTCCGACCCACTGTCGAGAGAATTTTTAAACCTTTTAAACTGCATGGATTTTACCCAACATGTCACACAGCCGACTCACAACAGAGGACACACCCTGGACCTAGTCATAACCTATGGCCTGTCCACCGGTGTGTCCTCTGTTGTCGATCTGGCTGTGTCTGACCATTACTGCGTGTTTTTTAACGTCACCAGTCTTAATCATCAGGAAGCCTCGATGAGAACGGTGAGGAAACGCTACCTAACTCCTGAAGTGGCTGCAAATTTTATTGAGATTTTACAGAGCACTCCTGCAGATGTTTTACCTGCATCATGTGATTTTATTGTTGATAATTTTAACAGGAAACTAGAATCCACTCTGAACTCAGTTGCTCCACTTTTAACAAAAACCATAAAAACTAAGCCTACACCCCCATGGAGAACTGAGGAAGTCAAAAAATCAAAAAGAAAATGCAGGAGTGCTGAGAGAAGGTGGAGAAAAAGCAAACTTACAATACATTATCAGATATTTCGTGATCAACTCAAATCCTACAATAAAACCGTCAAACAAGCAAGAATTGCCCATTTCTCAAAACTCATTACAGACAATAAAAACAATTCTAAATTTCTTTTCTCCACCTTCGATCTTTTAACAAATGTACATTTTAAGAATTCCTCACAACCACCAACAGACAATCTTTGTGAGGATTTTGCAGACCACTTCAGAAGTAAAATTGACAACATTAGGTCCAGTCTTTTACCACATCAAAATGTCATTTTTAACACATCTGGACAGTTGCTTTTACCCGAGGAAACACTGGAGAGTTTTGCCCTGGTTGATGCGAGGACACTTGGTCGAGTTTTCTCCCAGGTAAACCCAACAACCTGCCTTTTAGATCCCATTCCCACATCACTTTTAAAGACATTTTATGAATTCTTTGAGGAACATATTTTAAATATAGTAAATTACTCTCTTCAGACGGGTGTCTTCCCTGCCGCCTTTAAAATGGCGGTGGTGAAGCCCCTTCTGAAGAAGAGTAATTTAGATCACAGCATTTTTAATAACTACAGACCTGTATCCAACTTACCCTTTTTAAGTAAGATTTTAGAAAAGCTGGTTTTTAACCAAGTAAATTATTTTTTAATAAGAAACAATATTTCAGAGAAATTTCAGTCTGGCTTTAGGATGAACCACAGCACCGAGACAGCCCTTTTAAAGATTTTAAATGACATCAGGTGCAATTTAGATAACCGCAAACTGACAGTCTTGGTTCTACTGGATCTTAGTGCCGCCTTCGATACAGTAGACCATCACATTTTATTAAACAGACTGAAGCACCTGGTGGGCCTCTCTGGTGCTGTTTTTAACTGGTTCCGCTCCTATCTCACAGATCGATCTTTCTTTGTAAGTTTGGATACATGTTCCTCCAGAATGCATGAAATTAAGTGTGGGGTCCCCCAAGGGTCAATTTTAGGTCCGCTTCTTTTTAACCTTTACATGCTTCCCTTGGGGGACGTCATCAGGAGACACGGCATCAGCTTCCACAGCTACGCTGACGACACACAGCTGTACATCGCCGTGTCTCCTGATGACACAGGGCCACTTGATGCCCTTTTTAACTGTATTTTAGATATTAAGTCATGGATGGCAGATAATTTCCTACAGCTCAACCAGGACAAAACAGAGGTTTTAGTTATTGGTCCTGAAGGCCGGAGAGAGAAACTTTTACCAAAACTACAAGATTTTAAACCTTCGCAACGTGTAAAGAACCTGGGTGTTATTTTTGACTCTGAGCTCACTTTTATTCCACACATAAAGAATATCACGAAAATAGGTTTTTACCATCTTAAGAACATAGCCAGAGTCCGCCCGTTTCTCTCTCAGGCCAGCACGGAGGTGCTGATGCATGCTTTTATCTCTAGTCGTTTAGATTATTGTAATGCCCTGCTCTCTGGTCTTCCTAAAAAGAGTATTAAGAACTTACAGCTATTACAGAACTCAGCCGCTCGCGTGCTGACGAGGACCAGAGGGCGGGAGCACATTACACCTGTTTTAAAATCGCTGCATTGGCTCCCCGTCCGTTTCAGGATTGATTTTAAGGTTCTTTTACTGGTTTTTAAGTGTCTTAACGGTCTTGGGCCATCTTATTTATCTGATCTGCTTTTACTGTATCAACCCTCACGGACCCTGAGGTCCTCTGGTACCGGCCTTTTAACCATTCCCCGAACCGCGACCAAAACCCACGGTGAGGCTGCATTCAGCCATTATGGCCCCTCTTTATGGAACAGCCTGCCAGAGAACCTCAGGGCCGCAGAGAATGTTGATATTTTTAAAAGGAGGCTCAAGACACACCTTTTTAGTTTGGCTTTTATCTGATCTCATTTACCTAGTGTTTTTTGGCTATGTATTGTGTGTACTTCTTTAGCTCTTTTATCATCTCTAAAACTTTAATCCATTTTAATGACTTTTTACTTTATGTTATTTATTATTCATCTTAAGTTTTATATATATTTCCCTAAAATTTTACACTTTTAGGCATTTTTTACTTTCTTTTAATCTTTTAGTTTTTAGCTCCAGTGTTTCCTCAGGGGGGTCGTTCACACTGGGAGGTGTGCCTGCTCCGCCCATGGGGGTGTCGTCATGGGGATCCCTCAGGCCTGGGTAGCTGGGGGGGGGGCTCCACCTTCTGTGTGGGGTCTGCCCCGGTCTGTCCGGGTTGGGGGGGTCTCTGTGGGGATGCTTCTGGTGGTCGTGGTCGGTGATGCCTCTCGGTGTGGACGGCCACCCATAGGTAGTGTTTTCCTCACCTGGATCGTTAGTGCTAAGCCATGTCACCAGTCCACTTATTGTGTGTGTGTGTGTGTGGGTGTGGGCGTGTGAGTGTGTGCACAGGTATATGAGTGTGAGTGTGTGTGTACGCGTGAGGGGTGGGGTCGTATGGAATGTTTTAAATTGTGTTTTTTTATTGTTATTTTATTCTGCATGTAAAGCACCATGTGTTGCATTTTATATTGTATGATTTGGCGCTATACAAATAAATAAAGTTTAAGTTTAAGTTTAAGATTATTTTTGCACAATTTGATTTTACTTGTACACTCTGCATATTGGCCAATAGTTCTCATTTCTTTTCCAAATGCCCTTACGTATACAGATGTTAGTTGTTTCCTTTTCTTCTTGTCTATTCTTATAGTTCATTGTTTTTGTTTGCTATGAGCGTTGTTGGGGTTTAATGCCTGCTTTGTCCTTGCTCTGTATAACCTTACATTTCTGTCACGTACGTGACGATAAACCACTTGAATCTTGAAGTGTAAGCCGCTACTTTCAGTGGTGTATTGATGTTCTTGCCACAGTGCGACTATTGTCCCTTTTAAGCTCTTGAGTCCTCTGTCCTTGGCTTGTACATCTGCTGAGCATCTCTTTTTAATAAGTTCTCAAGTCTTGTTTTTCTATCTG
Source organism: Cololabis saira (assembly GCF_033807715.1). Classification (NCBI taxonomy): domain Eukaryota; kingdom Metazoa; phylum Chordata; class Actinopteri; order Beloniformes; family Belonidae; genus Cololabis; species Cololabis saira. The sequence continues at coordinate 20,382,541 of NC_084596.1, forward strand.
ATTAAAACGCCTCACTCAGGCCTGGAAAGGCATATAGATGAGGGGGTTTGTGAGCGAATATTTGAGCTCCAGATTAGGTTTCAGTCGCATCTCTGCCCGTTTGTGGTGGAGTTAGAGGCTTCTGACACCCGGTGTATTTTCCACGGTTGCATGTTGTGTCTTTAAATATTTTACTTAATCTTTACCATCTCATTCATAGAAGAGCAGCTGCGTTGCTGTTCCACATTTTAATCACTGGTATACATTTAGTTTCTTTCAAATCAACCAGTATAATCCAATTTATAGAAACTGTAAACTGTAAAAAAAAAAAAACAAAAAAAAAAACACTGAAACAACAACTTTTGCCCTAGCTGGCATCCTATAACTCTGAAAATATGCCATTTGATGAAAAGTTGAAATGTTTAACTGTTCACCCTCTGCAACCTTTCCTGCATCCAGGATCATGTTAAGCAGCAGAAGAGGACAACTGCGAGACTAAAACAGCTGCTTACTTTTTACTTTTTCTTTCTATTTACTGTTTTTGTTGGTGAAATACGTTTATTAGTTACTCTGTCAACTGTGTGCAACTTAAAATGTAAACAAACAACAAAAAAGAGGAACATATGATGCTCCAAATAGAGTCGATTAAAGTCAGGAAATGAAATAGTTAGAGAATGAAATAGATATGAATTCCTCATCTTCTCAAATGGGACGCTGAAGTATGTCATGACCAGCGTTCACTAGCAACACAACGTTTTTATCCTAAAGGTCTTTTGCATTTAGGACAAAAGGAATAATAAAAAAAGAGACAGAAAAAGAGGTGGTGATACAATCCTACAATCTGTGAAGGTCTTTACCTTCTTTAAGCTGTGTGGTCATTTCACATTCAGTGATGTTAAATCAAATAACGTATCAAATAAATGCATTTTTTAAACGGTGCCTGAGGGGGATCTAAGTAAAGATGTCCTTGTTTTACGACCTGCCTTTGACTGAGTCCCCGATGCACAGAGCGCATCTGAATTTCTCATTTTACTCCTGTCAGAACTTTATTTGCATAAGTCCAAAGAGTATGTGAAGGGAAAGTAAAAAGAAAAAAGAAAAAAGAAGCGCTGCCGGAGAAAGTTAAATGAAGGTAGAGTGAAACATCCCCCTGTAAAGCATCCCCTCAAGTGTCCTGTGTCGTATTTGCATACAAATGTGCGAATTAAAGCTGTGGGAACGTTTTGTTGTTCATCCTTCCTGCAGGACCACTAACAGCTTCCTCAGCCTTTCAGGGAAGTTTATTCACCGCTCAGCGTTACAAAAGAGACTGATATCTGCCTCGAGTCAGAGCTTTTTTGTTCCTATTTTTGTTGTCTTTCGCAGGCAGGGATGCGGTGAAACGCATTGTTGACTGTAGCTTTATAATGTTTACTGTACAGCCACGGATAGAGTCAATTAAATTCAATTCTTCTTAAGAAAAAGTAAATGAGTTTGGCTGCAGGGAATCCAGAAAGTGAGAGTCACTCTACATGCAAACCGCTGGAGGCAACAGGTACAACTTCAGCTGGAACCTGTATGTCGTATTATATCGATTGTTCACTACATCGGCTGAGGTTAACCTTTGAGTCTTGTTCACTGTTAGCGTTTGATATGACCAGAGTCAGGTGGGATTACTGCATGTTTCTAGATCTTATCATATCCAGCGTCACTCAAAGCTGTAAGATTTAAGTCAACCAAAGGATTCAAAGTATATTAAACAGAAACAACCGTCTCTGACGCCATCTTTGACACAAACATCCTCTATGGGCCCTTTTCCACTAGTACCTACTCAGCGCCGAGGCCGGTTTTAGGGGGGGGCAGGGGTGGGCTGTTCCTGCCCACCCAATCAAAGTTATGGGGATCCTTTATTTTTTTCTAATTTTATTTTTTTATAAATATAAAAAAATATCACAGAATATCTGTACCGTTTCTGATTGGGTGGGCATTGCGCATCATTTTTAGACACAACAATGAACGCATACCGCAAAAGTTGTGTCTGGGCGGAGGGACCCGGTGTTCAGAACAGCACACAGAGCACACACTGAAGGCTGATTTATGGTTCCGTGTTACACCAACGCAGAATGGTGCGCGTCGCCGCGTACCCTACGGCATAGCCGTGGCTCCAGAGCCTGAACGGCACCGCAGCGCACCGCCACCCGCACCGGTGCTCTCCGCCCTCGCCGGGATGGAGACGCCTCTCTCTATCCCGGTCCATGCCGTGCAGGCTCTGGAGCCACCAGCCTGCCGCGGGACCTTTTAAATCAACACAGAGCCTACGCCGTAGGCTAGAATTGATTGATAAAAAAAAAAGCAAACAAAAAAAGCAAAAAACTAAATAAATGCAGCCTCAACAGGGCACAAGCCAGTGTCCTATTTGTGTCATTTGTGCCATTCTGCCATTTTTTGCTGCTTTGCTAAAAATGCTACCTAATGGTTTTCTACCTTTGCAGAGCTACAATTTTTGTGTTTTGATTTTTTATTTATTTTACTCCCTAACCCACTTCCTTGTCTCTTGCCAGGCCGTTATTGTAAATAAGAATGTTCTGAATGACCTGCCTGGTTAAATAAAGGCCAATGACTGAATTAATATCAAATAAAGCGATAGAATTGTTTTTTTTTTCTCTTTATCGTATAATTTTCACAATGTGTAATGAAATTCATGTCATGGGTAATGTATTTTGAAGGATCAAATACTCAACATCCCATATTATCCATTTTACATGGTGCAAGAAATGATTGGCGGGGCAATCAAACTTTGAAAATCGATTGTGCGCATGCGCAGAACCACAAAGTAGCATTTCTCGGCAGGTTGCAAGGATTGGCAGAACACCGGTCCCAAGCCCGGGTAAATGCAGAGGGTAGTGTCAGAAGGGCAATTGGGTTAGCATACTGTGGAGAAGATAGATGAACTGATATGATGACAGCATAGTTTTCTATGCATTTCGGGGGTTTGACCCCCCCAAATTTTTTTTTTTCATCGCCCACCCTACATTTCAGTCTGCCCACCTTAGTGGGCCTTGCTAAATCCGGCCCTGCTCAGCGCACTTATACTCGCCACGCCCCCGTCTTGTGCTTTTCCACTACGGGCCGAGGCGGGTGGATCCGTGCCAAGCAGATACTTTTTCTGTAACGAGGCTGCCGAGGTTCTAAGCGTGCTGAGTCGGGCTGGATCTGACGTCATCACAATACACGCCACTGATTGGTCGGGGGGCCGTCAGACATTTGAATCAGGAAGCGGGAGTCAGCGCGAGAGCAACTCAAAAGGGATGTAGACGGGCGATAAGGAACGATCAGATCTACCAGGAGCTCTGTTTTACTCTCAGCCGCTCTCGGCTCCAGCTGATTTTCTCATCTGCGCCGACACAAACAAAGGGGTTGCGCAATCCATTATGTCACAGCAGCTTCACCCCAACCCGCCCACTTCTCACCTGGCTGAGGAAAAACAAACGAGGCCAAAGTGGAGCCGGGACTAGGCGTGACGAGCCGTACCGAGGCGAGTCGGGCTGAGTAGGTACAAGTGGAAAAGCGCCATAAGTTAACAAAAAAACGCTGTCCCCCGAGAGGTGATGGAGATCATCTACTTGCACACGTTCAAATGATGAAGGGGGGGTAACGCCCGATTGTTCAGAGTTAGTGGGAAACATTGCAGTTCCTTCACTGACCACTAGGAGCTGGCTACAAAAACAAGTCGATCCCCGCTGACTCGTACATTAAAATGTCCAACTGAACATCAAAACAAAACATATTTACAGCCTGGATCCAACAACCGTGTAGGTCTCTAATGTTTTATTTCACATCATCGGAGAGGGGTGAACTTTTTTTCATGTTTAGGTGAATTTGTGGGAAGCAAAATATTTAATTCCAATGAGGGATGTAGCCTTTTGATTGACAGTTGGATTAGGTGACACAGAGCCACTTTTATGCACCTAGTCAGGGGTTTTGTCATGCTGTTTTTTGTGCTAACAGACTCTGGTACCCCCTTTCCACCAAACCGGTTCCAGGCCTGGTTCTGGTTCCGGGCCAGTGCTGAGTTTGGAACCGGGCTTTCTGTTTTCACTGACAAAGAACTGGCTCCGGGCCAGAAAAAACAGTTCCAAGGTAGCACCAACTCTTTGCTGGGCTAGAGGAAAGAACAGTTGTTAAGACCAACGGCTGCGAGACGGCAACATTTTCAAATAAGCAACGTATTAATCTGGATGCAGCAAAGCAGCAGTGGTCTGAGGAACAGACAACCTGTCTTTTAGAGATGTGGTCCATGGAGGATCATACGTGGAGCGAGTCCGTATTAGAGCAAATACCTTGTTGTTACTTCAACTTTCGCGCAAACGCAGCGACGTAACTGACGTTTGCAGCTGTGTAATGACGTGGCTCCCCTTAGCACCCAAGCTGATTCACAAATTGAACGAGTTGTAAACCAGCACCGGCACTGGAACCGGTTTGGTTGAAAATGGGTTTGGGTCTCTGGGTCGGGCCAGGTAGGGTCCAAAGAGGAAGTTTAACTAAGAGGCAAGACCTCAACCGCTGCTCTTTATTTCTAAACCTGCACAGCAGATAAAGGGACATAAAGAAAAACTGAGGGGGAAAAAAGAAGAACTGGACAACCCCACTCCCTCCCTCTAGTGATGTCACATCATAGGTATTCTGAAGACTCCTCCTGAATCCTGAGGTCCGGCTTGGCTGGAAGAGCTCTGCCATGCTCTGGTGCATCTTATTGACAGAAACTACGCACAGAACTCAACACGGTTCTAAGCGCTGAGCAGCAAACTGATCGGTTAAGTCGTGTCCGAGCTGTTGGTGCTGGTATAAAGTAGACAAACGTCTGGCGGGCCGTTACTCACCAGTTAAATATGGTAATCGCTGCTTTTGTGGCAATATCAGGACGCTAAGTTCGGTTGTACGAGATGCTGTAGATTGGTTTCGGGAAGCACTTCAGACAATTGAACGCTAGGTGACATTAGCTGAAGAACAAAAAGACCAAAGGGATTTACTGTGAACATTTTGGGATTTCTGTTTTGTGATTTCCGTCTTCCAGGACGTCGCTGAATGAGCGCTCTCGCTGAAATGGTGGGAATCCTGATTTCGCTCACCTCTCCGCAGCTGAATAATTGATCACAGCAGAGAGAAAGAGAGAAAGAGGGAGAGAGAGAGAGTGAGAGAGCGCAGGACTTTGCCGTTTCACAGCTGCACAAGGATTCCTGAGGTAATCTAACAGGACAACGCTGTTGTTAGGAAGTTAATTACCAAATAGTATTTTCTTTCATACGTTAGTTGCGTCCGCTCAACTGGGACCTGATTATCCACAAAGGCCCGATTTCGAAGAGACCTCTACCTGTTCGTGCGGGGTACTTACATCAGATGAATATTTAACACACGCTACATGTCTCTTCTGAGGCATGAAAACGGACTTTGGCCGGGTTTCCCAGATCCAACCTCTCTTAAGGATTTAAGAGAGGTTCAAAGAAGGTTTGAACTAAGAGAGAACCCTAAGATATGGGTGTTTCCCAGATGACTTCTTAACACCGTTCTTTAGTTTCGCTCTTTCAGAAGCTCTTTGGAGCAGCTGTCCGGTTCTGAAACCAAATGAATCGATGCCAGGCAAATCGATCACCGATCACTATCAGCGCATTTTCACACGCAGCACTGCTACCTAACGCACTAATTCCCTGCTGCCTGTGCGTTATAATGAAAAATTAAGATGATAAATATAATTCAATGACCCTTTTTCATCCAAACGGTGCGTTACTCCGTTATTTCTGGCTACAGTGAGGCTTTTTTTCCCCACACGCAGAAACCGGGAGGAAACGTGGTGGGCGTGTCTGTGCGTTCAAAAACATGAGCCAAGAGAAGGCGAGTTTCGCAAATCGCAACGTGGAATTACAGCAATCCCTGGTTTTTCGCAGGGGTTATGTTCCAAAAAGAACCCGTGATAAGTGAAATTCTTTTTACAATTATAGAGGGCTTCAGATTGCAGAGATCATCCCCGCCACGCACGTATTCCTGCTCTTCTGATGCTGCTGCGTCCCGCAGGTGGGTTTTTTCAAGAGAAGAAAATAGTTATGGGTCGTTGTCTTCGCTCTTTTTTCTTCTGGGCAAAAAGATTCTTTAATATAAACCGACACCATCGATTATATTTGAGACTGTAATGAACGATTCATCAAAGGATCCCGTTGATCAGCTGCTGCTTCCCTGTCATCACATAGATGCGCTCGGGCGCGGCGCAGGAGGATCGGTGTCCCGGCTGCCTGGACAGCGCGGTCCGACACACGTCCAGGGGACTGAAGTGCTGACGCATGAATGCGTTCATATAAACAGTTCTGCTTCGCGCACGGTGACGCGGTTGATTTGCAGCGAGAACATGCTGTATAGCAGCCAAATCATCAAATAAATGATATTCATGATGATCGTTTTATTTGTGCGTAATGCATAAAGCATATACAGGAACACACTTGTTATTCCTTATTTTTCTTTTTTTCCCCCCTTTGCTGTCACCAATAAATGCTAAACAATATAAATCTAAAGTATAAAATAGATCAAAACTTGTGCGGGGTGCATTGTTTTAATATCTCATTGCTTGGTGTAATATTGTTTTGCCTGACGCGGCTGGATCTGTGAGTCTTAATTCACTAAGATGGTTGTAAAGACTGGGTCAGCAGCATCTTTCATTTCCTTCTTAATGAAAGAGATACTTAAGCTAAGAGCGACTCTGGGAAACGCGATTTTCTTTCACAGGCTCCTTAAGAAGGTTTGAAAGAAGTCTTTCGCTGTTAAGAACTACTTAACTGATCTGGGAAACCCGGCCTTTGTGTGTCAAATGTAATACCAAGTATAAGGAAACGAAAAAACCCTGCACTTCTTTTTTTCTGTTTGTTCTCCAAGACATTTCACCTTCTATCTTTAAAATGTCACACTTCAGGATAGAAGGCTGACAGCTCTTATTTCAATCTTCCTGATGTAAGGTAATAAACCAGGAAATATTCAAATTCAACAGCAGATGAAGAAAGATAAATCTTTGGCTCCGGCAACAATGGCAAACGCTGAGCCGGACAGATTTGCACAGTCCTTACAAGTCACAGTTTCTCTTCCACTTCTTCCAGGTCCAAGCCCGGAACAGAAATGGTAATGCCTGCAGTGTCAGTCCAGTTTACGTTCAGGTATCGGCCCGACTCTGGACCCCATGATTTTGGTGTGATGATCTGGCTGCAATGAATTCATTTTAGTTTGATTTTAATCAGATTATCATCTTCAACAATGGTTAATGCTCTGACTGGAGGTGCACTGTTCAAGTCTACCACATGTAACCGGGTCATTGAAAAAAAAACAGAATCTCCTGAACACACCAGCACATCCATGTGATGTGACGGCCCAGTTAAAGTCCAGACCTGAAGGCTGTGATGGGACTTTGACAGTCCTGCAAACCTCAATGTTGCCCTTCATCTGAGGTTTTATTACCGTATACGGCCTAAATATTAAGACCCCTTTTAATTATGTTCTGATACATAAAACCTTAGAATTTGAATTTCAAATGCATACTTTCTTTCACGTGTAGCATTATTCTTGCTTCTGAACGTCTGGTCGATTCACTTGTAAGTCCTTTCATGACTATCAGAGGTGTACTGTTACCCTTTTCAGGGACTGTCATCAGGAAGTGAACTGGAGGAACAATGAAGCTTCACAGAAATGCTTCATCGTGTTTCCCCGGTGTTTAAAAACGCTGGGGTCACGTGTCCCGATGGTCACTTTATCCACACCAACTGGGCTGTTTACATGCCTCATAGGTGTCTGAACAAACTGACAGCGTGTATTATTAAGTAGCTCATGACGCTCTCAGGTCACTGACCTCACTTACCATATCCTGGGAACTGGACTCATTGTGTCATTAAAGCTTAAATGCAGTTCTGTACAGTGGTCGAGTGCTTTGTGTGGTGATGAGCTGATTATGGAGCAGCGCTTGAGTGGCGCAAACCAAGGGCTGGACCTTTTTGTTGTAGCATTTAGCGCGCTTGCTTCACGTCTTTTTTACGCCTCAGTGGAGCAACAACTAAAGAAACAATTCCACGCTTCTTCTCTCTGAGATTTTTGTTGTTTGAACAATTTATCACCTTATTTTACCAACAATTACCACCAACAACCATCACAACCACCAATGACCACCAACAAACATCACAACCATCACAACCACCACAACCATCACAACCACCACAATGACCACCAACAACCATCACAACCACCAATGACCACCAACAACCATCACAACCACCACTATGACTCTCATGAAAAAGATGCGGTCGGGCGGGTTGGTGCTGGTGCTGCTGTCCTCCAGTCTCAGGTCCTCATCCATGAAGACACAACTCTGCCTGAACTGAATGACAGATGAAATGTTCTTGTGAGATCTTCAGATCTGTTGTCTTTTCCAGTTATGCTCCTTGAGGGAGTTATATGCCAATTTTTTTCTTTTCTGGCAGCTAATTTTTTGCACAAAGAAAGCTAATGCAAGCCTTAAATGCTTTGTGGGCAACATATTTGTTTAGATGCGTCTAATTTATCCTTTTTTTTAATCCGTCTGATTGGTAGTTCATCTTTTCTGATCACCCCAATGAAGACTTTATTATAAGAAATTATTTAGTTAATGATTAAAATTTTTCTGTTTACTACAAGTGTTGCTGGAGTCTCGACTTCCTATTGTAAACACATCCCAGCAGGGCTTTGCTGCCTCTCAACAGCACATTTTTACTACAATTGATACAGAAGGATTTCAGATCTTTGCTTTGCCAACAGGGATCTTTTTTGTTATCATTGTTTTTGTTTGGCAGGCCTACACAATTAATTAGCTCCATTTTCTTTGTAAACAGTCTGCAACAATTTGTAGCTTACTTGGGGGTGATGATGTTCTGGTTTTGTGACATGAAGTGTGTAACTACTCGCCACTTGGCCCGTTAGAGTCAGGCTGAAACTCGACTTGAAGTAACAGGCTGACAGGCGTGCAGCTGTGGGTCTTCTCCCTGCTCCACTGAGCCTGGCAGGTGTTCATTAGAGTCTGGTGATTTAATTGGGCAGCTCCTTGGAGACAGTCTGTAGCAGCATGAAGTTTGCTCGGTGGTGTAAATATGGATAAACAAGGTTGAGCTAAAGACTAACATTTGAATTTTTTTCTAAAAATGTCCAGGGGCCTTGCGGCGGCAGCTTTCCACGAGCTCCGTCCACACTCATTATAAAGCTCCACGCACCACAGAGTTACTGGCCTCTGTAGGATCAAACCGCACAACTGCGTTCCTCTTCTTCGTTTGTGTGCATTGTGGGCTAACTGTGTTCCTCGGGTATTTAAAACTGATTAATAAGCAAGTATCTTATAATTGAATGCTGCATCATTTAAAAAGTTTCAGTTAATCGCATGCAAAAGCAGTTTATGCAAGCTGAACTTTCTAACTCACACCATTTAGAGATAGGAGCCACAACTCACAAATCACTTAATTCCTGTGAATCAGTGACGGTGGAAAATGTACCAAAAAGCTGCATGGATCAATGTTTTTACCCATATTGATTGGCTCTGAGTGTAAGACCTTAACAGGTACAAGGTAGTGTGAGGAGATGAAATGAAAAAAAAAACATTATTTCCTTATAGGGCCTCAATTAAAGGAAGGCTGTCCATGTGGGAGTCTGAGGACATAAAGACAAAATCAGACGAAAATAAAACAGGAACCACGTCAAAGTGTAACAAAACCACAAAAGACACACATTAATATGAATTTTGCACACATTATAGTGTACGTCAAATATCACCTTTTAATGTGCTTTCAGGTTCAGAAAGAGACAATATTCTTAAACAGGCTCAAAACACACACACCTGTTTATGTTTTTATTTGATTTAACTATTCTAGATGTAAAAACCAGCTGTCTGTAAACATTTTCTTGATGCGCAGAATGCATATAAAAAATAAACATACCACCAACCACCAATGACCACCACAACCACCATGACCACCACCATGACCACCACAATCCCCACAACCACCAACAACCATCATAACCATCACCAGGACCACCACAACCACCATGACCATCAACAACCATCACAACCACCACGACCACCAACAACCATCACAACCATCACCATGACCACCAACAACCACCACCATGACCACAACAACCATCACAACCAACAATGACCACCACCATGACCACCACAATCCCCACAACCACCAACAACCATCATAACCATCACCAGGACCACCACAACCACCATGACCATCAACAACCATCACAACCACCACGACCACCAACAACCATCACAACCACCACCGTGATCACCACAACCACCCATGACCACCACCAACCATCACAACCACCACTATGACTCTCATGAAAAAGATCTTGTCGGGGCAGTTGGTGCTGGTGCTGCTGTCCTCCGGTCTCAGGTCCTCATCCATGAAGACACAACTCTGCCTGAACTGACTGACAAATGAAATGTTCTTGTGAGATCTTCAGATCTGTTGTCTTTTCCGGTTAACGCTCCCAGAGGGAGTGATCTTTTCTTTCTGGCAGCTCATTTTTTGCACAAAAATAGAATAGAATGAGCTTGTTCGGCCGGAGAAGCCCCACCCTGTCTGGTGAAAAGATGCGGCCTGCTCACTCCTCAGGTTAAAGAGGAGACCTGAGCTCAGTGCAGGGCCCTCCCGGGGTTGGTAGAGGATGGCAATGCACAGGACTGTTGGGTAGGAGCACTGGGTGATAAAATGGGGAAAAAAACCGGGATAAAAATATAAAAAAAAAAAAAAATAGAATAGAATAGAATAGAATAGAACTTTATTAATCCCACAGAGGAGAAATTTGCTTGTGCAGTAGCAAACATACGCACTCTCAACAAATTTAAAAATACACACGAAGTATGAAAGGTATATAAAAAAAGAAAAGTATATCCTAAAAAGAAAAAAAATTTGAATAACCAATAAATAGCTAAATAATAAAAAAGAGCAATATAAAGAAAAGAGCAATGTACAAAGGAAATGCTAAACAGAAATACTAAACCCGAAAAAATAATATATACATATGTGCAAAAAATATTTGTGCAAAAATGTCAGTGAGGTATTAAGAGGGAGAAGATTATTATTGCAGAAATCAGAAAACCAGGTTATTACACTCGAGTGGCTAGAGTTGCTTATTGTAGAGTCTGATGGCTGTGGTGATGAAGGACCTGCGGTAGCGTTCCTTCTTGGCTAATGCAACAGTTTTTAGTAGAAACGTGACCGTATAGTTACAGAGATTCAGCCAACTCACAAAAGAAGACATATCCTGGATCAAGTCATTAGCCGTGGCCTTCCCACTAATGTGTCCTCTGTTGTTGACTTGGCAGTGTCTGACCGTTACAGTGTGTTTTTTAACATCACCGGTCTTAAGCAACAGGGGGGCCTGGTGTGAACTATGAAGAGATGCTATCTGACTCCTGAAGTGGCTGCAAATTTGACTGAGATTTTCCAAAAAGTCCTCCAGTCATTTTAACAGCACTTGTGATTTTATTGTTGATAATTTTAACAGAAAATTAAAGTCAACCCTGGACTAAGTTGCTCCACTTAAAATAAAAAGATAAAAACAAAATTGATACCCCCATGGAGAAATGAAGAAGTTAAAAATATTGAAAAGGCAATGCAGGGTTGCTGAAACAAAAATAAATAATAATGCAACAAAAATGGCAACCAAGTTTAAGGGTCACGGGGTCTGCTGGAGCCTATCCCAGCTAATTTGAAGACTGAAGTGTCCCAGTTCTGTCAATCAACGGGCAAGCTGAGAATTTGATGATCACTGCTGCAGTTCCACCCCCAAACTGTTGGTGGCGCCTGTTGCGTCAATACAAGTGAATAGAAGAAGAAACAGCTCAGTGCACTCTAGGTGGCACAAACAGATAATGGTAGACGTTATTGGACAGTTTGATTTGGAGGGAGGGTTCACCTTTTAAAATATTTGTGGCGGGCTGAACGTAACGTAAGGATTGCGTTTTCATTCTGCTTCCAAAGAAAGAGGATGTTAAATTAAAAGGAGCCCCTTTTACATAGAGGGCGCAAAGCGGCAACCGCCGCCGGCTTTCCCATTCATTGTGTATGTGCTACCGCGGCGCAAGAGCAGACCACTCTGTAACCGAGCTCGGCTGGCGCGCAAGAGGGCGCCTGCCGCAGGGTTTGTGCTGTCCTGCCCGAATTGAACATTTTTTTTATTTCACCTCTTAAAGCTGCTTTTATATAGAGCGCGGTTTGCACCACGCACACCGCCGGGGGGTGGGCGCAGAGTTGGCGCATAGCAAGGCACAGAGCAAGGCGTGCATTGCGCACATATTTGTTGCTAGGCGATCGAAAAACGTTTTTCTGGTCTAGCGCCCTTTTTCCCACTCGTTTGGACGTACAGTAACCTACAGCTTGGTTTGAAAAATGTATCTGTCCCTGCTTCAAAGAAAATCCCTGGCTTTAGTTCTTCTTCTTCTGAGGAGGAGGAGACGAGCAGCAGCAGCAAGGAGGGTATGGGTCCATGAAATCCTCATGGCAAGACAGGGTTTGGGGGAATACAATCTCGTTCGGGAGCTACAGCGCCATGATGACCGCTTCCAGGTCTACTTCAGGCTGAACAGGGAGCAGTTTGACAGCCTGTTGGGGAGAGTTGGTCCAAGCCTCAGCAGCATAACTCCACCACCTTCTCTCCTAGATGTCGTCACAGCGCGGCACGGTGAAATTAAAAAATGTTCAATTCAGGCAAAGGCGCGCCTCTCTTGCACCGTGGTAGCACATACACAATGAATGGGAAAGCCAGCGGCGGTCGCCGCTTTGCGCCCTCTTTGTGAAAGTCCCCTGAAGGTTACATTTGGCCCCATAATGGCCCCTGTTTCAGAAAAATCCTAGAACCACCAGTGCCGCTCGGTGGCGCAGTGGGTTAAGCAAGCGGCTCATATACTGAGGCTACAGTCCTCCTGCAGTGGTTGCAGGTTAGAATCCCTTGCTGCATGTCATCCCCATTCTCTCTCTCTACCCCCTTCCTGTCTGCAACTTGAATAAAGGGCCACTAGAGCCCAAAAAAAAATTTAAAAAGAAAGAAAAGCTGTTCTTTGCAGGACAGTGTGACATCAGACTGATCAGAGCAGGGTTATCCAGCTTCCTCATCTACATCTAGATTCATATGACACTGCATTTGCAACTCTTTTGAGTGGCCCGTACAAACACAACAAAACCGTTTTAAAATGAAGCACAAACTACAGAAGAGGGACATGAAGTGAAGGTGAAGCACTGACTCCACCCCCAAACCGTCTGTTAATAAGCTGCATAAACATCGTTGAAAATTAGCTTTTGTCCTGGATTTCTGTTTTTTTTTAATTAAAAGCATGATGCAGGGTTTAAAACGAGAAAAAAGTGGGATAAAAATGAAATGAAAAGATTTTTTTTTCTTGTAAGTGCAGTTTTACCACCAAGTGAATGAATTTAAGGGCAGAACTTGCAGAAAACTTTTTTGCACATCTCTGAGCAGCAGCTATGAAAGTCCCCTTTGATTGACTGCGGCATCAACGGTAACAGCCGGGTTAGTTAACGCCTCTGTTAACAAGTCGGGGACAGGCAGGTTTGCCGGAGACGGAGCCTGTTGTTCCACATGTCGATGGAGGATTGAGTCCGTATCCTCCGTCAAAGAGCCAGCGCCTGCAGCTGCAATTAAAGCAAATCCAATCCATCTCAGGGCCTTTGGAAAAGCTTCTCACAGATGAATAGAGATGTACAATACAGTGAAGGAGAATCGAGGCACACTTCGGTTTTCAAGGGTTCAGTTCAGGCAGAGGAACCCAAGAGAGAACGTCGATGTGTGGTTGCTTCTCCTGCAGAAGCTCCTCCACGCTGAACTGATTGAATGAGAGAAAAAAGAGGAGATGAATCATTAATTCAAATAATCAACCCTTCATAACATGTAAAAAGAATTGCAAAAATGTTCTTGCAAATTTAAGCTAAAATTGAATCTAAACTGAATCTCATGTCCTGAACAATTCTCTGGGGAGGTGTTTGGACATGTTCACTCTTCAAATGTCAAAGCAGAAGTTTTCTCAGCATCTGTTTTGGTCAAAGTGGTAGGCAGGTCATGTTCACTTATTTAGTCTAAGAGAAGAGCTGAAAGAGGAACTAACATTTTGTCTATTCACATGTTTACAGAAGCCATTTCCACAATCACTCGCCTGCTCACATGAAGCCACATTTCCAGCTTTTTTTTTTTTGCCAGCGGACCTCCTGACTGTGAAATAATGATTTGCTCCGCTGGTCTGACGCACTTTTTAACAGCATGGTTTGCTGTGATGCATGCATGTGATTTTGAGGCCTAGCTGCCTTTATTTGGTGCGGGCCTTTTTAAGGATGCACTGAGATTGTTTGATACAGACCTTCAAGGACGAAGTGGCGTTGGCTTTACGCCACGGTCAGACGTGAGCCAACACGGGGAGGTTTATCTGCAGAGGGATGACGTGCTGCTGTGGTTCCTCAGTCATTCAGGTCGCAGTAATCAAGAACAAGAAGTCCAGCTGCCTTTGATTCAGGCCTTTGAGAGGCAGATGATCAAACGTGTCTTTGTGAGTTGTCAGAGGACTCTGCAGCGGTCTGAAGGGCCCTTTCATCTTTAATGTCTTTAATATGAAGAGTTTACATTTAGATCTCGGCTTCCCTCTGCAAGAAAAATCGTCATTTATACTTAATGAATGACGGAAGATGTTGTGGAATAATTATTACATGAAAACTATACTGTACGTCGTTGAACTCAGAGGTTTCCACTCAGGATGTGAGTCAGACACTCACATCCACTCGAATCTCAGCATTGAAACCACCTGACCCGATAATGAGAGGAGTTGAGCCTTGATAAAAATGAATTTGTCGCATCTAGTGTTTTTTTCTTGTGTAACTGATGGATTAAAAGTAAATGAATAAACACAAATACAACGGGCCAGGTTTTCCTCATGTAGTGAAATTTAAGTGGAGCTCTTTCGCCCCCTGTTGGTTAAACGGTGCATTACGACTTTATTACAGTAAGACGTAAAATGAATATAAAAACTGACTTTACAATACTACTTAAATAAAAGAGTAAAAAATAATTAATTTATGCATTTTTTATTCAAATCTATTCAAATGAGTTCCAATTCTCTGTCGCAGAAAGCCTATAAATAAAACTTTTGGTAAAATGAAAAAAGTATGCAAAACATGTGGTGGTGGGAGTATACTGTGTGTGTGTGTGTGTGTGTGTGTGTGTGTGTGTGTGTGTGTGTGTGTGTGTGTGTGTGTGTGTGTGTGTGTGTGTGTGTGTGTGTGTGTGTGTGTGTGTGTGTGTGTGTGTGTGTGTGTGTGTGTGTGTGTGTGCGCGCGCGCGCGTGTGTGTGTGTGTGTGCGTGTGTGTGTACACACACATGTGTATATATATATATATGTACATATACACACATTTACATGTACATATTTGGAGGTTATGAACATGTAAATTATAATTTACATTGGCGTCATGGTGGTTGAGGTTGATGTGGGACAATGATTGTGCTTTTGTAACAACAACAAACAAAACAACAAAAACAACATTATCTCTAACTTTCTCCAAACTATCTAACTACCTCCAACTATATCTAACTGTCTCCAAACTGTCACTGACCGCAACTCTCCATCAAACACATGGTGAACGCAGTGTGAGGGTTTATATTGCTGTCGACCACTTCCCGAATCAGTCACGTGGTGCAGCCAGGCGGCGATGCATGTGACGTCATCGCGTTCAGCTTCACCTGAAGAAACTGGACCACATTACACCACATTACACCGGCCATGAAATCACTACACTGGCTTCCAGTCAAAGGATAGAGTTTAAAATCTTACTGCTGGTCTACAAAGACCTGAATGGTCTTGGACCAAAATCCATGGTTGATCTGTTAGTTCCTATGAAGCTCCCAGACCCCTGAGGTTCATCTGGATCTGGTTTGCTGTGGTTCCCAAGAACCAGAACCAAGCAAGGTGAGGCAGCGTTCAGTTATTCTGCTCCTCACCGGTGGAACAAACTTCCTGTAGACCTGAACTGTCGCTCCTTTAAATCAGGACTAAAAACATTACTGTTTACTGAAGCGTACTGTTAAATTAAATACTTACCTGCTGTACTCTACTGCCCTTACTATTTAACAACTTGTTGCTTTTTATTATTTTACCTCTTTTATTATTTTATTTCATTTATTTGTTATTTAAGCGTGCTTTTAAATTAAATACTTTATGAAAACCGTGAATGAGATGTGTACCTGCGGTACTCTACTGCCCTTAATTTTCAGCAATTTGTGCTTTTTATTATTTTACCTTCTTTTCTCATAATTTTATTTTATTTTATTTGTTATTTACTGTCTAATTATGTCTTGCCGCTTTTAATGTTGATGTAAAGCACTTTGAATTACCTTGTGTTGAATTGTGCTATATAAATAAACTTGTAATTCTTATTTTTTCCCTTTTTTTAATGTGTCAAGTTTTAACTCTGGCTTATAATAACTTTTGAATGTGTTTTATTCTGCTTATATCACCTTATTAGCCAATTCCTGACTGGATTATTAGCCTAGCCTAGGTTATTTGGCCTCGTCAGAGGTGGAAGGGGTAACGTTTAGCCGAGCTGTAACGTTACAATGTCCAGCTTTAGGCTTCTTTACTGTCACAAATTTATCCCACAGGTCTAACTAGCGTCAAATAGGAAATAGCCAAGTCAATTTCGCAACAAATTTTCTTTTCTTAAACAGCTAGCTAGCTCGTTTTTCCGCTCTAAAGTTGACATTAGTCACATGACTCACGTCATGGGAATCATTTATGTAAAGTTGCAGACTAAATAGTTATTGTCAAAAGTAGATTATTATCGTCTGTTAATGGAGTTTTCTCAATCATATATATATATATATATATATATATATATATATATATATATATATATATATATATATATATATATATATGCCTTAGGTTTTTACCAACTTGGTATCAACCATTACAATATATGCAGACAAAAAAATAAAAAGAAAAAAGAAACGGAACAAAACTAATTTTTAAAGGAGACCAAAGATATTTCTGAGTATTACAGAAGAGCAGCTGATAAAACCACCAGCAGATGGATGTTGGAGCTGGTCAGGAAACAACTGGATGGGTTTAGAAGAACTATTTGTGTTGGTCCTTATCAACAGGAAGTAGCAGTTTAGCGGCTATACCGCCTCAGAGAGCTGCCAATCATCTGTCAGGGACGTGACGGTCATAAACCACAACCTCCAGCAGCTTCTGTCTGCTTCTGTCTCCACATCAGTCCAGCAGACGAGCATAAGTCCAGCCGGGTGAAGACATGTGTGTGTTCAGGAGTGTGTTCAGGTGTGTGTGTGTGTTGCTCTACCTGTCCACCAGTCTGGGTCTGAACCTGAGAGATGAACCGGTGATGTTCAGCGGACCCTCCGGGTCTCTGTTCGGATACTCCCTGGACTTCCACTCTGACGGCAAGAGGTACGTTCAACAAAACGATTTATACTGAACCTATATTAGATTAGTTTAGATTAGATTAGATTAGATTAGATTAGATTAGATTAGATTAGATTAGATTAGATTAGATTAGATTAGATTAGATTAGATTTAGTGATGCCCCGATACCATTTTTTTCACAGTGAGTACCAGTACGAGTATTTTAATTTGTCTACTCGCCGATACAGAGTACCGATACGATACTTCTACCACAAAAATAACTAGGCTAAAAATGCAATGAATTGGAAGACAGGTTTTATTTGCAACAGATAAATTCAATAAAAATAAATAAAATGAGTAGATTAACTATTTTAAACAAAACTCAGCCGGCTGGGCTTTCCTCTTCGACCCGGTGGCCCCCCGGCCACGCGCCGCGCCGACAGTCCCAACACGGCCCGTGGGTTGTCTCTTGCTGTCTGTCGCCTTTGCAAAACCTGAGCTAATGTTGGCTGTTGTGGTCTTGCAGTAGCATTAGCAACCTCCGTATACTCAGCTTTATGATGCGTCTTGAGATGTTTTATCAAGTTTCTGGTATTAAACAACGTTAGCAGCACATAACTTGCAGTCTGCCTTGCTTCTGACGTCGTCCCTTATTTTGAAATATGTCCACACTGCTGACATCCAGCTTGCATTAATTGTCGCTATCTTGCCTGAAACAGCGCTGCCAGTCTCATTCTTGGGTATAACTCTCTTCTCATCACCACGCTAAGCTTAGCCGACTAGCAGCTAACCGGAACAGCTGGCTGAGCAGCGGCGGCTCAGCGGCTGCTCCGCCCCCAGGCTGCACACTCACCCGGGGAGCCACGGGGTGGCTCAACATCTCCCCCTAGAGTCACTAGCAGTAACTACAACAATAATGAAGTGGTATCGGTGTGTGGTATATGAGTATGAGTATATGAGAGCAGTATCGGCGCCGATACCGATACCAGTATCGATACCGATACCAGTATCGGTATCGGGGCATCCCTAATTAGATTAGATTAGTTTAGATTATATTAGATTAGATTATCCTTTATTTCTCCCTCGATTTCCACTCCGACAGCAAAAGGTAGGATTACCTGAACCTATATTAGATTAGATTAGATTATCCTTTATTTCTCAGGTCCTGGTAGTTCAGGTCTTACCTCAGGTCCCAGATCAAATTATATGTCAGGTCCTAATATTTCGGGTCCTAGCTCATGTCCCAGCTCAGGTCCTAGACATTCAAGTCATGGTGGTTCAGGTCCCAGTTAAGGTCCTCAGTCAGATCCTGGCTATTGGTTCAGATTGTAGTTCCGATCCTAGCTCCGGTCCTAGGAGTTCAAGTCCTAATAGTTAAGATGTCACCTCAGGTCACAGCTCAGGTCATATGTCAGGTCCTAATCCTTCGGATCCTAGCTCAGGTCTTAGTAGTTCAGGTCCCAGGTTGGGTCCTAGCTGAGGTACTTGTAGTCCAGGTAGTAGTGGTTCAGATCCTAGGTAAAGTCCCAACTCAAGCCCCGGGTCGAGTCCTAGCTGTCATGAGTCAGGTTAACTCAGGTAACAGGTATCGTATCTATGTTATCATGTTCTCTTTGAGGAGGGGGCGGAGCTAACAGGTAACCTCTGTTTGAGGAGGCGGGGCTAACAGGTAACTTGTTTGTCCAGCTCCTCCGTTGTGATTGGAGCTCCGAGAGCCAACACCAGCCAACCAGGAGTCACAGAGGCGGGGGGCGTGTTCAGGTGCTCCTGGTCCACCGGAGGGGAATGTGTCCTACTGGACCTGGACCAGACAGGTGAGTCCTGGACCTGGATCCAGACAGGTGAGTCCTGGACCTGGATCCAGACCTGCAGGTCCTCTACAGACCACTGGGGTCTTGATCCAGACCTGCAGGTCCTCTACAGACCACTAGGGTGCGTCGGTTTGTTTACTTTTTGTGAATGTCCATTAATTGTAGAAAAGAATTAAAAGCTAACTTAAAGCAGCACAACGTAACTTTCAGCTTTTCTGAGTTTGGCGGCATCTTTTGGACAAAAGCGGTAGTGCTTTACCAGAAAGAACACTACGTTTCCCATGAGCACCAGCGCGTACTGCCGGAAAACTCCTGTCCCGTTGCGTGCATTTGTTTTGAGAGAAGACGGGACGGGACCAAGTGAACAGACGGAACGCAAAAAAAAATTTAAACTGCTGGAAAGGAACTGGAATTTACCGGGATACCTTAAACAAGGAAGCCAGGGAGCGGTATATGGAGAAAATAATGATTATTAACGGTCTGGATCCATATGAAATCCCTACTAAAGAATGGAGCTCCTCGTCGGAGCGCCACTCTTTATAAGGGATTTACTGCCGCAGTTCTGCAGAACCACCGTCTCCGGCTACCTTGTTTAGGAGTGTTTGGCAGCTGCTTTGGTAAATGTTTGACTCGCCATGTGTTTCAATAAATTTGTATAATAGTACAACATACAGTACATGTTTTGTATCACTCTTACTTCTCTTTTCTTTTTTTTTGACTGCTATATTATGTTGAAGAGGCTCCGAGGCGTGAGCAATATTTTTGTTTTCCTCGTGAGATTATTTTTTTCCCCTGCAGCTACAAATCAAGTAGTTAATATTTTTTCCTCAACAAAATTAATCGCACCGCAGAGAGGTGGCCAGCAACTGCGTTTAGCTGGAGTAGTGGGGAATAAAACCCGTTTGAATGATCCGACCCCGGTCTGTGAGTGTTTGTTTGTGGTTTAATAAACCCGTGTTTTGATCCAACGCCCGTCTGTGTGCATGTTTGTTTGTTTACTGAGGAACGTTATGTTTGGTCGTTACAGCCGCGATCCAACCGACGACTCTTTCACTCTGTTATCTCAGATACTCGGCCTCCGTGGTTCTGCCTCCGAGCAGGAAAGCGGTGAAAAGTTAAACCATTAGCGATCTTTTCCCCACGTCTGTTGTGTTGAGCTGCTGCAGCCACAACACAGCAACGGGTTACCAGCTTCTGCGGAGCTGCGCTCCACGCCCCACCCATTTTCGTCTCGACTACGAATCGGGAAGGAGGGGGAAGTGACATATGCCGTAAAGCAGTCAAAGCCGTAAAAATGTGTAGTTTTTTAGTGTGGCAGGGTTCCTACCATGCTACTCAAAGTTACATAGTGCCAGTGAAGGCGATACAGACCCCCCCCAGACCATGACAGAGGTGTCATTAAACCTGTTGGAAGTTGATGTACCATCACAATGACTCAAGAAATATGATATTAAGGTGGAAAAGTTACATAGTGCCGCTTTAAGACAACATCCATATGCATGTTAAAGTCACCCACACTGATGACTTTGTGTGTGCTGATCAATAAACCAGATAGGAAATCTCGTTTAACTTATCAGAAACTGTAGATCAGCACCAGAATTTTTCTCGTTTTTCTTTTTCCGACAAAATGAGGGCCTTTTTGCCCCCCTAAACGTGCCCCAAAAGTCACCAAATTTTGCACACAAGCCAGGCCTGGCGAAAAAATTGATATTCAATGGTTTGCATTAATGGGCGTGGCCTAATGGCTCAACAGCGCCCCCTAGAAAACTTTGTGCCTCAAGCCCCACAATATGGTTTGACGTACATGCACGAAAATCGGTACACACCTGTATCATGTTGCACTTTAAAGAAAAGTCTCTTGGCGCCATGGCCGAAACCGAGCAGGGAGTCGGCCATTTTGAATTATTATTATTATTCCACACGCTTTTTTCATCCATTAATGTGGCCCGAACCGCAACGTGCACCCATGCATGACATACATCATTGGATGTGTCTCCATCGTGCCTCGATGGGCATTACTTTTCTCAGTCAAAGGTGTTACCGTGGCAACGCTAGATGCCAAAAAGCAAAAAAAAAGGTGAAAATTCGGGGGCTTATTGCTCGGCCGAACTTTATCGTAGAGACATCGTTCAAATTTACAAACACTCGATTGGCACTAAAGGACCGTACAACCTCATCATGCTACTTAATACGTTTTTTGAGATATTTAACTTTCAATAAAAAAAAAAATCTATTTTATTTTGGATGCTTGTTGCTAGGCAACAGTTTATCGTACAAACATCATTACAACATTGAAAAACCCGGGACGCATTGTACAACACCATATTTTAGTCTCATCATGCTAGCTTTTACTGTTTTTGAGATATTGAACTATGCTCATTTTGATGCAAAAAATTTTATATTTAATGGTTTGCATTAATGGGCGTGGCCTAATGGCTCAACAGCGCCCCCTAGAAAACTTTGTGCCTCAAGCCCCATAATACATGCACGAAAATCGGTACACACCTGTATCATGTTGCAACTTAAAGAAAAGTCTCTTGGACCTTGGCCATTTTGAATTAATCGTGTAATTTTGGCGCAATTTATGCCATTTCTTCAGCCGTTTCTTCTCCCGAACCGTAACGTGGACCCAGGTATGTTATACATCAAAATGTGCGTCTCGATCCTGCGCCGATGGGCATTACTTTTTCTCAGTCAAAAGCCTTACCGTGGCAACGAAAGATGCCAAAAAGCGCGCCCGCCCTTCATCTGATTGGTCCATATTTGATATGGTTTGACATAAAGACTCGTGGGGGGTGTCATCAGACTTAGTTTTGAGTACTTGACTATAATTGGTGCAAATTAGCCCCGCCACTTCTTCTGATTGGTCGATATTTGATAGTCCCTACTTTCTGCCATAACTTTTGAATGGTTTGACATAAAGAGTCATGGGTGGTGTCATTGGACGTAGTTTTGAGTCCTTGACCTTTATTGGTGAAAATTGCATGCGCGATGGCCCGTTCATCGCTGCTTGCAGCTTTAATTTTGTTTATAGCCATTTGTTTGTCACTCGGTCCGAGGTCTGCGTTGAATTCAATAAAAGCCTTTTGTTATCTAATATCTCTGAGTCTTGGCCTGACACTGTCGTACCCAGGATCTCCTTCTGGTCTTTCCTGCAGGTGATGAGCAGGTGAGCAGCTCAGGTGTTTTGTTCCAGTCCTTCAAGAGCCAGCAGTGGCTCGGAGCTTCGGTCCGCTTGCTCAACAGCACTCTGTCCCTGGTGAGACTCCGCCCCCTTCGTCTCAATTCATACCTGCTCAGGTGTGATGTCTGGGATCTCACTAAGATCTCAGTCTATTTTCATTTTACAAAAAAAGCCATAAGAATAATTAGTAGAAAACAATATAGTCATCCTTCAAATCCATTATTCCTTCAGTTAAAACTGAAATGTTGAAATGTCTTAAATTAGTGGACCACAGAATTCTGTTAACTGTGTGGAAAGATCATAAGAACATTTTGCCATTCAATATACAGAAAATATTGCTATTATTATATCTACACAATTTCCATATAAATATAGTCTATATAAATACTACGTAAACATGCCTATTACTACATAATTATCCATATAAGTATATAGAAAATACAAATATTATATAAATCTATATAAATATACACTACATAAATATCCCTATAAATATATATATGCTACATACATGAAAAAATATATAACATATATTACATAATTATAACTATCCTTCTCAACGAATGGATGAAATAAAGGATAAAATGAAATGAAATGAGAAAAAGTGACCTTTGACCTCTCAGGCGTGTGCGCCGCTCTTCCACTGGAACGTTCGGAGGGGGGGGGCGGAGTCAGGGAAGACACCTGTAGGTACCTGCTTCCTCCACGACCACCTGACGGGAGCCTCCACCCCCTTCTCCCCCTGCAGGGCCATGATGGTCGAGGACGACTACAAGCGCATGAACAACAGTAAGGCGGGGGACGGTTGGACGGGAGCGTTGTATGGCTAGCCGTTTTAACATTTAATGGCTAAATTTGACTATCCGGAATTAACATTGCAGATATCTACAACTGCATTTTGACTATAGTCGTAATTACATTGTGACTAGTCAGAATTGTCATTCAAGATATCTATAACGTCATTTCGCCTAGTCAAAACTCTAATTGAAGATATCTGTAATTAAATTTTGACTAGTCAAAACTCAAATTCAATATATCTGTAATTACATTTTGACTAGACAAAACTCTAATTCAAGATATCTGTAATTAAATTTTGACTAGGCAGAATGGAAGTTAAAGATATCTCCAATTTGAGATATCTCTAATTAAAATTCCTTACAAGATATCTATAACTTGATTACAGATATCTACAATTAAATTATGACTATCCGTAATTCCAGTTTGAGATATCTACAACTTGGTTCTGACTAGTCAAAACTTAATTCAAGATATCTAAAAAGGACGATGTAGATATCTTGAACTGAGGGGAATTAAAGATATCTTGAACTGAAAACCTGACTAGTCAGAATTAAATTGTAGATATTTGAAACTGGAATTACAGCTAGTCGTAATTCAGTTGCAGATATCCGTAATTCACATTGCAGATATCTGCTACTGAATTGTAGATATCTGTAATTAGAAACCCCACACACATGAATGGCAGAATGACGTTGTAGATATCTGAAATGACAATTGTGGATAGGAAGAATATAATTGTAGATATTTGAAATGATAATTGTGGATAAGAAGAATGTCATTGTAGATATCTGAAATGCTCTTTTTGTCTAGGAAGAATTGAATTGCGGATATCTGCAACACATATCCAGTCTAGCTGTTAAATATTAAAACGGCTTGCCATAGCGTCGTCTCCCTGAGAGTCTGACTTCTGCTTCTTGTTGTCTAGGAAACGACCAGCGCTACTGCGAGGTCGGTTTCAGCGCCGACGTCACCCAGGTACGGGCTAACGTTAGCTCTCTGTGAACGAATCGGCACAGATTACTTTTGTTATACTGTATTTGACCCGGTCTTTGTACGTTTTGACCGTATAGAAACGTAATTCTTGGCATTTTAAGAATGAGATGTACCTGCTGTACTCTACTGCCCTTACTTTTTAACAACTGGTGCTTTTTATTATTTTACCTCTTTTCTTATCATTTTATTTAATTTGATTTGTTATTTATGTTTTCATTGTGTCTTGCCGCTTTTAATGTCGATGTAAAGCACTTTGAATGACCTAAAAAACGTTTGAATTACCTTATTACAACTGAACCTAGAAACACTACAACTGAACCTATAAATACTACAACTGGACCTAGAAATACTACAACTGAACCTATAAATACTACAACTGGACCTAGAAATACTACAACTGAACCTATAAATACTACAACTGGACCTAGAAATACTACAACTGGACCTAAAGTACTAAAACTGGACCTAAAGTACTACAACTGAACCTAAAGTACTACAACTGAACCTAGAAATACTACAACTGGACCTAGATTAATACAACTGAATGTAAAAAGTACTACAACTGAACCTAAAATACTAGAACTTAACCTATAAATACTACAACTGAACCTAAGGCAGTACAGCTTAAAGCAGCACAATGTAACTTTCAGCTTTTGTTGAGTTTGGAGGCTCCTTTGGACAAAAGCGGTAGTGCTTTACCAGTAGTGTGGAAGGGTTCCATCAGGGTCGGCGCCAGAGCAAATATTCAGAGGGGGCACAAGGCTTATTAGGGCGGGCACAAAATCAGTCCTGTAGGACAGCATTTTAAGGAAAAAAGTGCATTCTCACTGCTTTCCTATTAATAATCTGTCTAAAACATGTGGAGAAATCAAATCACTTAGATGTAAATAATGCAACGACATTTTACTTTGACTGAAAACGTTTTACTCGTAACACACAACGCAGTCACATACATGTTTTCAATATATCAAGTTGATCCGTTCATGCCCCGACAGAGCGGGGGAACGGCAGGCAGCAGAGCCGGCTGTCAGAGCTGACAGCCGGCTCTGCTGCGCCGGGCGAAGCGCCGGGCGAAGCGCAAAGTGGGGCGCAGGTTTTTGTGCAGAGCGAAGCGACCGGTGTACAGAGCTAGATGGCAGAGTCTGTGTTGGATGGAGAGGAGGATAGTGTAATGGAGGAGGATTTGTTTAAACTTGCTGCAAAGAGGAAAACACCATGGATTCTGCAGAATCTGCAGTTGACAGTGAAAATGTGAACAAAATGTCTAAAAAAGACTCAGTGTTCCCCCTCTGAGTTAAGCCTTTTTCACATAGAACGGGGTGGCGCAGACTCGGCGCAGAGTCCGCGCAGGTGGAGCAGAGTCGGGGGCGAGTGGGCGCAGACTCGGAGCAAAGCAGGGCGCGCCTGGGTCTCCAACTCTGGTCCTGCATGTTTTAGATCTTTCCCTGCTTCAGCACACCATGATACAAGGAACTGTGTCACCCCTGAACATATTTGTTGCAAGTTGCTTGGCGACCAAAAAAAAGTTTCATAACCACATATTGATAAATGATTCAATTGATCCTGATATGAGGCATGGAAATGCTATATTTTATTTTAAATGAACATTTTATTGTTAAAAGAGTCTCATCCCACGGCTCCTCACACAGACTCACAGAGATGCCCTGATGCGCTGCGCCGACCTCGGCTGCAGACCCTGCGCCCTTGCGAGGAGGCAGCACATACACGGTACACAATGAATGGGAAAGCCGGCGGCAGCGGCCGCCGCTGTGCGCCTTCTATGTGAAAAAGGCTTTAGAGGAAAACACACAGGACACACTCAGCTCAGGTTCGCAATCTCTCTTTCGTTCGCAATCTCTCCTTCGGAATAGTTAGCTTTCGGGAAATTTGTTTACCGCCAAAGACGAAAAGTGAGGGGGCACACTGCCCCCTGGTGCCCCCCCCTGACGCCGACACTGGGTTCCATCCACCTCAAAGTTACATAGTGCCAGTGAAGGCGATACAGACCCCTCAGACCATGACAGAGGTGTCATTAAGCCTGTTGGAAGTTGATGTACCATCACAATGATGATGATGAAATATTAGATTAAGGTGGAAAAGTTACATTGTGCTGCTTTAACCTAGAAATACTACAACTGGACCTAAAGTACTAGAACTGAACCTAGAAATACTACAGCTGAACATAAAAAGTACTACAACGTAATTCTTGCCATTGTAAGAATGAGATGTACCTGCTGGACTCTACTGCCTTTACTTTTTAACAACTGGCGCTTTCTATTATTTTACTTCTTTTTTTATCTTTTTTTTTCATTTTATTTGTAATTTACTGTTTAATTGTGTCTTACTGCCTTTAATGTTGATGTAAAGCACTTTGCATGACCTTGTGTTGAATTGTGCTGTACAGATAAACTTGCCCTGCCTTGCCTCTGTGTTCAGGAGGGCCGGCTGGTGCTTGGAGCTCCGGGAGGCTTCTACTTCCAGGGTGAGGGCGCCGCCTGGAGGCCAGTCACACAACTGCACCAGATCCACTTCACACAATTCTGCTCGGCTTCACTCATGGAGGATTTTTTGTGCCAAAATTAGATAAATAAATACATAATTAATTAGTTAATTAATTAAATGTGTCATTAATTAATTAAAATGGGAAATAAATATGTCATTCATTAATTAAATGTGTCATATATATATATATATATATATATATATATATATATATATATATACCCATGTATTTATTTATTTATTTATTCATTTATTATTTTTTTAATTCTTTAAATCTGCTGATTTCAGGTCAGATCATCTCGGTGGGCGTCAGTGACATCTTCAACAGTGGGTGGAGCAGTGGGCCGATCCCGTACGTGGCAGGAATCCGTCAGTCGGAGGAAAAGGGAGGCTACGACGTTTACCGAGGTGAGAACAGCTGGAGGAGGCCGTTACTCTGAAGTCCACCATCACAACAGACATCACAAAATATTTGAGAGGGGAAGATTTTTTTTTTTTGTGCACTTCGAGAAAAAAGTCAAAATGTTGAGAAAAAAGTTGAAATGTTGAGAAAAAGGTCGGAATGTCAAAATTAATGTTGAAATACAATTTCAAGAAAGAAGTCGAAATGTCAAGATTAATGTTGAAATACAATTTCGAGAAAAAAGTCGAAATGTCGAGATTAATGTTGAAATACAATTTTGAGAAAAAAGTCGAAATGTCGAGAAAAAAGTCGAAAATGTCTAGAAAAAAGTCGGAATGTCAAGATTAATGTTGAAATACAATTTCAAGAAAAAAGTCGAAATGTTGAGAAAAAAGTCGGAATGTCGAGATTAATGTTGAAATACAATTTTGAGAAAAAAGACAAAATTTCGTGAATAAAGTCGAAATTTCGACCACATCCAATCCATTTCGACTTTTTTCTCGACATTTCAACGTGCATAATGAAAAAAAATCTTCCTCCTCTAAAATATTTTTATTTTTCTCCTGCCTGGCCCTAAGACTCTTCCGTAAGTATCTCCATGGTAATCAACAGATTATTCATTTATAGTGAAATAAGAGCATGTCTGCTTTAAAATCTAAGATGATCAACAGCTGGTTAGTTTCTCGGGACCTACTGGACACAGAATTCAGTAAATTATGTGGAAAGATCATAAGAACATTTTGCCAATCAATATACAGAAAAAAATTGAAAATAAGTATAACTTAAAAGGAACAGAGATCTTTGAAAAAACTAAATTCAGGACGAAATTAATGGAACGTTGTGTTTCTGTAAAAGGTATCAGTTTATGGATACAGAAGCCAAAGAATGCAAATCAAACATTACATTTAAAAGAATAATAAAAGCCAGTTTGATGAAGAAATATCATGATAATTGTTAAGTTAGGTGGGTTTTCTTTTTTTCACCATTGTCATATTTTTTTTTCTTTGAATCAAAAAAGAATACAACTATCTGTGTTTGACGACAGCTATTTTGTGTTTATTTTATAACTTTGTTGTAGTTTTGTTTTTGTTTTTTTTGTCCGTTTTTTTTTATTACGTTTATTGGAAAGTATTGTTTTTTTTAAATTGCCTAATTTGTCATTTTTGTTTTTTTTATTATTACATTAATTGAAATTTGATTTCTTAAGAAAAAGGGACAGATAAAATAAGCTGAATTATGTACCATTACTATGAATGATAAAGGCACTACATTAGTCTTCTTTCTGTTTCCTTTCATTCAAGGAAAGAGATTTGTTGTAATTACATTGAGTTGTTTTGTTTTTCTTTTAATGAATGAAATAAAAAAATTAATAAACAAATAAAAAAATATCTGCCTTCCTCAAGAGTCACTGTCATCACTGAGATGTTCAGGAAATCAAACAGGAAGTGACTGGAGGTGTGTTTTGTGTGTTCAGGTTACTCTGTGGCCACCGGTCAGCTGACTGGAGACTCCACTCCAGGTCAGTCCTCAAGGCAATACGATGAGATTAAAGTATATTATGATATAATATATACTAACATTTGTGTTTGTGTTGTAGATTATTTGGTCGGTATTCCAAACGACAGGAACACAGCAGGAACAGTAAGTTTCTCTGGTTCTGACCGAGTTCTGCTGCAGTTATGAGGTCATCAAGGTCACATGATTTTGTGTATCAGTTTGTGGAATTAAACTGTGGAACGGTTTGAATTTGGAGTTAAAAGAATGTACAAACATAAAACAATTTAAGAAGAAATATAAAGAAATGGTTTATTTGAGGTATAAAAGTGAAGACTGTGTTTAAAGATCACCAGCTGTGTGTGTTCTGCTATTCTGTCATGTCGTTGTATGTTTATATACTTAGATATACGTATCATATTTATATCATAGTTATATTATATTTATATCATAGTTATATTATATATTCATATCATAGTTATATATATATATATATATATATATATATATATATATATATATATATATATATATATATATATATATATATATATATATATATATATATATATATATATATATATATATTACATGTATATAGCCTTTGGCTACAACCATACATATTTACACTTGTGTCCATTAATATGTACAGTCCCTGTCTAAAAAATAATTATAATAATTATATTTATGATAGAGCTTACATCTTGTATTAAACAGGTTATTTTTGTAAAAATGATATATATATATACAAATTAGTGTATAGTATAATAACTAAATACCGATATATCATTTATGTTTAGTTGTGGAAAGGGGGGGGGGTTAAATAAGTTTATACTTCCTCCCTCTCCTTTTCCAACATGTAACTTGAAATATGTGTTTTGATGTTGTTGTTTTTTTCTTTATGTGGTGGAATGTAACCTGGATCTTGTTTTTTATACATGTTCAAAATAAACAAAAACGAACGAACGAACATGTTGAGTTCTGCTTCAGTTATGAGTAGGGATGGAAATTGATAAGATTTTTCCGATTCCGATTCCATTTTCGATTCTGCTTAACGATTCGATTCTTTATTGATTCTGTTATCGATTCTCATTTGGAAAAAAGGAGAACAAACAATTTTAGTATCAACTTTGTTTTATATCTTTGAACAAAAAAATATAATTGAGGTCTTAAGACGTCCCCAGCCTTGGGCTCCTCGATGGTGTGCCAGGGGGTCCCCACAAAATTATTTGTAATATAAAATATGTATTTAATATAAAATAATAATAATAAAATAAATATTCTTCTGTAGAAATTAACTAAATACAACAAATTATTTTGTGGCAATTACACACCACAAACTTAGTCACTGCTGGTGACATTCATCTATTGTGGCCTGATACTCTTCCCGGCCTTGATGAAAGGAGAATCTAGCGGTAGATGCTCTTTAACTTCTCCATAGATGAGCTGACGAGCTGCAGCTGTGTCAGGAGCTCCGTCGGACAGCGGAGCGCGCCCGGCACGTCCACGTGGCCGAGCGCGCAGCTCTTCTAAAGCATGAATTATGGTTCTGCGTTAAATCGACGCAGAACCTACGGGGTAGGGTACGCCGTAGGGTACGCCGTACGGTGTCGCCGCGTACCCTACGCCGTAGGCTCTGCGTTGGTGTAACGCGGAACCATAAATCAGCCACACGCCGGCTGACTCCGCGCTCCCAGCGCATCAGCCGGCCGAGTCCTAACAGTTTCCCCCCTTTGTTGAAATGTCCACATTGCAAGAATTGTCACCCTGTTGTCATCCTTTTTGGTAAAATGTAACCAAACTTTCGAGCGTTTATGCCGCTTTGTCCCCGTGTTTTCCTGCGGGGCGCGAATGCGCACGTTGCGCAACGTGCTTGGTGACGTCATTCGCGCCCACTGGAATCGATAAGGGAATCGTTTGCGAAAAAGGCAAACAATTCCAAGGAATTTAAACCCTGGTAACCAGGTCTCAACAAGAACCGGTTCTCGATTCCCATCCCTAGTTATGAGGTCATCAAGGTCACATGATGAGGTCATCAAGGTCACATGATGAGGTCATCAAGGTCACATGATGAGTTCAGCTGCAGTTATGAGGTCATCAAGGTCACAGGATGAGCTCTGCTGTAGTTATGAGGTCATCAAGGTCACATGATGAGTTCACAAATATATGTAAAAGAAAACCAATTGTCATTAAAATACATCAGAATTTGTTTCCAGAAGTTTTATGGTTTTAAGTTCAGGTGTTTTTGTTCCACCAGGTCAAGATCTATGACGGCAGGAGCAGTGGCTCTCTGAGGGTCCAGCACAGCTTCCTGGGAGGACAGGTGAGTCTGTACCTGAGAGGATGAATCACACCTGTATCACACCTGTATCACACCTGAGCGTCTCACCTGTATCACACCTGTATCACACCTGACTCACACCTGTATCACACCTGAGTCACACCTGTATCACATCTGAATCACACCTGTATCACACCTGTGTCACACCTGTATCACACCTGTATCACACCTGTATCACACCTGAGCATCACACCTGAATCACACTTGTATCACACCTGAGTGACACACCTGTATCACACCTGAGCGTCACACCTGTATCACACCTGTATCACACCTGAGCATCACACCTGTATCACACCTGAGCATCACACCTGAATCACACCTGTATCACACCTGAGTGACACACCTGCATCACACCTGAGTGACACACCTGCATCACACCTGAGTCACACCTGAGCATCACACCTGAGTCACACCTGTATCACATCTGAGCGTCACATCTGTATCACACCTGAGCGTCATACCTGGATCACACCTGAGTGCCACACCTGTATCACACCTGTATCACACCTGAGTCACACCTGTATCACACCTGAGTCACACCTGTATCACACCTGTATCACACCTGTATCCCACCTGAGTCACACCTGTATCACACCTGTATCACACCTGAGCATCTCACCTGAGCGTCTCCCCTGGATGAGTTACTCCTGTGTCCTGTAGGTGGCGTCGTACTTCGGCCACAGCGTAGCGGCGGCCGACATCAACGGAGACGGGTGAGAATCAGCTTCCTGTTTCTCCTGTCAATCAAACATATGACTCACTTATCAAAGGGGGATTTATCAATCTCTCCATCCATCCACCATCCATCATCCATCCATCTATCCATCCATCTATCCATTCATCATCCATCCATCCGTCCATCCATCATCCATCCATCCATCCATCCATCATCCATCCATCCCTCCATCCATCCATCATCCATCCATCCCTCCATCCATCCATCATCCATCCATCCTTCCATCCATCCATCCATCATCCATCCATCCATCCATCCATCATCCATCCATCCTTCCATCCATCCATCCATCATCCATCCATCCATCATCATCCATCATCCATCCATCCATCATCATCCATCCATCCTTCCATCCATCCATCCATCATCCATCCATCCATCATCATCCATCCATCCATCATCCATCCTTCCATCCATCCCTCCCTCCCTCCCTCCATCATCCCTCCATCTCCAGCCTGGAAGATGTTCTGGTTGGTTCTCCTCTCTTCATGAACCGGGTGAAGGAGCAGCTGCAGGAGAGAGGACAGGTCTGTAAATAATAATAATAATAATAATAATAATAATAATAATAATAATAATAATAATAATAATAATATAAATATAATAATAATAATAATAATAATAATAATAATAAAATCTGGACTGCTGTCCATCATACTCTGAACCTTTGACCCATCCAGGTGCTGCTGTACCTGCAGAGAAGCTCCTCCTTCTCCTCCCAGCCGGACCAATCCCTGGTCGGCCTCACCCTGTACGGACGATTCGGCTCCAGCATCGCTGTGCTGGGGGACCTGGACATGGATGGTTACCAAGGTAACCACTTCAACAGCAGTGGCGCCACCAGGGGGGGGGGCAGGGGTGGCCATACAGTAAATAGTAAATAATAAATAATAAAATAGTAATTAGTAATAATAATAGTAATAATAATAAAAGCCAGTTTGATGAAGAAATATCATGATAATTGTTAAGTTAGGTGGGTTTTCTTTTCTTTTTTTTCTCTCTCTCTCTCTTTTTAGCACCATTGACATATTTTTTTTCTTTGAATCAAAAAAGAATACAACTACCTGTGTTTGTTGTTTTTTTAAATTGCATTTATTGGAAATTGTGTTTTTTAAATTGTGTAATTTGTAAAAAAATTTTTTGTATTTTTTTTTTTTTTACTTTGTTTGCATATATATTAATGGTTAATACCATGTTGGTAAAAAGATTTTTTATATATAAATATATATATATATATATATATATATATATATATAAATATATATATATATATATATATATATATATATATATATATATATATATATATATATATATATATATATATATATATATATATATATATATATATATATATATATATATATATCCTTTATTTAACCAGGTAAAAAACTCATTGAGATTAAAACCCCTTTTTCAAGAGTGACCTGGCCAAAATGGCAGCATAAAACAATAAAAACAATACAACAATACATACAGACAGTCAGTCACACATTCCGGGGAAACAATAGTAAAACAATAGTAAAATTTACACAACGGGGCAGTCACAAGAACCGAGAGAGCTAATTTCTTTGTCTTTTAAAATTGATTTGAATTCACCCAAGAATACAAGCTCAACCAATTTCAAGTCCTTCTGCACATCATTCCAGGTTGAGGGGGCAGAAAACTTGAACGCCTTGTTACCCAGTTCAGTTCTGGCTCTCGGGACCTGCATTTGAATAAAGTTCTGTGAACACAGGCCATAATGGCTGACGTTTCTACATATGTGCACGCACAAATATGTAGGGAGACGTCCCAAAATGGATTTATAAATAAAATAAAAATTATATATATATATATATATATATATATATATATATATATATAAAATATTTTTTTTGTTTTTTTTATTATTACATTAATTGAAATTTGATTTCTTAGGAAAAAGGGACAGATAAAATAAGCTTAGTCTTCTTTCTGTTCCCTTTCATTCAAGGAAAGAGATCTGTTGTAATTATATTGAACTGTTTAGTTCTTCTTAATGAATGAATTAAAGAATAAAGAAAGAAACCTTCAGTGTGCAGATTGATAACCTGTAATTGCCCCCAGACGTGGCCGTCGGGGCCCCCTGGTCCGGGGCCCGTCAGCAGGGCCAGGTGTTTATTTACCTGGGCAACAGCAACGGTCTCTCGGCCACGCCCTCCCAGGTGATTGACAGCCCGCTGCCATCCCGGTCAGCGTTCGGTTTCGCTCTGAGGTCGGGTACCGACATCGACGGGAACGGATACCCAGGTACGTTGGAGAGAGTCTTCAGGACGATTGATCGATCGATGAGGGATCAATAACAAATCGATGAGGGATCAATAACCTTCGATGAGGGATCAATAACCTCCTGCTGCTGGTCCACAGATCTGCTGGTTGGAGCCTGGGGGGCCGACCGGGCCTTTCTTTACAGGTAAGAGTCCTAACACGAGCCCTGTGGAACCCCCTGGAAAGTCTTTTTATTTACGTTAACAAACTGGAATCTATCAGATAATGATGACTTCAACCAGTCTCACGGCGTTCCTTTAATCCCAATAACATGTTTATAGTTTATAGTTTATAGTTTTATTTGGATCCCCATTAGCTATACATACACAATATACATTCTTATATTGTTTATTATTTAGATTCTTATATAGGTTTTTATTTAGGTTCTTATGTACGTTCTTATATAGGTTATTATTTAGGTTCTTATGTACGTTCTTATATAGGTTATTATTTACGTTCTTATGTAGGTTATTATTTAGTTTCTTATGTACGTTCTTATATAGGCTATTGTTTACGTTTTTATATAGGTTATTATTCAGGATCTTATATACGTTCTTATATAGGTTATTATTCAAGTTCTTATATACGTTCTTATATAGGTTCTTATTTAGAGTCTGAAGTCCGGATGGTCCTAACACCGAGCCCTGTGGAACCCCCTGGATTAGTTGCTTTATTTACGTTAACAAACTGAAATCTATCAGATAACGATGACTTCAACCAGTCTCACGCCGTTCCTTTAATCCCAATAACATGTTTATAGTTTATAGATTTATAGTTTTATTTGGATCCCCATTAGCTAGAGCTAAACAGCAGCGATTCTTCCTGGGGTCCCAAACATAATACACATTATACCACGTGTGGTATATTATATATACATACAGTATAATATATACATTGTACATTATACACAGAAGAGTGAACACTCGATTCTGATTGGTGGAGGTTAAAAGTGATAACCTACACCTAGAAAACAAGTTCGGTCAAATTGCCTGATAACTTTAATATCATTGCACTGGATCAACTGCCAGGTGGTAACCACGGCAACGGAGATTCAGAGAAGAAGAGCCGGCTACGGGACGACGACATGAGGGATTTTGTAATTTCTTTTAATTTATTTGGTGAATTCAACAATTTTGATGACTGGGATGCAGAAGAGGAGGGAAATGAAAATGAAAAGAAACCGGAAATAAACAAATATATTTCCTGTTTGTTACTGTAGCATAGCCGAGCGGAGCTGAGCGGACTAGAATATCTCCCGTTGCTAAGTCGTATCTCAGGTCCGTCCTAGTTACTGGACAAGTCAACACTGTGTCCATCGCATAAGGACATTATGGGACGGTAGTGATTGTTCCATGTATTAGTCAGACCCTAAATGTTACTGTTAAAAACTACCAGGTTTCAACGGCTGCAGACGAGAGATTAAATAGTCGCTCAGCCGCTCAGCTGTGGCTTGTTATAAAACTAATGATTTCAACTGAAAACACATTAAAGCATGAATAACTGATTTAATATTTATATTTTTTGGTAAGTGACCGTGGTATAAGCGGGATAATGCCCTTCGAGGTGGACATTAACATAAAAATATGTATATGTTAATGGACACCTTGTCGGGAATTATCCCTTATGTACATTTCAACAAAAAATTAAAAGCAGACCTAAAGAAGTAGCATATAAAAAAAGAAAATAAAAATAAAAAGTAATTCCGTTTAACATGTGTATATATATATATATATATATATATATATTTTCTATTGGACTGTCCTAACTGGCCGCAGCCAGGCAGCGACGCAATGACGCAGCGACGCAACGACGCAGCGACGCAACGACGCAGCGATGCAGCGCTGTGCAACGCGCCGTTTTGAGCTGAACATTTGTCGGACGCCGTGCTTCTATTTTCTTCTTGTCGCTCGCGTTGAAAGCTGGTTGAAAGCGCTGTAGGAAACGGTCACGGATGGGGAACGGCTGGTCCAGTTAGTTGAAATGAGAAGTTATCTCTATGATACCTCCTCATTTCACTACAAAAACCTCAATAAAGTGGGCTGGAGGGAGATGGACAGAGAGCGTCTGATGTCACGCAGTGCTACACGATAGTGGGACGCTCACATGCAGTTACACGCTTAGTTGTGAGCGTGGTTTGCATTTTGGCTACGTAACGAAAATGCTGCGAATCTGAACGGCTCGTAGAAGTCACATGAGACTGGATGGCTCTTTTGGTGCGGCTGTACAGACTCAGGGGAGACCACTTTATATATGTTGAAGCATGAAAAAACTTGTTTTTCATAATAGGTCCCACTGGCGGTTCTAGGATTTTTCTGAAACAGGGGCCATTATGGGGCCAAATGTAACCTTCAGGGGCCAACAGTATTAAGCTCCTTTCACATAGAGGGCGCAAAGCGGCGACCGCCGCCGGCTTTCCCATTCATCGTGTATGTGCTACCGCAGCACAAGAGTGGACCGCTCTGCTGGCGAGCTTGGCGGCGCGGGAGAGCCCACCTGCCACGGGCGTTTCACCTGCCTGCGTCTGAATTGAACATTTTTTAATTTCAACGCGCTGTGAGGGCATCTCGGTGGTTGTCATCCTGCTGAGGACCCACTCCCCAACAGGCTGTCAAACTGCTCCCTGTTCAATCTGAAGTAGACCTGGTCATCATGGAGCTGTAGCTCCAACGAGCCTGGATTCCCCAAATCCTGTCTTCTCGTGAGGATTTCATGGACCCTCCTTGCTGCTGCTGCTCGTCTCCTCCTCAGAAGAACTAAAGCCAGGGCTTTTCTTTGAAGCAGGGACAAATACATTTTGCAAATTGAGCTGTAGCTACTGTACGTCCAAACCAGTGGGAAAAGGGCGCCAGATCGGAAAAACTTTTTTCGGTCGCCTAGCAACAAACAGTAGCCTACTGGAGTTGAGGGGGGATGAGGGGGGATGGCATCCCCCCTGAAATAAAAACGGTCCAAATCATCCCCCTGAAATAAAAACGGTCCAAATCATCCCCCCTTTAAAACTGCCATCCCCACTTTCCATCCCTTATGTCTTTTTACCATGACTGTGGTTTTACTGCTATTTCAACATTTAGAGTCATCACCAGAAAAATAACTCATTTGACAATTTTCACTTGAAATAAGTAGATTTTTCTACTCATTTCAAGTGAAAATCTAGGCTACTTGAAACAGGAGAAAATTGTAGTTTTTTCCAGTGATGAGTCTTGTTTTAAGTGTAATGAGATTTTTTTACTAAATTGAGACATTTTAACTAGAAATAAGACAAATATTCTTGTTAAGATTGTGAGTTTTTGCAGTGATCCATTTTACTTATCCTGTGAAGGACAGAGTCATATTGAAGTTCAGAAAACTGTTTTTTATTGTTGTGTTTTGATGTATTTGATGTAAGCCCAGTGGATATTTAAAGCTTACAGAAGGCTGCATATAACTGTTGCTATTGTCATTCCTGCAGTATTTCTGCAGGTGTTTTGGTCAGTGCTATTATTTGTATTATATTATTTGTAATCAGCACAGATTATCTGTCCCCATATGATAAAATCCACCATCCCCCTGATTTTTTTTTTACAACTCGAGTACTGGCAACAAATATGCACGCCTTGCTCTGCGCCAACTCTGTGTTGATTCTACGCCCACCCGGCCGTGTGCGCGGCGCAAACAAAGCAGCTTTAAGCGGTGAAATCAAAAAATGTTCAATTTGGGCAGGCAGGTGCAGCACAAACCCCGTGGCAGGCGCCCTCTTGCGCGCCGCGGAGCTCGGCGGCAGAGCGGTCCGCTCTTAAAAGAGTGGACCGCGAGTCTCTTGTGCCGCGGCAGCACACACATGTTTGGTTTGTCCCACCTAGAGTGCACCGAGCTGTTTCTTCTTCTATTCACTTGTATTGACGCAACAGGCGTCACCACTAGTTTGGGGGTGGAACTGCAGCAATGATCATCAAATTCTCAGCTTGCCCGTTGATTGACAGAACAGGGGCACTTCAGGGGCCAATCAGATTACAGGCGGGGCCTCGGCCCCCATGGCCCCACCCCTAGATCCGCCCCTGATAGGTCCCCTTTAAAGTGTTTGGGAAGTGG
The DNA here is from genome assembly GCF_033807715.1 of Cololabis saira. Lineage (NCBI taxonomy): Eukaryota > Metazoa > Chordata > Actinopteri > Beloniformes > Belonidae > Cololabis > Cololabis saira. Next base: position 20,420,607 of record NC_084596.1, read on the forward strand.
GTTCCATGCAGACGTAGCTCCTTACATCACCGTTCTTGTTCACGTCGGTGTAGTAACATCTTGGGATCAATCACTTCAACGATCAACATATAACACAAAAATCTGTGGGTTTTAACATTTTATCTGATAAGATAATATTATAGTCTACAGTATATACTTCTATATAACCTACTACCTATATAATAATATAATACCTATATGCTGCTCCAGAACCTCCTTCTTCACTGATCTCGGTGTTTCAGGTCTCAGGCGGTGATCCGGTCCAGAGTCCTGGTCTCTCTGTCGCCAGACTTCCTGAATCCAAACGTCAAACTGTGCCATCAAGGATCTGCGGCTGTTTCCTGGTAACTAGCTGGTTAACCGTCTAACTAGTCGCTGAGCTCTGCTCTCACTCTCCTTAGTATCTGTCTGGTCGGACTGAACAAATATACCGTATATAAGACGACCCTGATTATAAGACGACCCCTCTTTTTCAAGACTCAAGTGTGAAAAAAGACTTTTTGAACACCAAATTCTATTTATATACAGAAAATAATTACAGTACATCTGAAACAAATGATTATAACAATATATTGGAGAGAAAAAGCCTGTTATTTTGCCTCATTAAAACCATCATCTTGAAGTTTGCATCATAACTTCTCCTCAGCTGCCGGTTAACCTGCCGATGTTCCACCCACTTTTCTCCAGATTGTCGCTACGTTTCTCCATTTTCTGTTATCTCTTCTCGTATTTTCTTCTCTTTTCTTTCTTACCGCTATTTTTATTTTTCTTCTTTGTGACAGGGGTTCGCTTTGTACGGAGGAGCACGCCCGCCGATAGGGGGGGACAAACGGGTCTGTTGTCCCGGGCCCAGGATAAGGGGGGGGCCCAGAACTGAAAAAAAAAAATATATATATATTCTCATTAAATTATGGAATCATTTTTCAAAATGTTTCAGAATGCCTATTTGTGGAAAAAATATGTAGTATTTGAGTTACATAAAAGCTTGTTATTTGTTTTCTTCCCAATTGTCCTTGTGGTCAAGAACCCCCAACACAAAAATGGTTTGGCCGCTGATCAAAATTTGATGTTATCATTTAATTCAACCATTAAAATGGTCAAAATGTACGGTCAGCACAAGTCTGGTGCTCAGAAAAGAAGAGAAAAGAGAAGAAGAGAAGAAGAAAATAGAGGCTTCATAGATTCTCTACACAAATATTTTAAAAAGGGTGGTGACGGTGAAGCTGGAATTAATAAAGTCAGCGTAGAGTAAGGTAAGAAACAGCGCAGCCAACGTTTTACAACCTTGTAACTTAACCTAACTGGCTAGCTCTAATGTTAACGTCCATTAGTTTGTATAAAAACCTGAAGAGCAGAGGGAGAGGAGAGGAAGAGGGAGAAGGAGAGATCCGGGCGCAGGGGGGCCCATCTTAGATTATTTTGTCCGGGGCCCAGGCAAGACTGTCAGCTGGCCTACGGAGGAGTATTAGGGCCATGCAGGATAAAAATAAAATAATATTTTAGAGAAGGAGTATTTTGTTTCATTAAGCACTTCGAGAAAAAAGTCGAAATGTCGAGAAAAAAGACGAAATGTTGAAGGACAATTTCGAGAAAAATACTGTACTACTTAAATATGGAATTTCAAAATAAAGTGTCTTGAAATGTAACGCGTGAACGTGGCATTCAACACATTCAAACCATGGAACTGTTTGTCACAGGTGTGCTCTGTCTCCTCAGCTTTGTGGTCCAAGTGTGCGTCCAGGTGTCTGGTCACATGATTCCCCAGGAGACAGGTAACGTTCTCAGGTGATCCTATGCCGTTTACGGCCCATTGTTGGTGGCTAACTGTTTTCCTGTCTGCTGATTGGCTGCGGCAGCTCTAGGGGTGGAGCTACAGCTGGACAGCATGAAGCAGCCAATGGCCAGACGGACCCTGCTGCTGCTGAACCAGCAACCCCAGGAAATAACCAAGATGGTGGTCCAGAGGGAGGTGGGCGTGGCCTGCAGCAACTACACCTGCTACCTGAGGGTGAGTGGGGGGGAGGGGGGGTTGCCACCTTTCAGAAATGGAAATAAGCGATGCCCCGAAACTTCTAAACTGCATAGAAATGTATTTATTTTATATGAAAAAACTAAATACTTTGATTTAAAGTTTAAAGTGCTTTAATAGCATTGAACTAGCCTACACTAGCAACTGAAATAGCCTATGCTACCAACTGAACTGGCCTATGCTAGCAACTGAAATAGCCTATGCTAGCAACTGAAATAGCTTATGCTAGCAACTGAAATAGCTTATGCTAGCAACTGAAATAGCCTATGCTAGCAACTGAAATAGCCTATGCTAGCAACTGAAATAGCCTATGCTAGCAACTGAAATAGCCTATGCTAGCAACTGAAACAGCCTATGCTAGCAACTGAACTAGCCTATGTTAGCAACTGAAATAGCCTCCTATGCTAGCAACTGAAATAGCCTATGCTAGCAACTGAACTAGCCTCCTATGCTCCTATGGTAAATATAAATATAGCCTACAGGTGAAGGTTGGAAAATTAGAATTTGGTGTAAAAGTTAATTTATTTCAATAATTCAACTTAAAAGGTGAAACTAATATATCACATAGTCTTATTACATGCAAAGCCAGATATGTTAAACCTTTATTTGTTATAATTTTGATGATTTAATTTTTTATTGATTTAATAAAATATTCAAATTTTTAGATTTTTTATTTGGGGCTTTCATAAACTATGAGCCATAATCATCAAAATTATAACAAATACAGGCTTGAAATACCTCACTTTGAATGTAGTGGGAAATAATAATAATAATATTTGTTTCACCTTCAGTTGAATTTACTACGAATGAAGTTTAGCGATATATTCCAATTTTTCCGACCTTCACCTGTATATTATGACATCAATAAATAAGAGCGTAATATGCCACAGGTGTGCTCTGTAGGGGGGCTGCGAGTCCGAGTCCAGCAGTGTCCAGCAGTGTTGTGCTAGCAATGTTGTGCTAGTTACTGAAAAATAGTCACTAGTTACCGTTACTAGTTACTTCATTAAAAAGTAACTCAGTTAGTAACTCAGTTACTTGGACCAAAAAGTAATGAGTTACTATGAAAAGTAACGTTTTAGTTACCTTAAAAAAAAAACTTTTTTTTTTTTTTTTTTTACCTTGTCTGCACACATATTATTGATTGATACCATGACGGTAGAAACCAAAAGTGTATATATGTGCATTATTACTGTATGTAATATATAATAAAAAAATAAAAAATAAAAAAAATAAAAACATTTTTTTAAATGCTCCCATTAATGCCCCTCTAGTATTCATTTCAGCATGGTACTGTATGGATTTGCATTGTGCATCGTGTTCTGCATTCCGATTGGCTAAACAGTCTCCCCGCTTCTTCACTTCCGTAATGTTGGTCGCTTAACAACAATGCTGAGAACCAACAATGAGCTTCAGCGAGCAGCTCAAGAACGGGAGCCCTTGATGAATCGTTCATTACAGTCTCAGATATAATCCATGGTGGCATGGCAAAAGAGAAAAGAGCGACAACAACGACCCATAAGGTTCTTCTCTCAAAAACACACCTGCATGCTTTAGAGGAAAAACACGCTACAGAGCGAGTCAGGATGCAGCAGCAGTCAGAAGAGCAGTGAAATACGTGCGAGGCGGGGCTGATCTCTGCAATTTGAAGCCTTTTATAAAATAAAAGGTTCATACTTCACGCAATTCACTTATCACGGTGTTGTGCGACTCGGGTAGCTTGGCTGTCCAGTTATCGAAGGGTTATTAATAATTTTATTCAAGAATTATTAATAATTAATAAAGTCGACTATTTATCAAATTGAATGACCAATATGATAAATAAAATCCTCGGGGCACCACCCTGTTCCTTAAGCAGGGAAATGATAACTTTTACAGCAGAATATCAGTCTCAGAAATTAAGGTTTATGCCTAATACAGTAATTGAAGGGTGAGATTCGAGCACTAGGCTCTGTCAAACAAATCAATTGTGACCAAACTGCATGAAACAACAGAAACCACTCAGAAATCAATCAGAATTTATTTACATACAGGTGTCAAAAGATGATAAACGCAACACCCCAAATAATTCTGATGGCACACTACGTAAACAGGGACAGAAATTATACAATGCAAAAGTTCCAGTCATCCGTGTGGGGTGTGACTAGTGTGTGTGTGCGTGTGCGTGTGTGTGTGTGTGTGTGTGTGCGTGTCTGCATGTGTGTGTGTGTGTGTGTGTGTGTGTGAGTGTGTGTGATCTCAGAATGGCTCGGGAATTTACGACCGAGGGGAGCGTCTGTGTGTGTGTGTGTGTGTGTGTGTGTGTGTGTGTGTGTGTGTGTGTGTGTGTGTGTGTGTGTGGGGGTTAGTACGAGAGGAAGAGAGGGAGAGATGCAGAAGAAAAGTAAAATAATAGACACTCTTAAATAATTTCTCACTACCAGAAACCCAAGACCTTCTGATCTTTCCCACACAGAAATGCCCCACGGTGAAACTAAACTTCACACGTGCGCTCTGGTCATTCAACCGGGAAATTTAGAAGGGCCTTGTTTTCGGTTGTCGAGAAGCATGTCATAACGATCCAGCAATGTGGATGCAGCAGTAGACCAATAAGAAGATAAACAAAAACACTTAAGTTAATAAACACAACTATGACGGGATCAGCAGTCCAGCTCACAGCGTAAACTAACTTTTAAAGTGTATTACTAGGTTTTCTCTGCCCAGACACCAAAAACAGCCTCTCACGTGAATCTTTGCAGTTGAAGGAAAAAAGGGTGGTCGGTCAGCGTTCCTCGGGGAACAGCTGGGTGTTTACGCTCAGCAGGGGATCCTGATAAAGCGGCTATCACTCCCTCCTGTGTCCTTGCTGCAGATGAGGGGATAGCAGCTGGGCACAGAACTTGGCTTCCTTCAACTTCGGATCGGCGTCGCGTTCACGTCGAGGCAATGCAGGGTCCCTAGTTCGGCTTTCTGGGCTCGGAACTGCGTGGGTCGCTCGTGCAGCGCTGCAAAACGGACGCTCCTTCGTTCACGAAGGAGAAAGCCGGCCCTTGGCTGGCTCCCTGGTGTTACAGAGACCTGTGGGTGAGAAGGAAGAAGCAGAAAAGAGAGAAGAGGGAGGAGAGAGGGGGGTCTCCTCTTTTATAGCTGCATACAGGAAGTTGATACCCCTTCCTGCAGCTTGGGGTCCTTGTCCAATCAAAGTGTGGTGCCTTATCACCAAGAGGGTCACATATGCAAATCCTGGTGTCCATGGGGTCTTTCCGTTCTCCAGACCACGCTGGAGGTGTCGTAAACTCACCATGAGGCAGGGATCATGAAAGTTTAGGTCTTTAGGTTTACTGGTCCAAGAGAAATGTTCACCCACTCACATATGTCATGAATTCATAATCATATGGACGGTGGTCCAACATCCCCCCTTAGATTTGACGGCGGGAATGCAGGGTCTGGTTGTCAAATCTACCAACGGTGCAACAGTCCATGTGATGCAGTCCTGGTTGGCAGAGGGGCACAGTACTTAAAAGTTCAGAGGTTAGCATAGCGCTTGAGGCTTTGTCTGGGCAGAGGGGAGGCACGTCTGGGCAGACGGAAATACGCTATGCTATACGAGACTAGAGTATAAAACATAACAATAAACATAAAACATAAAACATATAGAAACGATAAGGGATTCAACTATGCAGTTCAGTGTCATTACTAGCAGAATGAGGTAGATAAAGATAAAAAGAAGGGAGGTTAGTTAGGTTACGGACCCTCGATACGTAACTGCCAGAAGCAGACCAGGCTCAGTGGGTGTTCACTACGTGTTAATCCCTTGGCAGAGCGGTGCTGAGGAAGGAAACGGATCGGAGGGGGTCCGTCCTGTAACAGAACCGACCTCGGGTAACGGAAGAAGAAAGTCTTATTCCCTAACAATTTAATCATTCTGCGATTAATTGCTAGACCCGGAAAAACAAAAACAGAACAAATGAAATAAAATTGTGAGTGTAGGCCTGAGTTTTACTTCCCTAACACCCCAAGATCCCTGTCCCCCCCCTTTTTCAGGGGTGGGGGGATTTGCGCTTCTGGGTCAGAAGTTGTCAGTCAGCTGCAGACGAGTCATGCAGCTCGTTCAGTGCTCTGGCCAACAGGGTGTATATGGCACCCCCCCGGCCTGCTGATCTACGACGTCTGCGCCGTCTCTTGGGCTGTACGTCAGCACCGGGGTGGAGCACCTCTCTGTCGCTCTGTGGACAACTGTCAGAATCTACAGTGGGACGTCTCTGTGTTTCCCACGCCAGCTCAGCATACCTGCGGATTCCCCGCATGTTGAGATCTCGCCTCCTGCTGCAGTAAAGAGTTACCTTACATCGCACGCTTTCGTGGAGGTTGTGGAGGAAGAGAGACTTAAAATGACTGTCTTCTTCCAGACCTGGAGCGTTCCGTCCCTGGAAAAACGCAGCTTTCATACGCCAGTAATAATCTTTGGGGGTTTCTGACTCCTGGTGCTTAATTGAAGAAGCAGCCAGAGTAGCTGAAGCCCAGTCGGTTTCAGAAAAATACTCCTCTAGCAAAGCCTGACGGAGTGCTTCATAGCAGTCTCTGGTTTTAGCTGGAAGGGATCTTATGAAAACACGAACGCTCCTGGCTGTGGTTTTCCAAAGAAGCTTTACCTTCTCGCTAGAGGATGCATGAGGTAAATCTCGGAGGCAATCCTGAACCTCATCGAGATAATTCTCAATATTTGACCCTGGATCATCCGGGTCAAAGTGTTCTATGTCATTAGCCAGGGACTCAAGGTCACGGAGACGCAAGCCTTGTCTATGTGGCGGGCCAGGGTCGTCTGGTCCACCAGAACGTTCCTGATACAACCGGTCCCTGTGCCGAGAAGAATAATTAGTTCTTGTCTGGTGTGGAACAGGTAGGTCAAAGTGGGGGTTTAAACCACCTGACACAAGTTTTTGTCCATCAGGGAAAGGTTCCCGGAAATTTGGATTTACGGCCTTCAGATTATGAGGCTGGCCGCATTTCGGGTTCAGCACCTCATCTTGAACACGCGGAGCAGTGGGCCTGAGGGTGAACGGGGGGGCACGCTTTAAGTCTGACCCCCCTTTCCTCATTTTGCACCTCGGTGGCTGCACTTTCATTTCGTCCCAGGTGATAAGGTCTGGAATGTCAGTAGCGTTTGGGCTACTGGCTGTCCCCCTGGGCTCAGACAGGATAAGCAGGTTAACTGCTGGATCCTTTCTCTGGCCCCCTGCTGGCCGTGGGTCAGTGTGAGATTGGTCACGCCTTTCATCACACTGCTGCAAATTGTTAATGATCGGGACACTGGAGAGTTGATCTACTTTAATTTCTGATTCGAGCCGTGGCTCGCGGTTCCCATGCTTGTTTTCAACCCAGTGCGGCTCCATTTTCTCGGAGCTTCGAGTGGACCCGTTACAGGAGTCCAGTGACTGCTGACGAAGGTCCAGCGACTGCTGGCGGAGACTAAGCGACTGCTCATAGAGGCTTACTGCCTTCTCCCGGAGGCTAAGTGCGTGCTCACGGAGCAGCCATGACTTTTCATGGTGTTCCTCCACGTGGCTGAACTTATGTGACTGGAGCTGGGTTTTGCAACTAAGCACATCGGAGAAGAATGCTTCTCTGGAAGAACTCTTAATTAAAGAGATCAACTCCTGTATCCTATCACCAGCGTTACGTTCATAATTATGGACGTTATTCACCTCCTCTGAGGCGCATCGACTAGTTTCTCGGATTCGTGCTTGAGCCTCTCTTAACAGGCTTTTCAAGCGTTCAATCTCTTCCTGCGCCTCGCAGTGCGCCAACACTTCCCCCTCGTATTTTTGTCGCCACCTGTGTTTGTTTTCCCCAGCCTGGAGTTCTGCCTTACGTTGCCATAGCAACGTCAGTTTACCCAGGACGTTGGCTACACGGGCTTTTTTATACGGTTTCTTGGCGAAGCTAGTGAGCTCTGCTATCCTCCCTTCGCAGGTCTGGAGGTCATAGTCATTTATTATGCTCAGCTCATCTCTGGGTATTTCCATAATACATGCAATTACTTCTTGAGTGTCGGTAAAAGTGACGCTGGGGGAAGCCTCGGCCCCCCCTTCATGGTTACCTGGGCTAGTCATCGCGTGTCTGGCCAGGGGACCCGGGACTGAAGGGTACCTGGCGAAAAGCTTCCTATTCAAACGGAACTTGCCTGATGGTCCTTCTAGTCAACCTCTGGTCACCTCTGCTGGCTCTGCGTCCAAATGCGATGAGTTTCCTGCCTTGTGCACCACACGCAGTTCACGAACCGGACACCAGTGTTTCGCTTGCGAACTCTCTGCCAAGAGATTAACACTCAGTAATGAAGTAGATTCACGTTATCACCCAGATTAGGAGGAATGAGACAATAAATGAAGCATTAGAGACTCTGATATGTGCCTGAAAGCAGTTGGGTTCTTGGTTATCATAAAAGGAATCGAGATAACCTTGGAAGCAAAAGAAAAATACAAATAAAAGAATCAATAAAGTGGATTAAAATTTAAATGCCACCCAAATTAAAGATTCAATTTAACAAACACAATAGAAATGAATCCGAAAGATTAATAACTCACATGGGGTAATCCCGACAAAATTCTATTAATAGAATTTAAAGAACTTGAAGCAAAACCAACCATTAACTTCAGTGAAGCAGTAGCCTTAGCTTCAGTGAAGGTTGCAGAGGAAAATTAATCAAACAGATTAATAAAAGTAGTGATAAAAATAAACGTTCAAGTTAATAAACTTAAAGAACTTAAAGCGACCAACCCTTAGTGAAGCGAGGTTGCCATTAACAGGTTTTAAAATAACCGTAGGAATCAGATAATGAGAGGGGAAGAAAAATGGAAAAATAAAAATATTTTCTTTCCCGACCAAAATTAATGTTCTGTTATTTCATACAAATTCAGTCACAATGTCGTTATTAGAGCCCCACACGGGCGGACCATTTATGTTGTGCGACTCGGGTAGCTTGGCTGTCCAGTTATCGAAGGGTTATTAATAATTTTATTCAAGAATTATTAATAATTAATAAAGTCGACTATTTATCAAATTGAATGACCAATATGATAAATAAAATCCTCGGGGCACCACCCTGTTCCTTAAGCAGGGAAATGATAACTTTTACAGCAGAATATCAGTCTCAGAAATTAAGGTTTATGCCTAATACAGTAATTGAAGGGTGAGATTCGAGCACTAGGCTCTGTCAAACAAATCAATTGTGACCAAACTGCATGAAACAACAGAAACCACTCAGAAATCAATCAGAATTTATTTACATACAGGTGTCAAAAGATGATAAACGCAACACCCCAAATAATTCTGATGGCACACTACGTAAACAGGGACAGAAATTATACAATGCAAAAGTTCCAGTCATCCGTGTGGGGTGTGACTAGTGTGTGTGTGCGTGTGCGTGTGTGTGTGTGTGTGTGTGTGCGTGTCTGCATGTGTGTGTGTGTGTGTGTGTGTGTGTGAGTGTGTGTGATCTCAGAATGGCTCGGGAATTTACGACCGAGGGGAGCGTCTGTGTGTGTGTGTGTGTGTGTGTGTGTGTGTGTGTGTGTGTGTGTGTGTGTGTGTGTGTGTGTGGGGGGTTAGTACGAGAGGAAGAGAGGGAGAGATGCAGAAGAAAAGTAAAATAATAGACACTCTTAAATAATTTCTCACTACCAGAAACCCAAGACCTTCTGATCTTTCCCACACAGAAATGCCCCACGGTGAAACTAAACTTCACACGTGCGCTCTGGTCATTCA